>NC_051334.1:66882198-67223165 GCF_015220235.1 Choloepus didactylus | reverse complement strand
CACCTTAAACTACATAGTTGTGCTCAATTTTACACTTTACATACACGGATCTATTCTTTTGTGCCTTGCTTCTTTCATTCAACATTTTGTCTGTAAGTTTTATACGTATTGTAGGTGGCTGTATCTGGTTCATTTTTAGGCCCATGTTTAAAATTTTTATATAAATTGTATAATAAAAGTACTGGAACTTGCTTTCCTTGCTCGGTATTATGATTGTGAGATTTGTTTCTGTTGATAAGGGTAGCTCTAATAATAAACTTTTACCCATGTATAGAAACCCATCAAATGAATATATCACAATTTATTTCTCCATTCCTCTCTTGATGGACATTTACATTGTTCCCAATTGTTTCACCATTTCTAACAATGCTGCTCTCAACAGTCTTGCACATGTCTTCTTGCACGCATGTGTGACAGTTTCTCTAAGGATTATGAACTTCACTAGACAATTCCAGGCTGCTCTCCACATTGGTTTACCAATACGCAGGCCAGTGTATGAAAATACCCATTTTCCAAACATCCTCAGCTATACTCAACAGTCCCAGACTTTTCAATGTTTGCCAATCCAACGGGACTGCAAGGTTAATGTATTATGGTTTTAATTGCCCTTTGCTGATTACTACTAAGTTTGGGCATCATTTCATATATTTACTGGGTGCTCATGATTCTTCCTCTGATTGCCTATCCATATAACTTGCGGGTTTTGTTTTTGTTTTTGTTTTTTTTTTTCTTTTGCATTGAATTTTTTATTTGTTTGCATGAAGTTTTAGTATTCTGGATACCAATTGTTTGTTGGTTATATGTGTTGAAAATTGTCTTCTTCCAGTCTATGCAATGTCATCGATTTTGTTAATGGCAAGCACAGAAGGTTTTGATTTTAATGTCATTGAATTTATCAGTCTTCTCCATTATGCCTTGCAATTTCTGTCTCTTGTAGAAGAAATTCTTCCCTCTACTGGAGATCATGAAGGTAGTTTCCTATATTTTGCTCTAAAATGTAAAATGTTTAAAGTTTATGTTTTCATATTTAGACCTTTACCTAGAATGGGTGTGCCCGTGTGTGTGTGTGTGTGTGTGTGTGTGTGTGTGTGTGTGTGTGTGTTGTGAGAGGAAGAGATTCAATTTTATGTTTTCCCAATATGGATATCCAGTTGTCCCAACATTATTTATCAGATTCACATAATCTGCAATGCCACTTCTGTCATTTATAAAATTTCTCATATGCATCATTTTCTTTCTGGTCTCTATTTTGTTCCATTGCTCTGTCTGTCTATTCTTACACCAATATGACTCTGCCTTAATTACTATGTCTTTGTACTAAATCTTGTATATGGAGTAGAGCAAGTTCTCCCACTTTGAGCTACTTCTTCATGGACATTATTTTGGTTATCCCCTGATGCATAACAAACTACCTCAAAATGTAGGGGCTTAAAACAACAGCCATTATATTATATCTGGTGATTTAGTGAACAGGCCTTTGGACAGGGCTTGAGTGGACAATTCTTTTCCTCCATGTGGTATTGACTGGGGTCACCCAGTGGTATTCTGCTGGTAGCAAGGCTGAGCTGGAGGATCTGAGATGGCTTTACTTACATGTCTGGCACCCTGGAGTGGACGGTTGGAAGGCTGAGGTCCAGCGAGTCCTTCTCCCTCTGCATGTAGTCTCAGGGCCAACCAACATGATCTCTCTGGCAGAGCATTCAGACTTCTCACATGATGGCTCACAAATCCAGTGGCCAAATTTAGCAAATAAAAATATAGGATCCCCAATTACATTTGAATTTCCCCCAAAACAGCAAATAATATTTTAGTATAGGCATGTGCTATGCAATATTTGGGACATACTTATACTAAATTTATTTGTTCTTTATCTGAAATTCAAATGTAACTGGGCATCCTTTATTTTATCTGGCAGCCCTACCTGAAGCTTCATAGACCAAGACAGAAACTGCAAGTTGCCTTAAAGTTTAAGCCCAGAATGGGCACAGCATCACTTCCATTATACAGGCCAGGACAGATTCAAGGACAGGGGAAATGGGCCCAACTCTCAATGGCAGGAGTGTAAAAGACTTTGCAGCCATCTCTTATCTGCCACAGTGTTTTGCATATTCTAAGCCCCTTGCTCTTCCATATACATTTCAGAGTCATTCTCCATGAAAAATCAATGATATTTGCATTGGAATTGCATTTAACCTACAGATGAACTTTTGAGATAATTAACATTTTTACAGTTTCAAATCTTGCTATCCATGAGCATAGTGTATCTCTCCATTTATTTGGGACTTCTTTATTATATTTGGTGACATTTTATAATTTTCTCCACATCCTTTGACAGAGTCATTCCTAGGGACCTTACCGTTTTGCAGCTGTATGTGTTACCTTCTTTAAACTTGCATTCGCTGTTTGTTGCTGATAGGTAGGAATGTAATTGATTTCTGTATATTGACCCTATATCCAGCAAACATTCTGGACCATTATTAGTTCTAATAATCCATGTATAGAATTATCTTTGGCTTTCTATGTAGTCAGTCATATAACATCTGTGAAAAATGGTATTTTGGGGTATTCCTTTCCAAACCCTATACGCAGTTTTTCTCTTACTGTGCTGATTAAGACTCCCAGAAGAGTGTTGATTCAAGGCAGTGATAACACATATCCTAGCTTTGTACTTCATTTTAAAGGGAATATTTCTAATGTTTACACATTAAATATGATATATGATGTAGGTTTTAGGTAGATACCCTTTACTAGATTAAGGAAGTTTCCCTCTACTAGTAGTTTGATACGAGTTTGTTGGGTTTTTTTTCTTTAATTACGGATTGGTATAAAATGTTATTGAATTTTTTGTGCATTTATTGAGATAATTCATGGGACAAATGCTTTGTAAACTGCAAGCCAACAAAACAAAATAAGGGATTGTTTCACCTGGAGACAGTTTACAGCATCAAAATATTGTTCACATGTTCTTACCCTTTGAATACCCATATAAAATGATATCCAAAAACAAGAGTGCAATTACAAATAAAAGAGTACAGTAGTACAGTAGGTGATACAATTAACCTACCAAAATCACTTCCGATAGACGTGGAAGAAGACTTGTTTCCATTTATGTAAATCCAGTCACCCAAGCACATCTGATGTTGTATGGGAAAACTCAATACCATACATCTGAAAGAACATAAAAGTAAGAATAGCCAGAAAAACACTGACAGAGAAGAAAGCCCGGGTTGGGGAAGGAGTTCACTAGCACTAGCCGGTATCTAAAAATAGCGAGGTATCCGCGCATGACTACTCAAACAGACCAACGCAACAAGATAGAAAACCCCCCCAAAGAGATTCAATTACATATACAGACTGAGATACAATTAAGATAGCTCTCAAATCACTGGTGAAATGTGGACTTCTTAATAAATGTTGTTGAGATAACTAAATAGTTACATGGAAAAAAAATACAATTTGATCCATTACGTGATAAATTCCAAATGGATCAGATGTTTAAATGTGTAAAGTTGAAACCAAGCCTATATGAATTCCTCTACAACATGGGAATGGGGAAACCTGTCCTAAAATACCCAAAGTCCAGAATCAATAAGAGGAAAGATATATAAATTTGATTACATACAAATATAATTAAAAAGCTTTTTCATGACAAAAGACCTGTAAAATAATTAAAAGTTGAGTGACAAACTGGGAAAATATTTACAACTTTTGCTATAGACCAAGCATTAACATATTTTATATAAAAATAGAAATTCTAAAACCAGAGAAAGAAAATAAAAACAACCTTATAGAAAAATGGGCTAGAGATACAAAGACAATTCACAGTAAAGGAAATGCATCCACCCCTTAACAATATGAATATTCAACCTTGCTCATGAAAAGATGTATGCAAAATAAAGCTACACTGAGGTACTCTTCCTCAACTAAACACTGGGGAAAATCCAAATTCACATCCACACAATGTAGTATTATCAGATGTAAAAATCACAAGGGACATCCTCATGTACTACCATGGAGTGATTTCCAAGGCATATTGTTAAGGGGAAAAAGCAAGGTGCAGAAAAGTGCATATAGTATGTTACTGTTTATCTAAGAAAGGGTGGCATATGAATATAAATACACATATATGCTTATATTTTAATAATTAATGATGGAAGGACAATCCACAACACCAAAAAGAAATTACCAATAAATGGTGGGGGAGCATAGGGTGGAGGGCACAGGGATAGACAGACGCTAGACATTTTGTGGTTTTGAATTTAGACTATATAAAAATTTCCATAATCATAACACCAAATTAAATTTTTTTAAAAAGGTACCTAAATTTTTAAAATAAAATAAACATATGAACCTAAATGTGTATCCAGTTTGGTGGCAAAACCCACAGAAAGGAACTATTCCAAGTGACTTTAAAACAAAGTAATTTGACTCCAAGTCCCTACTGGGATGATACACCCTAGAGACAGAAAGCACTGCCATAAAAGCAAATGATTGGAATCGTTAAAAGCAACGAGCATGGTTAGCACCCAAATTGTGGTCTTGAGGTGCCATGTTCCGTTAAACGGAAACAAAGCTCCTTGGAGAAACGGGTGATTACAGGTCTGGGGCAAGAAACTTGTAAAATGGACCTGGAACATATTATCAGAGAAGATAGCAAGGAAAATATCAGGGAATAGTAGGTTTGTGTCAAAAGGGCTCAGGAGCCATCGTGAAGAGGCCCTCACTGTCCAAAGAGGCTCTCACTGAACAATTTGAGTGACAATAAGGATTGTTACTTCAAAGAATTAAACAGATCAAATCTTTTTAAATATGGTAAGTAAAAGGAAAAAAAATCAAGCATTTATCCTGCTTTTCCTAAATGAATTGTACCATTGGGTAAAAAAAAAAAAAAAAAAGTAGATGAGGGGAAGTCTTATTTATAGAAGTGTTACATCTAATAAATGAAGAAGAAATGATAGAATTTCAATATCACCATTTTCCAAGCCCAACTGAATGAAAGGATCTAGGCATCGATCACCAATGCCTGCTAATGTCACTAAAAGAGAGACAACCAGGCATTACGTGCCTCCTGATGAAAGTACGGACAACCAGGAATGAGGTGGTCTTTCCCAAAATAATAGTGATAATAATAATAACATTGAACCTGAATCTGATCAAGCTTCTAAATTTAACTACTAATTTATAGGAAATGCAGAGGACAGAGGAATATGTTAAAACACACCATGAGGATTCAATCAGCAAAAGCCAAACTACGGGACAAATCACCTGTTTTCTTTGACAAATAAATTGCAAGGAGAGAGAGGGAGAGAGAGGAACATGGGAGTCATATCAAGTCATTTACTCTGCCTGAGATGCCTTTCCTTCTTCCATTTCCCGGGCTAACTCCATATCAGCTTGGGTGTCGGCTCCTCTAGGGAGACTTTCTTGAATGGCCAGGTTGAGTTAAGAGCCTCTCCTCCTTGCAGGGACTGGCTCTCCCCAGAATTTAAGGCAGTGCTTGGCATACATAGTAGGCACTCAGGAAATGCATCTTCATTTCACACTGAAATGAAAGTTAGTACACATCCATCCAGGTCATTTTCGCAATCTCTGTGCAAATGAAAAACATATCTCATTTAACCCAAGTAGTCTACTTCAAGGAAATTATTCTTACAGATATAATGGCCAACTGAAAAATAACACATACAAGGTTATTCACTACAGCACCTTTTATGATAGCAAATGGATGGATGTGCCTTGGTTGACAATCCCAGCTGAGCTTAGCATTCTGGTCATGCCAGCCCAGGCAAGAGGCATGTGAGTGAAAGGACTGTTCAGATGATTCCAGCCCCCAGCTGTTGAGTCACTCCCAGCCTCTGAGTCTTCCTAGCTGAGGACCCGGGCATAGCTAGAACAAACATCTGCACTGTGTCCTGTCCAAATTCTCGACACACAAAACCGTTTGCATAAAAAAAGGGTTCTTTTACAACACTAAATATTCTGCTAATTTGCTACACAAGAATAGCAACTGGTACACGGCACAGCATGCCCGACATACATCATCACCCGTGCACTCACTCAATGCCTTAAACACCATCACAGCAACATACTCAACATTGCCTTCAACCAAGGAATTCACTTGATGTTGAAAGAAATTGGTCATTGAGCCAACGCCCATAGAATTCACTGATTTCCCTAATATCCCATCATCCATAAGCAACTGGCCTATGAACAGAAGAAGAATGGCCTACCGTACCACCTGAATGACACCTTGCAAGTTGGGGAGCTGACCTGTAGGATGTAGTACATGTTCTGAATCAGCAACCAGTAGATAGTCTTCCTTCTCCAGTCAGAAAACATGGGTTGGGAACAAAGAGGCAGTACCTATCATTATTATACCTGATGACATGCTTGGAAATGTTTTGTTGTTGTTGTTGTTGTTGTTGTTGTTTCCTGTCCTCATGACCATAGGTTGTGCTGGTTCAGAGCTTTTGATGCCCAAGAGAGTAATGTTTCCAACAGGGGACACAACAGGGGAGGTTGAGCCTGCCACTGGCCATTTGGGGCTCCTCATGCCACCAAATCAGCAGGCTAAAAAACGGTGGGGGGGTGAGTGCACTGTTGGCTGGAGTGATTGCTTCTGATTAACGTGGGCAAACAGATTGACTCAACGTTCAATGCTGTAATGAGAAGTACAGCATTTTTTTTTTTTTTTTGGACTCTCAGCTCTGCCTTCTGTGGTATCAGCTGGTTCCCCTAATTGTGGCAAAATGACCACAGCACTTCTAGGCATAACATGAGCAAACCCCGGGTCTCTCCAAAGAGTGACAAGGCTTGTTTTCCAGTAAGCTCTTAGAAGCTCACCCTCACATTTCCTTGGATCAAGTTCGGTCACATATTCTTGAACAATCCCCGTGGCCAGGGGAATGCTGATTAGTTTAAATCTGGGTAACCTGAACCAATCATTTTGGCAAAAGGGATGGAATTAATGTGATTGAGTTTAGATCAGTTGGGATCCACCCCCCAGAATTAGGGATGGGACCTCCCAAAATTCATTAATGAAAGTATAGCCAGTGTTAGGAAAGGAGAAGAGGGGAATGGACTTTGGGTAGATAACCAACAAAAAGTGTTCTCTATACTTTGAACCATTGACTGGTGTACATATGTTGTTTCTCCCAAAGGCAAAAAACAGGTCTAGGTACAGAGGGGTGGAAGCTGGAGCGGCACCCCTATGATTATCCACTTGCAAAATTATTGCTTTCTTACCTTGAAACTGGGATTTTCTAGTTTAGGGGTTTAAGTACCCAAGGGGAGTAAGCTTCCTGCAGAGGACACAATAAGTATTCCATTGAATGGGAATTAATGTAGTCACGTGGCCGTTTGCAGAGCCTCATGTAGAAAAGCAAAAGGCAAGGGTTACTCTGTGAGCAGAGGTAACTGACTCTGACCTTCTGGAGAATCACTTAGAGTGCCTCCCTGTGCCATTGCCCTTTAATGTGTCCAGTGATAAAGGGCAATGAAAGACTATTTCAAACAATCAAGAAATCAGACTCCTCAGAAATGAAAGCTTGGGTCACCCCATCAATCAAAGAATCCTGGCCAGCTGAGGTGTTGACCAAAGGCAAAGAGAACTTGTAATGGGTGGTGGAGGAGGAAAGCAGTCATAAATACCAGACATGGCCTTGTTATTTGTTGCAGAAAAATGACTGTACATAAATTTCCTTCCTTGCTGATGAGATTCCTGAAGTTGACCTAGTTCTTGCCCTTCCTGAGACCTGGCAGTTCCTCTTTGCATCCACTTCTGGAGCTATCCCATATCCTTCTATTTCTTTTTGGTTCAGTTAAGCAGAGTCGATTTATATTGCTGGTAACCAAAAATCCCTACCTGGTATCTCAGCGTACACCCAAAACCAATTAAAGAGGGATTAAAGAATTAAACACAAAAAGAAAAACTATAACTGTCTTCAGAGAAAATAAGGGAGACTGTTTTTAATATGTTGTGGTGGAGGAGGCCTTCTCAGCAAGATACAAAAGCCAGAAATCATAAGGGAAGAGATTAACAGATTGGACTTTATCAAAACATAAAAACCTTTGTGAAACAAAAGTCACCATTAGAAAAGTGAAGACAAATGACGGATTTTGGAGTAAATCTATGCAGTATGTATAAAACACCAACCATTCTTCTACAAATCAATTAGAATAAATGCCAATCGAAAATCAGAAAAGGACTTAAAGAGACAATTCACAGAAGAGCATAGGCCAACAAGCATATAGAAAGATGCTCCACCTCACTAGTGATTAAGGAAATACACCTTAATGTGATGTTGGCTAAAATTAAAACTAAAACAAACAAACAAACAAAAAGCCCACCATAGTATCTAGCGTTCATAAAGATGGTGGTAATGGTAATGACTGATCTCATAAATTTTGGCAGGGGTGAGATTAGTAGCACTTTTCAGGTGGGAAATGTGGCAGTATATATCAAAATTTAAAATGTGTGTTACCTTTGACACAGCAATACCAAGAATAGAGAAATATTTTCAGGTGTGTGCAAAGACGTATCTTCATTGCAACATTGTAAGGGCAGGAATTTGGAAAAAACAAATGTCCATGGGGAGGGGATGAAATAAATTATGGTGCTTCTACATAAGCTAATACCGTGCAGCCATTTTAAAAAAATAAGGTATCCTTTTGTATAATTCACTCATGCACCCATCTATCCACCTATCCATCCATGCATACATTCAACCAATATATACACATTTTTTAAATACAATTTTATTGAGATATATTCACACACCATAAATTCCATCCAAACTATAAAATCAGTGGCTCATAGTATCATCATATAGTTGGGCATTCATCGCCACAATCAATTTTAGAACATTTTCATTATTCCAAAATATAAAACAACACCCAAAACTTCCCATGCCCCTTATCCCTCCCTATTATTTATATAATTTTTGTCTTTATTTTATTATTCATCTGCCCATACGCTGGGTAAAGGGAGTGTCAGTCACAAGGTTTTCACAACCACACAGTCACACAATAAAAGCTATATAGTTATACAATCATTATTAAGAATCAAGTGTACTGGATTACAGTCCAAAAGATTCAGGTTATTTCCTTCAAGCTGTTCTAATACACTTGAAACTAAAAAGGAATATCTATATAATGCATAAGAATTACTTCCAGAATGACCTCTTAACTCTATTTGAAATCTGTTAGCCATTGAAACTTTGTTTTGTTTCATTTCTTTTCCCCCTTTTCATCAAGAAGGCATTCTCAATCCCACAATGCCAGGGCCAGGCTCATCCCTGGGAGTCATGTCCCACCTTGCCAGGGAGACTTACATGCATGGGAGTCATGTCCCATGGAGGGGGGAGGGTAGTGAGTTTATTTGCAGAGTTGGCTGAGAGAGGCCACATCCGACCAACACAAGAGGCTCTCTGGGGGTGACGCTTAGGCATAATTATAAGTAGGCTTAGCTTCTCCTTTGCAGGAATCAGTTTCATAAAGGCAAGCCCCAAGATGGAGGGCTTCACCTATTATATTGGGAGTCCCTACTGCTTGTGAGAATATTAGGAATTCCCCACATGGGGAAGTTTAACATTTCCACATTTTCCCCAGTCACTCAAGGGGCATTTGCAAATACTTTTTTTTTTTTTTTTTTTTCTGCCCAAAGTACACTGGGATGTATCAGGATAGTACATTAACCTGTACAGAATAACAAGATCTCATTCCCTATTCTAGGTTCCATGTAATTATGTTGTTTAAGTAAACTGACCATACAGGTTAAATTAGATAGTGTGCTACAGGGAATACAAATTTTGTACCAAATAAACATCTCTTAAATAACAGTTAGAACTCAGGAATAGATGTGACTGCTGTAAGAGCTTACAATCTAAGAATCTTTACAATAAGCCTTAATGAACATTCTGTACGTCTGCATCATTGATTGCCCAATCTCTGCCCAGGTTCTATCCCCTTGATAGCCTAACATCTCAAATTCAATTCTCAGCATTTGCTCACAATATTTAGTTCATATTAGTGAGGCCTTACAATATTTATCCTCTCGTTTCTGGCATATTCCACTCAATATAATGTCCTCAATGTTCATTCACCTAGTTGCATGCCTCACAACTTCATTCCTCTTTGCAGCCACTCATTATTCAGTTCCATGTATACACCGCAGTCCGCCCTTCGGTTCACACGTCGATGTAACATTAGGCCACCTCCATACATTGCAAATCGTGAATTCTGCCACCATACACACCAGTGTGCAAATTCCTCTTGGTGTCCCTGCTTTCAGTGTATGGCAACCCTATACTCAGCCTCCTGTGGAAACACCACACTGTCCTCCAGGGGGCCTGCAGTGTTCTATTTCCCTACTAACAGTGAGTAGGTATCTCTCTCTCTCTCTCTCTCTCTCTCTCTCTCTCTCTCTCTCTCTCTCTCGTTGCCACAACTTCTCCAGTACTTGTATCTTTCTGTTTATTTTTTAAATAGTTTTTTTCACACACCATACAATCAATCCTAAGTGTGCAATCAATAGCTCCCAGTATAATCACATAATTATGCATTCACCACCACAATCTATATGAGAACATTTCCATTTCTTCTGCAAAGAAAGAAGAAGAGGAAAAAATTTTAAAAAAGAATAAAAGATAAAAAAGGAGAAACAATGACAAGAAGAATACCATACCCTTCCCTTATATCCCCCCTCTATTGCTATGTAGCTTTGGTATATTGCCTTTGTTACAGTTAATGGGAGAATATTACAATGTTACTGTTGACTATAGACCCTAGTCTGCATTGATTGTTCTTCCCAGCACAGACCAAATAATGGGGTTGCAGTATCATATGGCAGCCCTATATTCAGCCTCCTGTGGAACCACCACAATGCCCTCTTTGTTGTATGCGTACAACAGAATATTGAGTGGATGCAAGGAGGAATGTAGTTGTGAGGCATTGCAACTAGGTGAATGAACCTTGAGGACATGATGTTGAGTGAAATAAGCCAGAAATGAAAGGACAAGTGTTGCAAGGCCTCACTAATATAAACTAAGTATAATAAGCAAAGTTGAATTTGAGAGCATAGATTATCAGGGGATAGAACATGGGCAGAGATTGGACAATCAATGATGCAGGAGTATAGAATACTCACTAGGGCTTATTGTAAATGTTCCTAGATTGTAAGCTCTTACAGCAATCACATCTATTCCTGAGTTCTAACCGTTATTTAAGAGATGTTTATTTGGTACAAAATTTATATTCTCTGTAGCACACTGTCTAATTTAACCTGTATGGTCAGTTTAAACATCATAATTGCATGGAACCTGAAATGGGGAATGAGTTTTTTTTTGCTGTTATTTTAATTTTAATAAAATAGATAATTTCATAGTACATGGAGAACAAATCCATCCACTCACCATTGATAAAATTTTAGAAACATTTTCTATAAAAAGTTTAGTATTTGATTGGAATGAATCCATTATAGTTTCTAAAGGTACAGCTTTCCCATCCTTATCCCTATTATTATTGAGAAATTTTAAAAATACAGAAAAGTACAAAAAATAAGACAAGATATCCATATACCACAATCCAGAATTAACCAGTATCTTGTTATATGTACTTGCAGTCTTTTTAAAGAGAAATGATTATTTATATATAAAGCTGCAATCCCCTTTTACCAATCCCCACCCCACCTCCCACATTCATTCCCTTTCCCCTCTCCACTCTTCACAAGCAACCACTATCAGGAGTTTGGTCTGTATCCTTCCAATCCTTTTCAGAAATATTTACATACAATATGCATCCATTACCAATATATACTACTGAATTTGATGAGGGAAGTCTTTATTCAAATTTACAAAAATTTCATTGTACTGTATGTATCATTTTGCAATTTGATTTTTCCCTCTCAACATGATTTTTCAACATGACCTTTCTCTGTCAATGCATTTCTCCTATGTTGCATTTTACAGATATAGTATTCCATCACAAGAATTTTCCATTTCATTCCTGATGGGCATTTGTTTCCAATTTTTGGCTATTACAAATCATGCCACAGTAAATATCCTCCTGATACATAGTTCCTGAGTATATATACTCGGAGAAGAATTGCTAAGCATTTTGGATTTGTTTGAAGTAATGCTCTCCTAATCCCAAGACTGTTTAAGTACATAGCTTTTTCATATTCTTGTTTTTAACCCCTTTGCCTTTTACTTTTGTATATGGTTTATCCCTTCCCTGGACAACAAAATACCTTCAAACTATTTTTAAAATAGTCCCATAACTTCATCATTTCCTATTGCCATTTCTATCATATTCCAAATTCTAATAAGTGTGTGAGTCTGTTTCTGGGCTCACTCCTTTTCTGCCGCATCAATACCACAAGAGTTTTATATTATTTGTAGATGATATCTAGTATTGTCTCTTGCTTTCCAACGCAACTTTGTTTAATATATAACACTGGTATTCCAAATTCTAATAAGTGTGTGAGTCTGTTTCTGGGCTCACTCCTTTTCTGCCGCATCAATACCACAAGAGTTTTATATTATTTGTAGATGATATCTAGTATTGTCTCTTGCTTTCCAACGCAACTTTGTTTAATATATAACATTGGTTAGGATCTCCAGATCTATGCTGATAGCAATGATGATAGAAGGCATCTGTTTCTTCTTCACCAGTTTTAGTGGAAATGCTTCTAAAGTTTCAGCATTACCTTTGCTGCTTGCTATAGGTTTTTTGTTGGTCACCAAATGTCCTCTTCAGTATGTAACCTCTGGTGTCCCATAAGTTTTTAGCTTTTATTTTCCTCATTCATGATGCTTTGATTCAGAATGGTTATTTCTGATGTGCTGTGAGATGTAAATTCACAATGAAAAATTTCACATCTTAAAGGTATTCTTAGGGTTTTTAATGTGTATGGATTTTCTGGTGTCTAATGTGGTGTGACTTCTGGCTGAAAGCTTTCCCACATTCACTGCACTGATAAGGCTTCTTGCCTGTGTGTATTCTCAAATGTAGAGCAAGAGTTGAAAACTGAGAGAAGACTTTCCCACATTCATTACAACCATAAGGTTTCTCACCTGTATGGCTTCTCACATGCACCATAAGGGATGAGCTTTGAGAGAAGGCTTTTCCACATACATTGCATTCATAAGGCTTATCACCTGAATGAATTCTCACATGTACAATAAGCGATGTTTGCTGAGAGAAGGCTTTTCCACATTCATTACATTCATAGGGTTTCTCTCCAGTGTGAATGTTTTGATGTTTTATGAGGTACTTCTTCTGGCCAAAAGCTGTGCCACATTCACTGCATTTAAAGGGTTTCTCTCCAATATGAATTTTCTCATGCTCAGCAAGGTTGGATTTGCCACTGGAGGTTTTCCCACATTCCTCACATACAAAGGGTTTCTCTCCCATGAGAGTTCTCTGGTGTCTGATGAGGATTGACTTTTGAATGAAAGCTTTTCCACAATCCTTACACTCAAATGGCTTCTCACCAGTGTGAATCTTCTGATGGGTAAGGAGGTTTTCCTTCTGGCTGAAGGATTTCCCACATTCATTACATTCAAAAAGCTTCTCTCCAGTATGAGTGTTCTGATCTTCAATGACATACTGCTTTTGGCTAAAGGCTTTTCCACATTCATTACATTCAAAAGGTTTCTCTCTAGTATGAAAATGTTCATGCTCAGTGAGGTTTGATTTGTGGCTGAAGACCTTCCCGCATACCTTACAGACAAAGGGGCTTCCCCCCACTATAAATTCTCTTTTGACTGAGGTTTGACATCTGAGTGGAAGCTTACCCACATTCACAAGGTTTCTCTCCAGTATGAATTTTTTGATGAATGAGGATTTACTTTTGGCTTAAGATTTTTCCACATTTCTTACATTTATAAGATTTTTACCGTTTTACCTTTCAAATGTAGAGTAAGAAATGAGATTCAAGAGAAAACTTTATCATATTCAGTATACTCAAAGGTTTCTCTCTTGTATAAATTTTCTAATGCTCAATGAAGTTTTATTACATTCACTGATTCCTCTCCAGTATGAATTTTCTTCTGATCAATGAGATTTGTCATCTAGATAAAGCTGTTTCAATATTCCTTAGAAGCACAGGGTTTCTCTCCAGCATGACTTCTACATTTAATGAAGTATGACATGTGAATGAAAGAAGTTTTCCCAGATTCAGTAAATTCATAGGGCTTCTCTTCAGTATGAATACTCTGTTATCAGTGGGGTTCAAATTTTTTTATTGGAGGACATTTTCACAGATTTACACTTTATGGGGGGTTATTACCACAAGGAAGGGGTAAGCTGTGGCAGCAGGATTTAACTAATTAAAATGATAATTCTTTCCTACACAACATCATTCATTTCAAACTCTTACTAGGTGAGTTCAAAGAAGGGTTGACTTAAAAAAAAAGTTCTGAGGTCAGAGGAAGTATTTTTCCAATTTTCTTATATTCATTGCCTTTTTCCTCGGTCTGTTCTTTACTGGAGATGGATGCAACTTGCTTCCCAAATCTTGTTGCTTCTCCATCTGCTCACTATCTTCTTTAGGCTTCTTCTGGACAGATTTTATTTCCACTTCTTTCCCCACCATCCAGGCTTGTCTTCCTGCTTCAATGGAGGATCACATGGAGTTTGGTCATTTATAACCTGCTCCTACTTTTGCACCACGTGGACCCAAGGGAAGGCGGGAATGAGATCTTATTATTCTGTACAGGTTAATGTAATACCCTGATACATCCCAGACTATTTTGGACAGAAAACAAAAAAAATTTGTTTGCAGAGTCCCCTTGAGGGACTGGGGGGAATGTGGAAATATTAAAATCCCCACCTGGGGAATTCCTAATATTTTCACCTGCAATGGGGACTCCCAATTTAATCAGTCAAGCCTTTGATCTTGGCGCTTGCCCTTATGAAACTGAATCCTGCAAAGGAGAAGCTAAGCCTACTTATAATTATGCCTAAGAGTCACCGCCAGAGAACCTCTTTTGCTGGGAAGATGTGGCCTCTCTCTCCCAGCCAACTCTGCAAATAAAGAAGGGTGGTTTGTCTTTTTGTTGTTGAGTTGTAGGATACTGTATATTAAACTCTTATCAGATACAAGGTTTCCAAATATTTTCTCATATTCTGTAAAATGTGTTTCACTTTCTTGGTAGTGTCCTTCAATGCACAAAATTTATGCTTTGGGTGAAGTCCATTTCATCTATTTTTTTTTCCTTTGTTGCTTGTGATTTGTTTGTAAACTCTAAAAATCCACTGTCTCCCAAGCGGTCCTGATGATTTTTCCCTATGCTTTCTTGTAAGAACTTTGTAATATTGGCTCTTATACTTAAATTTCTCATCAAATTTGAAATAACTTTTGTGTATGGTGAGAGGTAGGGGTCCAAATTTATTCTTTTGCATGTGATTTTCCAGTTGTCCCAACACCATTTGTTGAAGAGACTATTCTTCCCCCACTGAATGGCCTTGGCACCCTTGTTGAAAATGAATTAGTCATAGATGTGTGGGTTTATTTCTGGACTCTCAACTCTATTCCATTGGTCTCATGTCTATCCTTATGCCAGTACCACACTGTTTTAATTACTGTAGGTTTGCAGAAAGTTTTGACATCAGGAGGTGTGAGAGAGACCTCCTAATTTGTTCTTCTCTCTCAAGATTGCTTTGGCCTGTGGGGCCTCTTGCAATTCCATAGGAACTTGAGGATCAACTTTTCAATTTCTGCAAAAAGAGATGTTGGAATATTTATGGAGATTGCATTCAGTCTGTAGATCACTTTAAGCAGTACTGACGTCTTAACCATTTAATGACTTCCAGTCCATGAACACAGGATGTCTTTCCATTTATTTAAGGCTTCTTTAATTTCTTTCAGAAATGTTTTGTAGTTTTCAGTGTACAAATCTTTCACCTACTTGGTTAAATTTATTCCAAGGTATTTTACTCTTTTAGATGCTATTATAAACAGAGTTGTTTTCTCAATTTCCTTCTGAATTGTTCATTACTGGTGCATGGAAACCCAACCAAGTTCTGAGTGTTTATCTTGTATCTTGCAACTTTGCAGAAATTGTTTATTCATTCCTGTAGCTATCTTGTGGATTCTTAGGGATTTTCAATATGTGGGTTCAGGTCATCTGCGAATAGGGATAGTTGTGCTTCTTCCTTTCCAATGTGACTGTTGTTCCTTTCTTTCTCTTCCCTGATTGATCTGGCTAGAAAATCCAGGTCCAGGTTGAGTGAGAGTGGTAATAGCAGGCATCCTTGTCTTGTTCCTGGTCTTAGGAGGAAAGCATTCAGTCTTTCACCACTGAAGATGATATTTGCTGTGGGTTTTTCATTAATGCCCTCCATCAGGTTGAGAAACTTCTCTTCTCTTCCTAGTTTCCCAAGTGTTTTCATCATGAAAGGATGTTGGATTTTGTTCAAATGCCTCGTCTACATCAATTGGGATGATCATGTGGCTTTTTCCCTTCTTTCTCTTAATTTGGTGTATTACATTGATTGGTTTTCTTATGTGAACCATCCTTGCATTCCTGGAGTAAATCCCACTTGATCATGGCCTATAATCCTTTTTATATACTGTTGGATACAGTTTGCCAGTGTTTTGTTAAGAATTTTTGCATCTATATTCATAAGGGATATTGTTCTGAAATTTCCTTTCCTTGTGCTCTCTTTAACTGGCTTTTGTATCAGGGTAACGTTGCCCTCATAGTCTAAGTTAGGAAGTGTTCCTTCCACTCCTATTTTTTTGGGAGAGTTTGCAAAAGATTGGTGTCGATTCTTCTTGGAATGTCTGGTGGAATTCAGCAGTGAAGCCATCCAGTCCTGGACTTTTCTTTGTTGGGCAGGTTTTGATTATGGATTCAATCTCTTTAGTTGTTATAGGTCTGTTGAGTCTCTTTTTATTTCCCCTTGTGTCAGATTAGGTAATTTGTATGTTACTACGAATTTTTCCATTTCATCTAGGCTTTCTAATATTTTGGCATATAATTGCTCATAGTACCCTCTTAAAAAAATCCTGCTTACTTCTGTAAGGTTGGTAATAATGTCCCACTTTTGTTCCTGATGTTAGTTATTTGCATCCTCTCTCAATTGATTCTTGAAGAAAGAGGTAGAGCAAGTATTCCAAAGGAAGAAATTGAGGCTCAGAAAAATTAAAGAATTTGTTCGAAGTCACCTAGTTGGATAGTGGTACAAGTGGGCCTCAAGCACACCTCTTCTATATCCCAGTCTATTATTCTTTTTTTTCAAACTGTGTTTGCGCCATTCCTCTGCTTGTTGAGCTCAGCTTCCTATCTATAAAAGGGGAGATCATCCTATGTTCTACCTTCTCTAAAGGGAATATGAGAAGATAAAACATGGTGGTAGATACAAAGCACAAAATAAATACACTGAATTAATATGATATGGTTTTGCCTCCCTGTCCAGGACTAATATATACTCAGCTACATCACAAGGCAGTGCCCTCAAGATGGCAGAAAATGGTTTCAATAGTTATGGTTTACAAACCAGAGATCATATCTGAAAAATAAAAGTAGCATTAGATTACATGCAAAAATATGGATAGTCCATCATGTTTTAGGAATCTTACCTACTCAATAAATTCCAAGATCAAAATAAGGCCTCCTAAACTTATTTGTCTCTCTCTCTCTCTCTCTCTCTCTCTCTCTCTCTCTCTCTCTCTGTGTGTGTGTGTGTGTGTGTGTGTTTGTGCCTGTGTGTGTGAGTGAACATTGTGGGTGTTATGGGGGAGGGGTTGAAATTTGAAAAATAGTCATGGTAAAATACTTAGAATGGTTTAATTTTCAAAGCTTTAATGTTTAAACAATATATGACTTATTTTTAGTCTTCAGTTGACTTCTCTCAGCACCCAAAATAGGTCTTCCTTGCTTTCCATCTCCATAATTGCAAGGAAGCCCCACATCTTACAAATAAATTGCTGAAGAATCTTATAGATGAATCCCAACATCCCTCTTGGAAAAAATAGTTCCTGGAGAAATAGAAAAATAAGTTATTTTCACTTCATCACAGAACCTCGATGGCATAGCCCTATGGTTACTTACAGGGGATTATGAAACAGCTGACTGATTTCAGAGCAATTTACACAAATCAAGTGATTCTGCTTGCTGTGCACCCTATCGATCCCTCAAGTCAAGTAAAAGCACTGTTAGTATTTTGCTTTCCATCTCATTTGACTTTCACTAAATCTTTGTTAAATCAAATACTAACTTATTTAAATGTGGTGATCCAGGTGATCCAAATCTGATCAAGTCAAAGTTCTCTTTTTCTTGCAGTATTGATGTTTACTTTTTACATAAACTACAGAGAGAATGGGGTACCTGATATCTTTATAGAATTCTGAAATATTGGTAACATATCTACAATTTTGTCATTCACTAAGGTGACATTCATATAAAATGTTAAGACACACACACACACGCACACACACGCACACACACACACACACACACACACACCCATATCAAACCATGTACGTGAAGGGGAGTTAGTATGAGGAAACCAGCAATTTTTCCATTTGTTTGTCCCTAGAAGGGATTACAAATCTTATTGCATGGCTAGAGCTAGTTTCTTGCTTTTTTAAAGTGTTTGACAGACATTTCCTATTCTTCTCTTGAAGGACCAAATGGAGACCATGATCCTGAAACCTCCAGTGCAAAGAATTCCAAAAGGATGCTTCCCATGTACAATGTGCATTTATGAAGCACGAGTGGAAATAGAAACGTGATTGGCTTCGGACTAAGCCATTTGGTGCATTGATAATGCTAAATATGTCAGAAGGAACCAAACCAAAACCTTTATCTGGTCGTGCTAATACTTGACCCACAGAATGCAAAGACCATAGCAATCAACTAGTTCATTTACATACAACCTTTGTTCCATGGAATGCTTAGGTCTTACCCAGAGTAACTCCACTTGGATCTATTTTATACATTAGATCCTTATTTCAAGTCACCTAGATTAGGGAATGAGATCTTGCTATTCTGTACAGGTTAATGTAATACCCCGATACATCCCAGAGTATTTTGGGCAGAAAATAAAGAAGTATTTGCAAAGTCCCCTTGAGGCACTGGGTAACATATAGAAATATTAATATTAAACTTCCCCACCTGGGGAAGTACTGACATTCTCAGGATCATTGGGGACTACCAATATAGAAGGCTGAGCCCTCGATCTTGGGGCTTACCCTTATGAAGTGTGTTACTGCAAAGGAGAGGCTAAGCTTACAATTATATTGTGCCTATGAGACCCTCTTTTATTGGTCAGATGTGGCCTCTTTCTCTAAGACAACTCTGCAGATAAACTCACTGCCCTCCCCACTGTGTGGGACCTGATAAATCTCCCTGGCAATGTGGGACATGACTCACAGTGATGAGGTTGGCCCTGGCATCATGGGATTGAGAAAACCTTCTTGGACCAAAAGGGGGAAGAGAAATGAAACAAAATAAAGTTCCAGTGGCTGAGAGATTTCAAATAGAGTCAAGAGGTCACTCTGGAGGTTACTCTTATGCATTATATAGGTATCCTTTTTTAGTTTTTAGTGTACTGGAATAGCTAGAAGGAAATACCTGAAACTGTTGAACTGCAACCCAGTAGCCTTGATCCTTGAAGATGACTGTATAACTGTATAGCCTACACTGTGTGACTGTTTGATTGTGAAAACCTTGTGGCTCCCATTCCCTTTATCCAGTGTATGGAATGATGAGTAAGAAAATGAGGACAAAAAGAAACTGAATAATAGCGAGGTATGGGGAATATGGGACGTTTTGAGTGTTCTTTTTTTACTTTAATTTTTATTCTTATTCTTTATTTGTGGCAATGAAAATGTTCAAAAATTGATTGTGGTGATTAATGCACAAATATATAATAGTACTGTGAACACTTGATTGTACACTGTGTATGATTGTATGTTTTGTGAATATATCTCAATAAAATTGAATTTTAAAAAAACAAACCACCAATCTAGCCCACTTTTCTTGTTTACCACAAGAAACTGAGTGCCAGATACATGAAATGACTTGTCCAAGGTCAGGTATCTAGTGAGAGTTAATTCTAAGACCCAGGTCTCTCAGCCTTCCGGTCTGGAGATCTTTCCAGCACACTGCAGTGCTTCTTATGCTACACTCCTCCAAAGTTGAACTTGATGGATGGAGAACCCACGGTGAGAAATCCCAGCATGTACTTCCTTCATTATGCACACTTGTCCCTTTTACCTATTGCTTGGCAAGAAAAACAGATCCTAACTCTTTCACATGGTTCCTTCCCCTGATATGTTTCCCATTGTCAGCACTATTCTTATCTCTTCTCTCCATTCTCCATACCAGTTGTTCTTGGCAAAAACTTTTTTCCTCTGTTGTCCCTTCACTTGAAACCTCTTCCAACTAACCTGGTCACTCTCTACCCATTCTCAATATCTTTCCTCTACTACCCCCTTCTACATTATTCCATGTCTCCTGGAACTCATTGTGGACAAGCTCCCCTTCACTTTCTATTTACCTACTTTTCACATTTTCCTCCTATTCCTTACAGTTTGCAGAATATGAACCCCTACCTCCCACAGCCTCCTCATTCAGGAGGAGAGGAGGGTGAATCAGTCCATTTTATGAGCTCAAGTGACCTTGCGGTAATACCCAGTATCTCAGAATTTTAAAATTCTGGCATCTATCTATACAACGCCCTCTGTAAACATCACTTCCATTGACTAATGCCTCCCATAGCACATTTGTACTTCCATAAACAAGTTGAAATATTGGGCTAGGCTGAGTTGTCCCCTCTCACCACCACCACCATCTAGGTGGCATTTAACAGTTCTCTACATTTGGGTGAACTCATGTTTTATCTTTTTAAGATGACAGTGGCTAACACTTGCCTATTTTTTTCAGTTGACAAAGTATTTTACATGCACCAAATGCTTGAAACATTTCAGTGGGATAGTTATTTTACAGATGATTAAAATGAGGCTCAGAGAGTGTGACTTTTCCAAGACCACATTGCTGTTATATGAGAGAGCCATGTCTCTAACCCAGTGTTCTTTCCACTTCTCCTCATCTATGTCCCATGTTGATATTGAAAATTCCTTTTACCTTCCTACTCTTAATATTCAATGGTGAATAAGTTGGGCAGAGAGGAGGTTGAGGAATGGTCAAAAGAGACCCTTATGTAAGCAGCATAGATCAGAGAAACTGAGAGGAACACAAGAGGAGAGTTTCCCAAACAAATTGGAGGCCTAGGAAAAAAAGGATGGTAAAAATTTTTAACACAAGAGTTTTTGGGGTTATCTAGTTCCTCAGCCCAAAGCATCTTTTGATAGGATGATCTTGGGAACTTTGGACATGACTGCTCCTACTTGAATAAGGATAATATTCCTCAAGGACAAAAATATTTATCCTATTACTCCAAAGTCCAGTTATGAACTTGTTAATTGAATACCAAATATTTATTGAAGGCAAGATGTATCCAGTTCTGTAGGTTTCTCCTCTGGAAAACTTTGTTAGGGAGACACAAAACTACTCTGAAAATAATTAAGGAATAAACATCTAATGCCATCTCTGGTTGTTATAATAGCAAAGGTATAGAGATTAGAACAGACTAAAATACTTTGCATGGATTCTTAGAGGATGTGTGATTTGAGCTTGGCTTGGAAGGATGGGTGTCAAATTGGTTAGGTAGAGGAGGGACAACAGGACATCCCAGACTGGTTGGCAAGGGTTTGGAGGCATGGAGAGTGGCATAAGCGAAGGCATGGTGTAAGGGATAAGCATGACGGTTGCAGGGGAAAGTTAGGATCGTCACCTAACTATAGGAGAGGGAACCTGCGGTGGAAAGTGGGAAAAAGGGTTGGATAGTTTGGACGAGGAAGGATGAGTTTGGATATGGAGGGCTTCAAAATCCCCGCAAAGAAGTGTGGGGTACACTCAACGAGACTGTCCTATCTCTCTTCTTTTCTTTTCTGACAAGTGTCTTCAAAGAGTAGACTATACAGTATCTCCACTTTTTCACTGCCCATTATGGCCCAACCCTTTGCAATATGGCTTCTGCCCTGAACATTTCATTAAAATATCTTTCCTTGAAGTCAGCAATGACTTCATATTGCAAAATCCAATGGACACATTTCAGCTCATATTCTACAGGGTCTTCCTGTTGCATTTTATAATGTTGCCCACTCACTCCTTGAAACTTTTCCTCTTTAACTCTCTCATCCTTCCATCTACATCTTATTGTTATCTGCCCATCACTAAACTGTTGATGCTTCCCAGGGTACCTCCTTGGTCCACTGCTTCTCTTTCTCTGTCTTTCTGTGTGTGTGTCTCTCTCTCTTTATGTTCCTCTTGGACAACCTCATTTTAAGTATCACCTCTAGGCCGAGCACCATACCTTCAGCCTTGGCCACTCCACTGAGCTTCAGCCTCATATAATCTTATGTCTCCTGGACAGATCTACTTGGCATTCTTACAAATACTCCAACTGATTTATGCCCCAAACCAAATTCATTCTTTTCCCCCAACAACCTCTGCTCTTCCTCCTGGGTGTCTAAACCAAGTTAAAGTCACCACTATCCACCCAGTCATCAAGTCAGAAATCCTGCGTGTCGTCAAAGACTACTACTCCTTTGCCCTCATCCCCCACATATAAGCAATTTCCAGTTCCTTTTATCTCCTCAGTAGTTCTTGGATCCATTCGCCCCCTTTCCACGCCTCTGCCACTATCCAAATTCTGGCCCCCATTATGCCTTATCTGAATTATATCGTCTCTCTCTTACCTCTCTGCCACTAGTCTTGCCTCTCTCATATCCACCCACCACCCTGTTCCCAGTGATCTACCCAGAGTACATGTCTGAGCATGCCATTCCTGTATTTAAAACTCTTCACATATAAAATAAAATTCAAGCTCTTGAGCGATTCTTCCTCTGTATTCCCTTAGCAGCTCTTGGCCCACCTCTACTTTTGCTTACCAAAATACCAGTGAAACCATCAAGTTTTGGCTTGTCTCTCCCACCATGTTCCTTAGAGGTAGGGACCATATCTTATTCATTTTTGAAGTCCCAAAGGCTAGATTATTTGTAGTTTTTTAATATTATAAACAGTGCTGCAACAAATATCTTCATATAGACGTCATTTTGAACATGTGCAAATATTTCTTTAGGACAGATTACTAAATAAGAATTGTTCAGTCTTTTTAACTTATCATTGATACTGCTGAATTGACCTTCAAAAACACTCTGTTTTATATTCCAACACCAATGTATGAGAGTTCTTGGGTCCCCACATCTTCACCAGCACTGTGTATTTTCAATATTTTCAAACTTACTGATCTTTGACCCTCTGTCAGATGAAGAAGAAAAGATATCTCACAGTTTTAATTTGTGTTTATTTAATTACAAATTAAGCTGAATGTCTTTTCATATCATTGCAAGCCATTGGTATCCCTTTTTCTGTGAACTGTACGTTGTTCCCTTTACTTATTTTTCTATTGATTTGTAAGAATTCTTTATACATCGAGGGTATTATCCCTGTGTCATCTATGTTATAACTACTTCCCCCAAATTTGTATGTCATTTCACTTCACTTAAAGTATTTATGCTATGGTGAAAATGTTAATTCTATGTAGTGTAAAGTAACAATTTCCTCCTTACAGTTTCTGGGTTTTGAGTTTTGTTTAGAAAGACCTTCCCATTTCAAGATTATTGTTTTAATCCACAGTCACATTGATCAATGAACATGTGATGAGAGGTAGGAGCTGTGTAAAGGAAGTATTCTGAAGGGGAAGTATTCCTACCAGATGATATAAGACCAAATTAGTTAAAAGTCAGCATTACTATTGGCCCTAAGTTGATAAATATTGAAGGTTGGAGTGGATATTTGCAGAATCATTATAAAAATTCCTTGTACTTTTTATACATTTGACATTTCCCATAATAAAGGTTTTCTTTCCAAACTTTGTATGGGTGCATGAATAGAGTAACAGATTAGTAGAATAGAATAAAGCCCAGAAATAGTCAAAAATACATTTGGGGATTCAATAAACGATGTTTTGCATTTCAAATCAGTGGAAAAAAATATGTTTTTCCCCCTCAGAAAAGGTGTTAGGGCATCTGGCTAGCCATTTGAAAACTAAAACTAGATGAAGCTTATATCTATCCTGTTCCTTATACAAAATAAATTTCAGGTGAGATAATTATTTAAAATAAGAATGAAATCAAGGCTGTATCCACCTCCTTTCTCTCCACACACGTTGCACCAAGTTCTATTTTTTTAACTTGTATTTGGAAGTCATTGTCCAGTGTTCAAATGAACAATACTAAATAATCCTAAAAAGACACAACTCATTTAACTACTTGGAATATTTTACTGTTAAATTGTCCTAATGAGCCTGTCAATTTATGGTTTTATTCAAAATCAAATCAGATAGAAAAGCCATGAAATCCTTCTAAGAACAAAAACATCGATTGGGAATCCTCACATTCTACATCTTTTAAGTTTCAAATGATTCACTTATGTTTTATGGAGAGACCATAGTGTCTTTATTGGTGCTTCTCTTCATTATTACATTTTCAAGAATCTTGCCTGGTAAGAGGACTGAAACATAGAAACTGCCTGTAACTTAGCCTACGGAGGAGAATATTTGACCAAATAGTGAGGGAGTGATGACATAATTGCTGTCATCAAACATATAAGCGATTTTTACATTGAAGAGAAATGAGACTTGTTCTGTGTTGTCCAAGAGAGCAGAACTAGGACCAATAGATAAAAGCTACAGGGAAGAAAATTTTAGATTTAACTGTGGTAATAATTTTGGCAATTAAAGCTGTGCAAAAATGGAGCAGCCTGCATCATGAGATTGTGAACAAGAGCTCAAGCAGATGCTTGATGACCTACATGATAAGTTCTTCCTTGCGCCTCGAAGAAAATGTATGCCTCCAAGCAAAGTTATGCCTTCCATTTTAATCAGACAGTGAGAATTACATAATTTAGGATGCCCTCTCCTTCTGCCTTTTTGTTTTGCTGGGATGCCAGAAATTTCAGAGCAAAATTTTTTTGTTCAATTGGAGTGTCTGATTTTTTCAAGTGCCCAACATATCTATCTCTTGTGCCCCACACTTGGTTTCTGATCTCTCTTTTCTTCTCCCCCATTTTAATCATCCTGTTTTATACGTGCTGTAATTCATCCAAAACCTTCTTGGAATTGGAGTAAAAATAATACATAAATATGTTGGAGATACGTTTTCTCACTAAGATATTCTAACAAGTAAGCAATTAAACATTTGTCAGAAAACAGATGCTGTACGACATAGGTAGATTCTCCTTTTACTAACTTCTCTCTTTGAAATTCAAGGAGGCACCATTTGCACATGAGAAGGGAACTATGTCACCTTCTAAGGAGTTTAGTATTCTTAAATAGATTAACATATATTTTCTATAAGTCTAAGCTCTGAATATAACTTGACATGGTAGTTTGTGCTTAGACATGGTGATCCTAAGTTGTGGGCAAGTTCTGACCAAGCAATGTACTTGTAAACAAAATTATGCAGTAGGAAGTCAACCACAGGGTAAGGAAAAATTTATGGAAGTTAACTATATATGTAATTATCTGTGACACGTGGGCGCTCCTTCAAATAACTGTCTCTATAAAGAGTATTCCTATCAGATGAGTTCAAGTCCAAGCTCTGAAAGTCAAATAGCTGTGTGAGTTTTGGAAGTCATTTTTCCTTCTCTGAGCCTTCATTTCCAAATGTATGCAAAGGAGATGATAATATTTACATACAAGTGTGGGTTATATTGAATCAACAATTAATCATTAAGACACTCCATAAACGCTGAAATGCTATACCAGAGTTTCTTAACTGAGTGTCCAGGAAATGGGCTTCAGGTGGGTCATGAACTCCCTAAATTACAGCCCAAAGTGTGCAAACGTATATTTTTTTCTAGGGAAACAATCCACATATCCATGATATTTTAAAAGGGTTGTTGACATCCTAAAATCTTAAGAACTACTGAACTCAAAGATGCACAATAAGGATATTACATGCAGCACTGTTTATAATATGATAAAACTGGAAATGACCTAAATATCCAATAGTACAGGAATGGTTAAATGACCTATGTGTACCTCGGAATGAGTATCTATACATTGCAATTCTATGCAGCAGTGTTTTGAGAAGGGGTAAGGTGCAGAATAGTGCATATAGAAAATTTCTTTTGTGTTTTTATATTTTTAAAACTTTCACTGACAACTTTTCTTGCCAATGAAGTAGGCTAACTGAGACAACTAAGGTCTTCCAGGGTTGCTGCAATACATCATTTCAATCTTCTTCTTGATGTGATATATCTCTCGTGTCTGTATGAACCAGCCTGTGACTGTTTTTTTGTTTGTCTGTTTGTTTGTTGAAATTAAATATTTTATGTTGAAATAATTGTAGTCACATGCAATTGTTAGGTAATAACACAGAGAGATCCAGTGTACCCTTTACCCAGCTGTCCCCAATAGCAACATCATATATAACAATAATACAATATCCCAATGAGAAAATTGGTATCAATACAGTTAAGATACAGAACATTTCCACCACCATAGAGGTTCCTCATAGCTACCCTTATTACAGCCACATCAACCTCCTTTCCCACCCTAATCCCCTGCAACCATGAACATATTCCCCATTTCTATAATTTTGTCATTTCAAGAATATCATTTAGATGGAATCATACAATGTGTGAACTTTTGGGATTGGCTTTCTCACTCAGCACAATTCCTTGGTGATTAAGCCAAGAAGTTGTGTGTATCATTGGTTTGTTTATTTTCATTGCTGAGTAGTTTCCCATGGTATGGATGTAACAAGTTTCTTTAACTGTTCACTCGTTAAAGGGCATTTGTGTTGTTTCCAAGTTGTGACTAGTACGAATAAAGCTGCTGTAACCAACTGTGTACACGTTTTTGTGTGAACATTAGTTTTCATTTCTCTGGGATAAATGACCAAGAGTTCAATTCCTGGGATGCATGGCGAGTGCGTGTTCATTTTTTAAAGCAACTACAAAGTGGTTTTCCAGAGTAGCTATACAATTAACAAGCCCACTATCAATGTATGAATATAAAGAGATTTTCTGCATTCTCACCAGTATTTGGTATTGTTGCTATTTTTTATTTTAGCCATTCTCATGGGTATGCAGTAATAGCTCATTTTTATTTGCTGGCATTTCTTTCTTAGAAGTTGTTGGTTTACACAAAAATTATCCATAAAATGCATAATGCCCATATACCATCCCAATATTAGCACCTTGCATTAGTGTGGTATCATTGTTACAACTGATGGAAGAACACATTTTTAAATTGCATTATTAACTATAGACCATGCTTTATATTAGGGCTCACTCTTACAACCTAAAATTTCCCCTTTTAACCACATTCAAATACATTATTCAGTGCTATTAATTACATTCAAAATGTGCTACCATCATCACCATCCATTACCAAAATTTTTCCATCACCTCAAATAGACACTCTGTAAAATTTAAGCACTAACTCTCCATTCCCTACCCCCACACAGCTTTAGTTGTCCCAAGCTGCTTTGCCTGGATGCAAATTCTGAGGGTGGGGAGGGTGAGCCAGAGAGGAGTTTCCTAGGTCAGTCTTTTCCAATTGGAACAAGGCCAGGGACCCACAATGGGAGCACTGGCCGGCACTACACTGTGGAATGGAGTGGTTGGGAGAGGGGCCAGCAAGGGCATCAGGCACTCCTCCTACGACTTTTTGAAACTGTGTTTTTTATCTTTTTCTTTTCTTTTTTTTTTTCTTTTTTTTTGATGTGGGGACTTGTCCAGCAAATGAACCCCTTAACAGTTTTCCATAGTTTTGAGGAAGGGTACTGTCTTTGAGACTCCTCTGCCTCTTTTGTCCAAGGCAGGCTTTCAGAACAATGGCCACGCTCAGAGTCAGACCTCATTGATCTGAAGTAGATGATTGTTTTAGTCTGTTAGCCTGCTAGAGTGCAGATACCATAAAACTGGGTTGGATTTTACAAATGGGGATTTATTAACTTACAGTTTCGAGGCTGAGAAAAATGTCCAAATCAAGGCATAATGAGGATATGCTTTCTCCCCAAAGACTAGGTGCCGGCGATCCTGGTCTCCTCTGTCACATGGCAAGACACATGGTGATGTCTGCTGCTCTCAGTCTTTCCCTTCTCTTCTGGATTTCATTGCTTTCAGCTTCTTGCTTCTGTGCCTTTCTCTCTGCCTCTGTGGCTTTTTCTCTGCTTCTGTGTCTCTGTATTCATCCCATTTATAAAGGACTCCAGTAAGAGGATTAAGACACATCTGGGGCACACCTCACCTGAAATAACCTAATCAAAAGGCCCCACCCACAATAGATTTACACCCACAGGAAAGGATTACCTTTAAAGAATATGATCTTCTGGGGTCCATTCAGCTTCAAACTACCACAATGATCAAAAGCTGTGAGCAGTCATCAGTCAGCACAGCCCTGGATGTTGGGGAACTAGGTCTCTATATTCTATGGAAGCCACTCACAGAGAATGCAATTCACCAGTATTTACCATAATTTACCAGACTCTTCCTCTCACTCTACCCTGGATGTTGCACAATGTTCTACTAGACTCTGCAGTTTCAAAATAGTTGATTCAGACAGCTCCCACCAGTTCAATAGCTGTTCTTGTGGAGGGACTGGTTTCTGGAGCTTCCTACTCTGCCATCTTCCCTGAATCCTCCAAATCATTTTGGTTTTGTGTGTCACTGATGGCTAAAGATGTTGAGTATATTTTCATACGCTTATTTGCAATCTGTATCTCCTCTTCCGTGCAATGGTTCTTCATGACTACTGTCTGTTTTCTAATAGGATCATTTGTCAGTATACAGATCTTGTACATATTTTATTACATTTATACCTAAGTGATTTGGTTTTGGGGAGTGATTGTATAAATAGCATCATGTTGTTATTTTGGTTTCAACTTGTACATTGTTAATAAATAAAATGTGTTTGATTAAAAATTTTTGTTTATTAGAGCAGTTGTAGGTTTACAGAAAAATCACACAGAAAGTATATATACTCCCATATAGCCCCCACTCACACATGCAGTTTTCCCTATTATTAAAATTTTGCATTAATGTTGTACTTTTGTTAAAATTGGTGAAACAATATTATTATAATCATGCTATTAATGTTATCCCACTGTTACATTCGGGTTTACTATTTGCGTTGTATAGTTCTACATTTTTGTGGGCTTTTTATACAACCCCAAATTTCCCTTTATATCCCTTTTCAAATATGCAGTCCAGTGGTGTTAATTACTTTTGCACCACCATCACCATCATCTATTGCCAAAACTTTTCCATCATTTCCAACAGAAACTCTGTACAAATTAAACATTAACTCCCTATTCCTCTACCCTATCCTGCCGAGGGTAACATGTATTCTTGTTTCTGACTTGATGAATTGACATATTCTGCCTATTTCATATAAGTGAGACCATATACTATTGTCCTTGTGTCTGGCTTATTTCACTCAATATGTCTTCAAGGTTCATCCATGTTGTAGCATGCATCAGAACTTCATTCTTTTTCCCCAGCCATCTGATATTCCACTGTAATGTATGTATCACATTGTGTTTATCCGTTCATTTGCTGATGGATATTTGGGTTGCTTTCACTTTTGGAAATTGTGAAATACGGCCCCGTGAACATAAGTGTGCAATTATCTGTTTGAGCCCCTGCTTTCATTTCTTCTGGGTATATATCAAGAAGTGGAATTTCCAGGTCATATGTTAATTCAATATAAGGCATTTCTGAGGAATTAAATTTCTGAGAAATTGCCAAACTGTTTTCCACAGTGGCTGCACTGTTTTACATTGGCACCAATGCTGTATGGGTATTCTATTTTTCTGCATCCTCTAAACACTTGTTATTTTCCATTTTTTGAATAGTAGCCCTTCTAATGGATGTGAGTGTATCGCATTGTGGTTTTAATTTGAATTTCCCTCATGGTTAACTATGTTGAGCATATTTTCATGTATTTATTGGTCATGTGTATGCATGAGGTCCTGAAAGTGTTTCCCTATATATTCCTCTGGGAGTTTTATACATTTGATTCTTATATTTAGTTCTTCAATCCACTTTGAGTTGATCTTTGTATATGATGGGAGGTAGGGGTCCACCTTAATTCTTTTTCATATGGCTACTCAGTTCTCACAAAAAAAAAAATTGTTGAAAAGATAATTCTTTCCCCAATGAGTGGATTTGGAAGCCTTGTCAAAGATCAATTGGCCAAAGGTGTGAGGGTTTAATTGCGGCACTCTCAATTTAATTCCACTGGTCTCTATTTCTGACCTTGTACCAACACCATGCTGTATTGATTCCTATAGCTTTGTCTTAAGTTTTAAAATCAGTAAGTGGAAGTCCCCTAAGTTTGTCCTTCTTTTCAAGATGGTTTTGGCAATTTTGGGCTGCTCACACTTCACGTAAATTTGATTATTGGCTTCTCCATTTCTGTGAAGAAATGTGTTGTAGTTTTATTGGAATTACATTGAATCTGTATATCACTTTGGGTAGAACAGACTTCTTAAAAACATTTAGTTTTCCAATCCATGAACACATAATATCCTTCCACTCACTGAGGTCTTCTTTGACTTCTTTTAGCAATATTTTGTAGTTTTCAGTGAACAAGTCTTTTACATATTTGATTAGTTTTATGCCTGATGGTTTTTCTTTTAGTAGCTATTGCAAATGGAACTTTTTTCTTGATTTCACTTTCGTACTGTTCATTGTGAATGCATAGAAACACCACCGATTTTTGTTGATCTTGTACACTGCCACTTTGCTGATGTTATTAACTCTAGTAGCATTGTGGATTTTTCAGAATTCTCTATGTATAGGATCATGTAATCTGCAAACAGGGAGAGTTTTACCTCCTCTCCTGTTGGATACATTTTATTTCTTTTTCTTGCTTGATTGATCTGGGTAAAACTTCCAGTATGATGTTGAATAATATTCTTTATCTTAGAGGGAATGTTTTCAGTCTTTCACCATTGAGTATGATGTTAGCTGTGTCTGTGTGTTATTCATATAAACTCTTTATCATGTTGAGGAAGTTTCCTTCTATTCCTAGTTTTGAGTGATTTTTATCCAAAAGCTGTGCTGAATTTTGTCAAATGCCTATTCTGAGTCAACTGATATGATAATGTGGTTTTAATCCTTCATTCTCTTAATGTGGTGTATTACATTAATTGATTGTTTTATTTTGAACCACCCTTGCATACCTGGGATAAATCCCACTCAATCATGGTGTATAAATTTTGAATGTACTATTGGATTCGGGTTGCTACTACTTTGTTGAGGATTTTTGCATCTAATCATGGGAAATATTGGTCTTTGATTTTCTTTCCTTGCGATATCTTTACTGGCTTTAGTATTAGGATGATGCTGGCCTCATAGAGTGACTTGGGGTGTGTTCCCTCATCTTCATTTTTTTGGAAGTGTTTGAGCACTATTTGTATTAATTCTTCTTTGAATATTTGATAGAATTCACCCATGAAGCCATCTGCTCCTAGGCTTTTCTTTCTCTGGAGGTTTTTGATTCCCAATTCAATCTCCATATTTCTTATTGGTCTCTGGATATCTACTAGTTCCCCTATAGCATGTGTTGGTAGTTTGCATACTTCTAAGAATTTGCCCATTTCATCCAGGTTATTTAATTTGTTGGCATGCAATTATTCTTAGTATCCTCTTACAATCCTTTTTATTCCTCTAGGATCAGTGTGAATACCCCCCTTTTCATTCCTGATAGCTATTTTCTTCCTCATTTTTGTTTCTTTGTCAGTCTAGATAAATGTTTCTCAATTTTTTGAACTTTTGAAAGAACCAACTTTTCTTTTCATTGATTGTCTCCACTGTTTTTTTATTCTCTATTTCATTTATCTGTGCTCTAAAATTTGTTGTTTCCTTTCTTCTGCTGACTATGGGTTTAGTTATGCCCTTCTTTTCCTGTTTTCTATAGGTGTGAGGTCATGTCTGCAATTGGAGCTCCTTCTTCTTTTTAAATATAAGCATTTAGGGCTATAAATTTCACTTTCAGTACTTCCTTCACTGCATCCCATAAGTTTTGATTAGTGTGTTTTCATTTTAATTTGTCTCAAGATATTTCCTAGTTTCCTTTGTGATTATTTCTATGATCCGGTGATTGCTAAAGAGTGTATTTTTTACTTCCATATATTTATGAATTTTCTAGTACCCCCTCTTTTCTTAATTTGTAGATTAATCCCTTCCATTATATTGATAGAAGATGCTTTGTACAATTTCAATATTTGCAAATTTATTGAGATTTTTTGTGTAAGATAAAAATTAAAATAAGAACATCCAAAATATCCCATTCCCCACCTCCCCCAATTCTTCATTTACTTTTTAAAATACAGTTTAATTGAGATATAGTCACACACTCTACAGCCATCTACAGTGTACAATCCATTATTCACAGCACCATCTCACAGCTGTGCATTCATCACCAGAACAAATTTTTGAACCTTTTCCTTACTCCAAAATAAAAATAAAAGCAAAAAAGAGCACCCAAAACTTTTGATCCCCTCCATCCCACCCTATTCTTCATCTAATTTTTGTCCCCATTTTTCAACTCGTCTGTCCATGCACTGGATAAAGGGAATGTCAGCCACAATGTTTTCACAATCACTCAGTCACACTGTGCAAGCTACATAGTTTATACAATCGTCTTCAAGAATCAAGGTCACTGGGTTGCAGCTCAACAGCTTCAGGTATTTCACTCTAGTCATTCCAACAGACTAAAAACTAAAAAGTGATGTCTATATAGCACATAAGAATACCCTCCAGAGTGACCTCTCGACTCCATTTGAAATCTTTCGGCCACTGAAACCTCATTTTGTTTCATCTCTCTTCCCCCTTTTGGTCAAGAAGATGTTCTCAATCCCACTGTGCTGGGTCCTGGCTCATCCACAGGAGTCATTTCTCACATTGCAAGGGTGACTCACACCCTGGGGGTCATGTCCCATGTAGAGGGGAGGATAGTGAGTTCACCTGCCGAGTGGGCTTAGTGAGAGAGGGGGGCCACATCTGAGCAACAAAGAGGCTCTCTGGGGGAGACCCTTAGGCACAATTTTAAGTAGCCTTAGCCCCTCCTTCCCAGCAACAAGCCTCACAAGGAAAAGCCCCCAGATCGAGGGCCTAGCCCACTATGTTGGCAGTCCTCAATGTTTGCAAGGAAATCAGCAATAACCCAGGTGGGGAAGTCCAACATTTCCACATTTCTCCCCAGTTCCTCGGGGTCCCCACAAATACACTTTTACTCTCTGCCCATATCACTCGAGGATGTTTCGGGATTTCATCCCAGCCTATACAAACTCACAAAATCCTACTTCCCGTTCAAAGCTCCATTCATCTATGGTGTTCAAAAAAACTGATCGTACAAGTTAAATTATCTAGTGTGCTACAGAAAATACAGATCCTGCACCAAATAAACATCTCCTCCCTTGGTCTCGCACAAAAGTTGTAGTTTTAAAGCCCAGTCAGTATCATCCTTTACCCTTTGGCCTGATTTGCCTTAGTCCTAAGCAGATCTGCTTAATTCATCCCTTTAATTGAAGTTTGAACTCTTTTTCAGCTCTTTCAACAGATGCTGTATGGGGTAATGCTGACATTCATAGCTACCAAGCTGTAGCTCCGAGTATCAGGTGTCACACAGTTACCCAAAGTTCCAGAGACCAGCCAGGTTATACACAAGGAGCTCAGCATCTCAGAATTTAGAGATAACCATTACAACTCAGGAATAGATGTGACTGCTGTAAGAGCTTACATTCTAGGAACCATTCCAAGAAGCATTCCGCTGATGAGCTGTGCTCTAAGATTCGATTCTGAGTTTACACATTATAGTTAGTCCATATTAGAGAGGCTTTGTAATGTTTGTCCTCTTGTTTCTGGCATACTTCACTCAAAATGCTGTAATCAAGATCCATTCACCTAGTTGCGTGTCTCACACCTTCATTCCTTCTTGCAGCCTCTCAATATTCTATTGTATGCAAACACCACAGTTCCCCATTCTGTTCATCAGTCTATGTACCCTTAGGCCACCTCCATCCATTGCAAATCCTGAATACTGCTGATATAAACACCAGTGCGCAAATGTCCATTCACATCCCTGCTCTCAGATCTTCCAAGTATATACCCCATAATGAGGTTGCAGGACCTTACAACATGCACATACCTAGCTTCTTGTGGAACCACTACGGTGTCCTCCATATAGGCTACAGCATTCTACTGCCCCACCACCAGTGGATACATACATCTCCCTGTCCATTTCTCTCCAAAACTTGTGTCCCTCTGTTTATTATTTTCCCTGCAATTTTATAGGGATATATTCAAATAACATAAAATAATACAGTGTACAATACATTCTTTACAATATCATCATATAATTGTGCATTCATCACCACAATTAACACTCACACATATTAATTACTCAAAAAAAGAATTGAAACAAAAGAATAACAAAAAGGATAAAAAAGTAAAAATAAAATAAAATACAGCAATAAGGTCAGACAACACCACCACTACCAAGAATCCCATAACCCACCCTTACACCCCCTCTCACAGACATTTAGCTTCTGTATATTGCCTTTGCTACATTTAATGGGAGCATATTACAATGTTACTGTTAACTCCAGACTCCAGTTGCACTGATTATATTTTTTTCCCCAACACCATTCCTTTTTCAACACATTTCAAGGTTAATATTTTTTTGTTCTCCCACATATAGAAACATTTTTACATTTGTATATTTAGTCACTATCACTGACCACTCTAGGCTTCACTAAGTTACGCTGTCCCGGTCTTTATTGTCCATCCTTCCCCCTGGTATCCTACGTGCACCCAGCCCTCCTCTTTCAACTTTACTCACAGACATCTTTGGTCAATGTACCAACAATACCATGCTACCATCAAACTGCACTGCACTCTCCATTTCTGGATCCACACAGTCAATTCTGTTGAACATTCTATAATCCTTCAGCATCAAATGCCTGATCTCTACCATCTTTCTCTCTCCCAATAACCTGTGTTCTCAGCTTTAACTCTCAAAGTTTGTTCATTAATGTTAGTTCGTATTAGCGAGATCATACAGTATTTGTCCTTTTGTTTCTGGTTAACTTTGCTCAACAAAATGTTCTCAAGTTTCATCCATGTTATTATATGTTCTGTGACTTTGTTCTGTCTTACAGCTGTGTAATATTCCATTGTGTGTATATACCACAGTTTGTTTATCCACTTGTCCATTGATGGACATCTGGGCTGTTTCCATCTCTTGGCAATCATGAATAATGCTGCTATAAACATCGGTTTACAAATGTCTGTTCATATCTTAGCTTTCAGTTCCTCTGAGTATATACCTAGTAATGGAATTACTGGATCATGTGGCAATTCTATACTTAGCTTCCTGAGGAACTGCCACACGGTCTTCCAGAATGGCTGCACCATTCTACATTTCCCCCAACAGTGAATAACTGTGCCTCGTTCTCCACATCCTCTCCAGCACTTGTAATTTTCTGTTTTTTGGATAACAGCCATTCTGGTAGGTGTGAGATGGTATCATTGTGTGAGCATCTTTTCATATGTTTTTTGAGCCATTTGCATTTCCTCTTCAGAGAAGTGTCTATCCCTGTCTTTGGACCATTTTTTAATTGGGTTGTTTGTTGTTCACTTGTAGAGTTGTACGATCTCTTTATATATTCTGGATATTAAAACTTTATCTGATATATGGCTTCCAAATATTGTCTCCCATTGTGTAGGTTGCCTTTTTACTTTTCTGACAAAGCCCCTTGATGTACAAAAGTGTTTAATTTTGAGGAGATACCATTTATCTATTCTTCTTTGATTGCTCGTGCTTTGGGTGTAAGGTCTAGGAAACCATCTCCTATCACTAGATCTTTAAGATATTGCCCTATATTTTCATCGAAAAGCCTGATGGTCCTAGCACTAGTGTTTAGATCCTTGATCCATTTAGAGTTAATTTTTGTATAAGGTGTGAGATAGGAGTCCTTCATTCTTTTGGATTTGGATATCTAGTCTCCAAACACCATTTATTGAAGAGGCTGCTCTGTCCAAGTTGATTTGGCTTGACTGCCTTTTCGAAGATCAATTGTCAGTAGATGAGAGGTTTTATTTCTGAACACTCAATTTGACTCCATTGGTCAGTATATCTATCTTTATGCCAGTAACATTTTGTTTTGACCACTGCTGCTCTGTAATATGCTTCAAAGTCAAGTAGTGTGAGACCTCCTACTTCCTTCCTCTTTCTCAAGATATTTTTGGCTATTTGGAGCACCTTGCCCTTATAAATAAATTTGGTTATAGCTTTATCTATTTCTGCAAAGTAAGTTGTTGGGATTTATTTGGTATTGAATTGAATCTATAAGTCACTTTAGGTAGAATTGACATCTTAACTATATTTAGCCTTCCAATCCATGAACCCAGTATGTGCTTCCACGTTTTGGGGGTCCTATTTGAATTCTTTTAGCATTTTCTTGTAGTTTGCTCTGTATGGGCCTTTTGTAGCCTTGGTTAAGTTTCTTCCTAAATACTTCATTCTTTTGGTTGCTATTGTAAATGGAATTTTTTTCTTGATATCCTCCTCCTGTTGCTCATAACTTGTGTATAAGAAAACTACTTATTTTCACAGGTTGATCTTGTAGTCTGCCACTTTGCTGTATTCATTGATAAGCTCCTGTAGCTTTGCTGTAGATTTTTCTGGATTTTCTACATAGAGGATCATGTCATCTGCAAACAGTGAAAGTTTTACTTCCTCCTGTAAAATTTGGATGCCTTTTATTTCTTTTTCTTGCCTAATTGCTCTAACTAGAACTTCCAGCATGATGTTGAATAACAGTGGTGACAGTGGTCATCCCTGTCTTGTTCCTGATCTTAGAGGGAAAGCTTTCAGTCTTTTCCCATTGAGTGTGATGTTAGCTGTGGGATTTTCATATATTGCCTTTATCATGTTGAGAAAGCTCCTGTTTATTCCTATACTTTAAGTGTTTTCATCAAGAAAGGATGTTGCATTTTGTCTAATGCTTTTCTGCATCAATCGAGATGATCATGTGGTTCTTCTGTTTTGATTTATTGATGTGGTGTATTACATTAATTGATTTTCTTATGTTGAACCAGCCTTGCACACCTGAAATAATTCCCACTTGGTCATCTTGTACAGTTTTTTTAATGTGCTGCTGGATTTGATTTGCAAGTATTTTGTTGAAGATTTTTGCATCTATGTTCATTAAAGAGATTGGCCTATAATTTTCTCTCTTTTTTTGTAGTATCTTTGTCTGACCTTGTTATTAGGGTGATGATAACTTCATACAAAGAGTAAGGTAGTTTTCCTCCTCTTCTATTTTTTGAAGAGTTTGAGAAGGATTGGTACTAATTCTATCTTGATTGCTTGGTAGAATTTACATGTGAAGCCATCTGTTCCTGGGCTTTTCTTTTTTGGGAGCTTTTTGATGACTGTCTCAATCTCTTTACTTGTGATTTGTTTGTTGAGGTCTTCTATTTCTTCTTGAGTCCACGTTGGTTGTTCATGCTTTTCTAGGAAGTTGCCCATTTCACCTAAGTTGTCTAATTTATTAGCATGTAGTTGCTCATAGTATCCTCTCATTATCTACTTTATTTATTTGGGGTCAGTAGTTATGCCCCTTTTCCCATTTCTGATTGTGTTGATTTGCATCCATACCCCTTTTTTTGTTAACCTCGCTAAGTGTCCATCAATTTTATTGATTTTCTCAATGAACCAACTTCTGGTTTTGTTGTTTCTTTCTATTGTTTCCCTGTTCTCAATTTCATTAATTTCTGCCCTACCCTTTTTTATTTCTGTCCTTGTTTGCTTTGGGGTTAAGTTGCTGTTCTTTCTCTAGTTCCTCCAGGTGAGCAGATAGTTCCTCCATTTTTCCTTTCTTCTCTTTTAATGTGGGCATTTAAGGCAATACATTTCTGTCTCAGCACTGACTTTGCTGCATTCCATAAGTTTTGATATGTTGTGTTTTCATTTTCATTTGCCTCGAGGTATTTTCTAATTTCTCTAGTAATTTCTTCCTTTTCCCACTGGTTGTCTAAGATTGTGTTATTTAGCCTCCATATATTTGTGAATTTTCTAACCTTCTGACTGTTATTGATTTTCAACTTCATTCCATTATGATCGTATAAGCTGCTTTGCATAATATCAATTATGTTAAATTTTTCAGACTTGCTTTATGACCCAACATGTGGTCTATCCTAGAGAATGATCCATGACCCTTGAGAAAAAATGTGTATTCTGCTGTTGTGGTATGTAGTGTTCTATAAATGTCAAGTCTAGATCATCCACTGTACAATTCAACATCTCTGTTTCCTTACTGATCCTCTATTTGGATGTTCTATCCATTGGTGAGAGATTTGTATGACAGTCTCCAACTATTATTGTAGAGTTATCTACTTTTCCCTTCAGTGTTGTTAGTGTTTGCCTCATGTATTTTGGGGCACTCTGGCTTGGTGCATAAATATTTATGATTGTTGTGTTTTCATGATGAATTGTCCCTTTTATCAATATATGGTGCCCTATTTCATCTCTGTCAATTGTTTTACATTTGAAGTCTAATTTGTCTGATATTAATATAGCTACTTCCACATTTTTCTGGTTGTTTGCTTAAAAAATCTTTTTCTAATCTTTCACTTTTGGCCTATTTTTGCTCTCATGTCTAAAGTGAGTTTCTTGTAGGTAGCATATAGATGGCCTTGTTTTTTAGTCCATTCTAACTGTCTAGGTCTTTTGATTGTGGAGTTTAAACCATTAACATTTAGTGTTATTGTTGTAAGGGAAGAACTTTCTTCTATGATTTTGTCTTTTGGGTTTTATATGTCATATCTGATTTTTTTTTCCTCTTTCTTTCTCCTTTTACCATTCCTGATAGTCTTAATTTCTACACTCTTCTGTAAACATCTCTCTCCTGTCTTTTCTTATCAGCCTGTAGCACTCCCTTTAGTATTCCCAAACTCTCTCAGTTTCTGTTTGAAAATATTTTAATATCACCCTCATTTTTGAGAGACCGTTTTGCCAGATATAGAATTCTTGGTTGGCAGTTTTCCTCTTTTGGTGTCTTAAATATACCATACCACTGCCTTCTCACCTCTATGGTTTCTGTGGAGAAAGCTGTAGATGGTCTTATTGAGCTTCCTTTGTATGTGATGGATTACTTTTCTCTTGCTGCTTTCTGAATTCTCTCTTTGTATTTGACATTGGACAGTCTGATCCATAAGTGTCTTGGAGTAGGTCTATTGATATCTGTTCTGCTTGGGGTACGCTGTGCACCTTGAATCCATAATATTTGTCTTTCATAAGAGTCAGGATAATTTCAGTGATTACTTCTTCTATTATTCTTTCTGCCTCTTTTCCCTTCTCTTCCCCTTCTGGGACACCCATAACACATATATTCATGTGCTTCATTGTCATTCAGTTCCCCAAGACCATGCTCATATTTTTCCATTCTTTTCCCTAACTGTTCCTTTGTGTGAAGGATTTCAGAAATCCTGTCTTCTAGTTCACTTATCCTTTATTCTGCCTCTTCAAACCTCGTGTTGTAAGTCTCCATTGTGTTTTTCATCTCTTCTATTTTGCCTTTCATTCCCATAAGTTCTGCCATTTGTTTTTTCATACTTCCTAGTTCCTCCTTATGCTCGCCCAATGTCTTCTTTATATCCTTCATCTCTTTTGACGTATCTTTCCTCAGCTCATTGATTTCATTTTTGAATTGATTTAAGAGATCTGTTTGATTATTAATTAATTGTTTCAATTCCTGTATATTAAAGTGTTAGTTTGTTCCTTTGGCTGGTCCATATTTTCATGTTTCTTACTATGACTTGTTATCTTTAGCAGTCTTGGCATGTGATTTTCTTCATTAATTTATTCTGGAGCTTGTTTTCACTTTTTTATCTAGGGTTTTCTTGCTCGTTGGCTTTGCTCTCTGTTCTTTGGTGTTCAGTTTAACTTATTCTAGACCTCTACTGTAGCTTCTCTTTAGTTCATCAGAATTTTTCACCTCTTGTTTTCTGGTTCTTGCTCTGCCTCTATGTAACCTTTTTGTGAGAGGGTCTCCACAGATATGATTGACCCCAATCAGATTTTCCCAGTCCAGACTTGCCCAGCTCTCAGGAGGTGGGTATGGTGTTTCCCTCAGAATAAGAACCTGCAGGTTGCCAGACCCTCCTTGGAAGCCTCTAGACTCTGTTCTTTTCTTATTCTGTCCAGCAGGTGGCACTTGTCTGCCTGCAGCTCCCCACCACTATAAGGAGATGCCACAGGTGACTTTAATTCTCTGCACACCTTGTCCCTACCAGGGGTGTGAATGACTCGAGCTGGTTTCTGTTTTCCAGCCCCTGGGCACTGAGTTCTCTGAAGCAGTTATGCCACCTGAGCTGGGCCTCCCACCCTCCCCTTTCCTTGGGGAAATTTTGCCTTTCACTAGATAACTGCTTTGTCTCTTGGAGTCAGCTATCTTAGCTCCACTCTTGCCTGGGTCCAGTGGTCAATTGCAAATATTTGAGGCTTTCTGTAATGAGCTACTTAGAATAGTTATTTCAAAAAAAGAAAAAAATAAAGTTAAAGGAAAAGAAATCCCCTTTCAAGTCCTTTCTCCAGCCCCCAAGTTTTGCCAGTCCCAGTATAGACTATTTAAAGATAAGCCCTTTAGGCTATTATCTCTTTTGCCTGAATAGTTATTCTGAGAAAACTTAATTCCGCCATTGCAGGGGTGCTGGGCTGAAGCAGGAGCTCTGATGGGCTACTGAAATGCAAAATGATAAAGAGTCAGAGAGCAAGAAAAGAGGGGAAAAAGAAACAAATTGACAAATTGATCCACTTTTCAGAGCCAGACCCCAGCTTCCCAGGTTTGCAGACAGGAGTTGGTACCCATTTCTATGTGCCCCTTTTTATTGGAGCCCAGCCCTTTTCCAGTATTCTGAACACCTCCAACTCCAAAAGTCGCTGGTGTTTTTTTTTTTTTTTTTCTTTTTTTGCTGTTTTTGTTAGCCCTGCCTCTTCTCTGCTGGGCTGATCGTTCCCAGATTCTTTTGTGCCTGCTCTCAGCTTATCTATGCTTGGAGCTTTAATTCAGCAGTTCAAGTTTTTAATTAATTCTGCAACTGGAGCCATGTTGAGCCCCCTCCTTGCTCCCAGCACAGATTGTTTCTTTTTCCCTCAGGGAACCAGCTCCAATACATCCTGCTGTGTCTTGGGGGTGGAAGCACCAGCCCCCTGGCCAGGGAAACTTAGAGGTTTCACTGCAATCTCAGTGTTTCCACCCACTCCAGACTGTTGTACAATGTGTGATTGATCACAGACATCCGTGAAATGGCTGTTCCACACAGTTCCTGGCTATTTTCCAGCTGCCCTTGAGGAGTAACTAAATTCCACACCTCATCACTCCACCATCTTGCCTCCAGTCACACATTACCCCTTTATGTTTTGCATTTCCATTACATTGAAATATTATTTCTTATCAGATTTATTCTACATATTATAGGAAATAAAATGTATATTTATATATGATGCTACCATAGTAATTGGTTTTTCATTCACCCAGGTATTCACCTTTACTGGAAATCTTCACTTCTGTATATTACTCAAACCTACTAGCTCCTGTCCTTTGTTTCAACCTGATTAATTCCCTTTAGCATTTCTTGTAGGGAAGATCATTTAATGAGTGATGCTCACATTTGTTTCCATGAATGTCTTAAACTCTCATTGTTGAAGGATAATTTGGGTTGATAAATAATTTTTTTCTGGCAGTTTTTCTTTGTAATTACCTTAAATAAGACATCATGCTCTGTGGTTTCTGATGAGAAATTGGCATTTTGTCTTATTTTAGGATCCCTAGAATGTGGAAAATAATTTTTCTCTTGCTGCTTACAGAATTCCCTTTTCATCTGTGGGATCTGACATTTTGATTAATATGTGTCTTGGAGTATGTTATTAAGGTTTATTAAATTTGCAGTTCATCACAGTACTTGGACTTGTATATTTGTATTTTTCATAAGATTTGGGAAATATTTGCTATTATTTCCTCAAATATTCTCTTTTCACCTTTTCCTTTCTTCTCTACTTCTGGGGCTCCCATATTGTGTATGTTGGTGACTTCAGTTTTTCTCACAATCTCTTGGGCTGTACTCAATTTTTTCAGTGTTATTTCTTCCAACTGTATAACTTTAATTGTCCTGTCTTCTCATTTGCTGATTCTTTCTTCTACCTATTCAAACATGATTTTGTATGACTCTATTGTAATTTAAATCTCCGTCATTGTGCCTTTCATCCCCATAATTTCTGTTGTTTCTTTTTAAACTGTTGAATTTTTCTTTATGCTCACTCACAGTGTTCTTAATATCCTTTAACTGTCTATCCACCATTAGTTTATTTTTATCCATATTTTCTTTCATTTCCTTGAATTGATTAATTGATTTGGGAGATTTGGTTGAACTTATTTGATTTTTTTCCAAATTCTGCATCTTCTCTGAAGTTTTAATATGTTCCCTTGATTAAGTCATATCTTCCTGTCTGTTAGTATGACTTGTAAATCTTGCTGAATTCTGGGCATCTGAGAAATTTGATGTGCTAACTCTGAAGTTCAGATTCTCCTTCCTACCTAGCATTTTATTGTTGATTAGCTTTATGTTCAGGCTCTTCTGAAACTGGGTCCAACTATTACTGGAATTTTAGAGTATCCCATGTTTAACTGTTCAGGTTTTCTCTGCTCTTATTCACCTGATTCTTGCTCTGAATATGCAGTACAATTTTTAAGGTTGCCCCTTTTTGTGAAATTGTTTCACCGCCAGGAGAAAGCTTCCTTTTTTGTGTTCCTTCTCCAGAAATCTTGATCTTTTCTAGTTTTCTTTTTGCAGAATTTTCTTCCCAGATGTATGATTTGTGTAAATTCTCTCCCTCAGTCAGTGTCCTCTTCCATTATACTCTTCAGTTCCAAGACCCATGCTACCTTACAGAAGTTCAGTTTCCACCTCTTTTTTTCCCATGAGGCTTTTCTACCTTCCATTTCTTCCCCATTAGAAGTAACCCACCCTGGGAAGCAAGATGGGATCCATCCAGAAAGGCCCATTTTGTGTTTATGAGGTTGAGCAATCGGAAACTGGATTGAGTGTGTGAACACCCAAAACAACCCATGCCCCGTATCTCACCCTATTATCTATTCATTTATTTTGCTTTATTTTCTTCCTCGTCTGTCCATAAAGGGAGCATCAGTCACAAGGTTTTCACAATTACACTGTTACACCATAAAAAAGTATAGTTATACAATCGTCTCTAACAATCAAGGCTACTGGATTACAGTTCAACTGTTTGAAGCATTTACTTCTAGCTATTTTGATAAGCTAAAAACTGAAAAGGGTTATCCATATAGTTCATAAAAATAACCTCCAGAATGACCTATCAACTCCCTTTGAAATCTCCCAGCCATTGAAACTTTATTTTGTTTCATTTCTCTTCCTCCTTTTGGTCCAAGAAGGCTTTCACAATCCCACAATGCAGCATCAGGCTCATCCCTGGGATTTGTGTCCCACATTGCTAGAGAAATTTAAACCCCTGGGAGTCATGTCCCACATAGGGAGAGGGCAGTGAGTTTTCCTACAGAGTTAGCATAGAGAGAGACGCCACATCTGAGGAACAAAAGAGATTCTCTCGGGGTGGCTCAGGTATAGTTATAAGTATGTTTATCTTCTCCTTTGCAGAAGTAAGTTTTACAAGTGCAAGCCCCAAGATCAAGGGCTTGGCCCATTAAATTGATGGTCACCAATGCTTATGGGAATATCAGGAATTCCCAGGTGGGGAAGTTTAATATTTCCACATTTCCCCCCAGTTTTTCAAGGGGACTTTGCAAATACTTTTTTATTCTTTGCCCACATTACTCTGGGTTTTATGGGGCATCACACAATCTTGTACAAACCAACAAGATTTCACTCCCTGTTTGAGATTCCATGTAACTATGGTGTTCAAATAAACTGACCATAAAATCAAATTAGACAATGTGCTACAGAAAAATATAAATTTTGCACCAAGTAAACATCACTTCCTTTGGTCTCACAGAGAAGTTGAACCTTTAAAACACACTCCATATCATTCTTTACCTTTTAGTCTTATTTGCCTTGGTCCCAATGAGATCAGCTTCCTCCGTATTTCTAATTGAAATTTGATCTCTTTTTTCAGCTTTTTTAACAGTTGCTGCATAGGGTAATGCTGACCTTCTTAGCTTCAGAACTCTAGATCTGATTATCGGGTGTTAAACTGATACCTGAAACTCCAGGGAATGACCAAAGTAAACACAAAGAGCTCAATATCTCAGAATTTAGAAATAAATGTAATAACTCAGGAATTGATATGTCTGCTGTAGGAATTTATAACTTAGGGATGTTTACAATGTTCCTTTCCTGACAACCAAGTCTCCTGAATTCAATTCTCAGAATTTTCATATTATAGTAAGTCCATATTAGTGAAGTATTATATTTGTCTTTTCCTTTCTAACTTATTTCAATCAACATACTGTCCTCAAGGTTCATTCACTTGTTTGCATACCTCACAACTTCATTCCTTCTTGCAGCCACTCAGTATTGCATTGCATGCATACACCACAGCTCATCCTTCCATTTATCTGTCAATGTGTCTTCAGGCCACCTCCATCCATTGCAAATTATGAATACTGCTGTCATAAACACTATTCTGTAAATGTTTATTCATGCCCCTGCTTTCAGATCTTCTATGTGTATACCAAATAATGGGGTTGCATGATCACATGGCAGCCCTATACCTAGCCTCCTTTATAATCACCATCCTGCCCTCCAGAGGGACTGCACCATTCTACTTTCCCACCAACAGTGAATAGGTACATCCTGCTTTCCTCATTTTCTCTAACACTTGTATCTTTCTGTTTATTTTTTTTAACATTTTTATTCACATACCTTACCATCCATCCTAAGTAAACAATCAGTGGTTCCTGGTATAATCACACAGGTATGCATTCACCACCACAATTTATGTGAAATATTTCCATGTCTTCCATAAAGAAAGTAGAGGAAAAATGAAGAATAAAAAGTATACAAAATAAAGGAGAAACGGCAACAGTAATACCAAGAATCCCATACCCTTACCATATAACCCCCTCTTATTTTCATTTAGCTTTTTATATTGCCTTTGCAACATTTGATGGGGGTATATTACAATGTTACTGTTAACTATAGACTCCAATTCCGAATTATTGTATTTTTACTTATATCATCTGTTTCGGTTTGCTAATGATGCTGTCATGCAAAATACCAGAAATACTTTGGCTTCTATGAAGGAGATTTATTAGGTACAAATTTACAGTTTTAAGGCCATAAAAGTATTCAAACTAAGGCATTACCAAGAGGATACATTCACTGAAGAATGGCTGATGGTGTCCCGAACACCTCTGTCAGCTGGTAATGCAAGTGGCTGGTGTCTGCTTGTCCCAGGCTGTGTTTCAACTCCTCTCTCTCAGATCCTCTGCATCCTTGCTTCTTTTTCTCATGGCATTTCACTATAAGCATCTGGGAGTCCTCTCTTAGCTTCTCTGGGGCAAACTCTGGGCTTCACCTCTTAGCTTAGCATCTCCAATCATCCTTCTGTCTGCATTTCCAAGAGTCTCCAAGCATCAGTGTCTGTGTCAGCTCTTAGCTTTCTTAAATATTCCAGTGAACTAAGCAAGACCCACACTGGATGGGCAGGGTCCACACTTCCATGGAAATAATTTAATCAGAGGTCTTATCCACAGTTGAATGTGTCACATCTCCATGGATGCATTCAATCAAAATTTTCCAATCTAATCAAAAGACTAATAGGTCTACCTCCACATGATTGCATTAATGAACATGGCTTTTCTGGGAGACATAATATATCCACACCAGCACAGCATCCCATTTTTGATACCTTGAAATGTTGATATTAATTTGTTCTCCATCATGTAATAATATTCTTATATTTGTACATTTAATAACCATCATTGTCCACCCTAGGTTTTGCTAAGTTACACAGTCCCAGTCCTTATTTTCTATCTTTCCTTCTGGTGTCATACATGCCCCTAGTCTTGTTCCTTCAACCATACTCCTCCTTGGTTTTCTTCAGTGAACTAACAATATTGTGCTACCCTCACACAGTATTGTGCTATCCATTTCTGGATCTTTGCAATCAATCTGTGGAATATTCTGTTCTCCTTCAGCACCAAATGTCCAATTTCTGCCCTTTTCCTATTTCTTGATTACCTGTGTTCTCAACTCTAACTCTCAGGTTTCAGTCATTGAAGTTAGTTCACATTAGTGAGATCATACAGTATTTGTCCTTTTGTTTCTGGCTAATTTCACTCAGCACAATGTTCTCAAGATTCATCCATATTGTTTCATTCTTCATAACTATATTTTGTGTTACAGCTGCATGATATTGTATCATATGTATATACCACAGTTTGTTTATTTGCTTGTCCATTTATGGACATTTGAGCTGTTCCCATCTCTTGGCAATCATGAATAATTCTGCTATAAACATTAGTGTGCAAATGTCCTTTCATGTCCCTGCCTTCAGTTCCTGTGAATATACACTAGCAATGGGATTGCTAGGTCATATGGAAATTCTATACTTAGCTACCTGAGGAACCTCCACACTGCCTTCCAGAGTGGTTGCACCATTCTACATTCATGCCACCAAAGTTCAGGTGTATCTCTTTCTGTTTTTTGATAATGGTCATTCTAGTAGGTGTGAGAGAATATCTTATTGTGGTTTTGATTTGCATTTCCCTTATAGCCAGTGAAGTAGAGCATCTATTCATGTTTTTAAGCCATTTGTATTTCCTCTTTGGAAAAGTGTCCATGTCTTTGCCCATTTTTAAATTGGGTTGTCTTTTTGTTGGGTTGTAGGATCTCTTTATATATTCTGGATATTGAACCCTTCTCTGATATGTGGCTTTCAAATATTGTCTCCCATTGTGTAGGGTACATTTTTACTTTTGTAACAAAGTCCTTTGATGCACAAAAGTTTAAAAAAGAAAAAACAAGAAAAGAAAAAGGAAAGCTGCTTTTCAGAGCCAGTCCGCAGCCTAAGATTTGCCAGTCAAAGTTTAAAAAAGAAAAAACAAGAAAAGAAAAGAAAAAGGAAAGCTGCTTTTCAGAGCCAGTCCCCAGCCTAAGATTTGCTAGTCAAGAGCCAGATTTGGTACCAAGCTCTACCATTCCTTGGGGTACAGCCCTTTGTCAGGATACTGAGATCATTCAACTCCAAAAGTCTGTTTTATTTGTTAGCCCTGCATCCTTTCTTCTGGGATTGAAATGGCAATTGGAGCTTGGCTGAGCTACCTTCCATTTCTCCCAGTAGAGATTTACTTAAAGATATGCCCATTAGGGGATTATCCCCTTCACCTAAGTAATTACTATCAGCCATACCTTATTTCCACCTTTGCTTTAGGTAGTACTGAAGCCTGAGAATGCCTGCAGCTCTAATGTACTATTAAAAAGTAAAACAAAACAAAAGAAACAAAGCAAAACAAAACAAAAACAAAAAACAGAAAAATAAAAAACATTTTAAAATTGGAGATAATAAAAAAGAAAATAAAATTCTTTTCATATTTGGAACCCAGCCCCCAGGTTTTCCAATCAAGAGCCATAGTTGCTACAGGGCTCTATAAAGGTGCCCAGCCCCTTTCCAATACTCTGAGCTCCTCCAATTCCAAAAGGCTCTGTTTTCTTTTTGTTAGCCCTAGCTCCTCTCTGACAGGGTGAAACTTCCAAGTTCCTTTCATGCTTGCTCTTGGTATATCTGTGCTTGTAGCTCTTATTCAGCAGTTTGAATTTAATTAATTCTGCAAATGATGCATGGTTAAGTCACCCTTCTTGCTCCCAGCAGAAACTGCTCCATTTTCTCTCAGGGAACCAGCTCCAAAACAGCCTGCCATGTCAGTGGGGGAGAGATACCAGACTCCATGGCCAGGGAGATTTTACAGTTCTTTGTTTCAATCTCTGCTGTTCCACCCATTCCAGACTGGTGTAAAATGGGGGTCTGGTCACAGAAGTCCCCAAAACAGCTGTTTCAGACAGTTCCTGGATATTCACCAGGTTCCCTAGAGGAGTAATTAAATAAAACACATCACCAGTACACTGCCTTGCTCCCAATCTTAATCCATTAATGTTTAATATTATTACCATAAATGCAGTAGTTTCTCTACTTTTTGTCCTTTGGATTCTGTGTCATATTCTCTCTCTCTCTCTCTCTCTCTCTCTCTCTCTCTCTCTCTCTCTCTCTCTCTCTCTCCCCTTACTTACAGTTTTCATTTCTACCTTTTCTCCAAACCCCTCTCTCCTGTTCTTTCCTGTCGGTAGTGCTCAATTTAAGATTTATTGTAGAGCAGGTCTCTTAATCACAAACTCTCTGTGTCTCTTTGTCTGAAAATATTTTATACTCTTCCTCATTTTTGAGGGACAATTTTGCCAGATATTGAATTATTGGTTGGCATTTTTTCTCTTTCAGTATCTTCAATATAGCATACACTGTGTTCTCATCTACATGGTTTCTGCTGAGAAATACACACATGGTCTTATTGAGCTTCCCTTATATGTGAGGAATTGCTTTTCTCTTCCTGCTATCAGAATTTTCTCTTTGTCCTTGATATTTGACAATCTGATCAGTAAGTGTCTTTGGGTTTGTCTCTTAGGATATATTCTGTGTGGGGTTTGCTGCCCTTCTTAGATTTGTAATTTTATGTTTTTCTTAAGAGATGGAAAATGTTCAGTGATTATTTTCTCCACTATTCCTTCTGCCCTTTTCCATAGTCTTCTCCTTCTGGGACCCCCATGACACTTTATTGGGTGTGTGTGCTTCATGTTGTTATTCAATTACCGAGTTCCTGCTCCTACTTTTCCATCTTTTCCCTATCTGCTCTTTTGTGTGTAGGATTTCAGATGTCCTGTCCTGTAGTTCACTTATTCTTTCTTCTGCCTTTTCAAGTCTGCTGCTGTAGGTTTCCATTGTGTTTTTTTCTTTTTCTTTTTTTTTTCATTTTTATTGAGATTGTTCAGATACCATACAATTATCCAAAGATCCAAAGTGTACAATCACTTGCCCCTGGGTACCCTCATACAGCTGTGCATCCATCACACTTAATTTTTGTTCAATTTTTAGAAACTTTTCATTACTCCAGACAAGAAATAAAGTGAAAGATGAAAAAAAAGAAAAGAAAAGGAAACTCTAATCCTCCCCTATCCCTAACCAACCCCCCTCAATTGTTGACTCGTAGTATTGATATAGTACATTTGTTACTGTTTATGAAGAAATGTTGAAATACTAGTAACTGTAGTATATAGTTTGTAATAGGTATATAGTTTTTCCCTATATGTCCCTCTATTATTAACTTCTAATTGTATTGTCATACATTTGTTCTGGTTCATGGAAGTGATTTCTAGTATTTGTACAGTTGATCATGGACATTGCCCACCATAGGATTCAGTTTTATACATTCCCATCTTTTGACCTCCAACTTTCCTTCTGGTGACATATATGACTCTGAGCTTCCCCTTTCCACCTCATTCACACAACATTCGGCACTGTTAGTTATTCTCACATCTTGCTACCCACACCCCTGTTCATTTCCAAACACTTAAGTTCATCCTAATTGAACATTCTGCTCATACTAAGCAACCACTCCCCATTCTTAAGCCTTGTCCTATATCTTGGTACCTTATATTTCATGTCTATGAGTTTACATATTATAATTAATTCCTATCAGTGAGACCCTGCAATAATTGTCCTAATATGTCTGGCTTATTTCACTCAGTATATTGCCCTCGAGGTTTTGTCATCAACCCATTTTTTTTTTAATGTGGTTTTGTTCACTCACCATACATTCCATCCCAAGTAAATAATCGATGGTTTTCTGCATGGTCATACATTTATGTGTTCACCACCTTCACCACTATCTATATAAGAGCATCTACATTTCTTCCACAAGGCAGGAGGGACAGTCAAAGAAGGTAGAGAGGAAAAAGAAAGAGGAAAAAAAAAGACAGCTAGGAAGCAGCAAAAGGAAAAATAACCTTAAATCAAAGTAGAATAAAGAATCAGACAATACCACCAATGTCAAGTGTCTAACATGCCTCCCCTATCCCCCCCTCTTATCTGCATTCACCTTGGTATATCACCTTTGTTACATTAAAGGAAGCATGATACAATGATTCTATTAGTTATAGTCTCTATTTTATGCTGATTGCATCCCTCCCCCAATGCCTCCCCATTTTTAACACCTTGCAAGGTTGACATTTGCTTGTTCTCCCTCGTAAAAGAACATATTTGTACATTTTATCACAATTGTTGAACACTCTAGATTTCACCAAGTTACACAGTCCCAGTCTTTATCTTTCCTCCTTTCTTGTGATGTCTCACATGCTCCCCACCTTCCTCTCTCAACCGTATTCATAGTTACCTTTGTTCAGTGTACTTGCATTGTTGTGCTACCGTCTCCCCAAATTGTGTTCCAAACCACGCACTCCTGTCTTCTATCACCCTGTAGTGCTCCCTTTAGTATTTCCTGTAGGACAGGTGTCTTGTTCACAAAGTCTCTCATTGTCTGTTTGTCAGAAAATATTTTGAGCTCTCCCTCATATTTGAAGGATAGCTTTGCTGGATACAGGATTCTTGGTTGGCGGTTTTTCTCTTTCAGTATCTTAAATATATCATCACACCACTTCCTTCTTGCCTCCATGGTTTCTGCTGAGAGATCCGCACATAGTCTTATTAAGCTTCCTTTGTATGTAATGGATCGCTTTTCTCTTGCTGCTTTCAGGATTCTCTCTTTGTCTTTGACATTTGATAATCTGATTATTAAGTGTCTTGGCATAGGCCTATTCATATCTCTTCTGTTTGGAGTACGCTGCGCTTCTTGGATCTGTAATTTTATGTCTTTCATAAGAGATGGGAAATTTTCATTAATTATTTCCTCTATTATTGCTTCTGCCCCCTTTCCCTTCTCTTCTCCTTCTGGGACACCAATGATACGTACATTCTTGTACTTTGTTTCATCCTTGAGTTTCCAGAGACGTTGCTCATATTTTTTCATTCTTTTCTCCATCTGCTCCTTTGCATGTAGGCTTTCAGGTGTTTTGTTCTCCAGTTCCTGAGTGTTTTCTCCTGCCTCTTGAGATCTGCTGTTGTATGTTTCCATTGTGTCTTTCATCTCTTGTGTTGTGCCTTTCATTTCCATAGATTCTAGTAGTTGTTTTTTTGAACTTTTGATTTCTGCCGTATACATGCCCAGTGCTTCCTTTACAGCCTCTATCTCTTTTGCAATATCTTCTCTAAACTTTTTGAATTGATTTAGCATTAGTTGTTTAAATTCCTGTATCTCAGTTGAAGGGTACGTTTGTTCCTTTGACTGGGCCATAACTTTGTTTTTCTTAGTGTAGGTTGTAATTTTCTGTTGTCTAGGCATGGTTTCCTTGGTTATCCAAATCAGGTTTTCCCAGACCAGAACAGGCTCAGGTCCCAGAGGGAAGAAATATTCAGTATCTGGTTTCCCTGTGGGTGTGTCTTAGAAAATTGTTCCACCCTTTGATGCCTCAGGTCTCTGTGCTTTTCTGCCCAGCAGGTGACGCCTGTTAGCCTATAATTCTTGACTGGTGTGAGGAGGTATGGCCATGTTCCCCCAGGCTCTGGGGTCTGGTTCTGAATGGAAAGGGCCCCACCCCTTTCCTCCTAGAGAGGACAGAGCCCCCAGGTGGAGGTCATTAGCATTTCAATGGTCTCTCTCTCTGCTTGTGCTGTCTCCACCCTTCTCTGCTTCACAGCCCTGGAAACTGAAAATGACTGGGGCTTTCTCCACTGAGCCAAAAAAGAAACAGATAGTCCCCTTCAGACCCAGTCCAAGGTGACCCTCCGGCTCTCCCAGGTCAGTCGTCACCCAAAGCCTCTGTCTGTTTTTTGGGGATGCGTACCTGTAGTGAACAGTTCACAATCGCTACTTAAAACCCCAGTTGGAGCTCAGCTGAGCTATATTTGCTTGCTGGGAGAGAGCTTCTCTCTGGCACCACGAGGCTTTGCAGCTCGGGCTATGGGGGAGGGGGTCTCCCGACTTGGATCCGCAGGTTTTACTTACAGATTTTATGCTGTGTTCTCGGGCATTCCTCCCAATTCAGGTTGGTGTATGATGAGTGGGTGGTCTCGTTTGTCCCCCCGCAGTTATTCTGAATTATTTACTAGTTGTTTTTGGTTTTTTGTAGTTGTTCCTGGGGGACTACTTAGCTTCCACTCCTCTCTATGCCACCATCTTGCCCCTCTCCTCCATTGTGTTTTTCATCTCTTCTATTGTGCCTTTCATTCACATAAATTCTATCATTTGTTTTTTCAAACTTTTGAGTTCTTCCTTATGTTTACCCAAAGTCTTTTTTATATCCTTCACCTTTTTTGCCATATCTTCCATGGGCTCATTGATTTTATTTTTTAATTAATTTAGCATATTTGTTTAAACATTGTTAATTAGTTGTTTCAACTCCTGTATGTCATTTGAAGTATTAGTTTGTTCCTTTGACTGCACTGTATCTTGCTTTTTCCTAATGTGACTCATTATTTTTTGTTGGTGTCTAGACATTTGATTTCCTTGATTAGTTTATTCTAGAGGTCATTGTCACTCTTTTCCCTAGGGTTTATTTTGTTGGTTGGCTTTGTTCAATATCTGTTCTTTGGCATTTAGTTCAACTTTTTCTACACCTTTACCACAGCTTCTGTTTAACTGATCAAATATTTTCAGCTCTTATTGTTCTGGTCTTGACCTGCCTATATGGAACCCTTTATTTTTGAGGAGTGTCTAACAGATGTGATTGACCCCAATCAGATTTTCCCAGTCCAGATAGGCCCAGGTCTCAGGGGAAGGGTGTAATCAGTATCAAGTTTTCCTGATGATGAGACCCTGCAGGTTGCCAGTCTTTCCTGTGAAGCATCTTGATTCTATGCATTTCCTATGCTGCCCAGCAGGTGGCACTTTTCAGCTCACAAATCTCCACTGGCATAAAGAGTTACAGAGCTTTTAATTTTCAGCAGACCCTGCCTCTGCCAGAGGCATGGTTGAGAATGATGTTGAGGCAGAGTGATGCCTTACACTGTCTCTGGCCTGCAGCTGCTGGGGTCTGAATTATCTGAAGGAGGGCTGCCCCTTGAGCTGCACCCCAACCCCATTTTCCTAGGGGAAAATAAGACTTTTAGGGAATTATCTCCTTCACTTGCCTCCTTACTTTGTCTCTCAGACCTATCTTAACTGCATATGTGCCTGGATCAGGGCTGACAATTGAAAATACCTGAGGCTTTATCTATTGAGCTATTTCAAATATTTAACAAAAGATAAAAAGAAATAGCTTTTTCAGAGCCATTCCCAAGCAGCCAAGCTTCACCAGTCAAGATTCAGAGTTGGTACACAGCTCTATGTGCCACTTATCTTGGGGCACAGCCATTTTCCAGTATTCTGAGTTCAGCCAACTCCAAAAGCCTCTGTTTTTGTTTATTTACCTTTTTATCAGTCCCACCTCCCCTTTGTCAGGAGAGACCTCAGGATTCCATTCCTGCTTGCTCCAGGGTTATCTGTGCTAATAGGTTGTATTTAGTAGTCCAAATTTGTTAGTTAAAATTGCAATTGGAGCTTGGTTGAGCTACATTTTGTGGTTCCTGGTATAGACTGCTTTTTCCTAGAGTGTAAGGACTGCAAACTAGTCTGTCATGCTAGTGGGTGATCAGTGCCAGCCTCCACAGTTTGGGGGCTTTACTTACAGTCCTATGCTGTTATCTTGGCACTTCCACCAAATCAAGACTGGTGTACAATGTGCATCTGCTCATGGATATCCCCCAAAGAGTTGTTTTTAGATAGTTCCTTGTTACATACCAGCTACTCTAGAGGACTAACTAAATTACACACCTCCATACACCACCATCTTGCCCCATCCCCATATGGTTATTTAATGCAATTTTATTGAGGTATATTCACATCTCAGTCAATCATAAAAAGCGTACAATCAATGGTTCATGATATCATCATATAGTTGTGCATTCATCATCACAATCAGTTTTTGAACATTTTCATTACTCCAAAAATAAGAATAAAAATAAAATTACAAAAGAACACTGAAAACATCCTATGCCTGAAATCCCCCCTACTACTCTTTTTATTTATTGCATTTGTTTTCTTACTCATCATCCAAGGTTTTCACAATTACACAGTCACAATATAATAGCTTTTAATTGTTATTAATCTTCAAGAACCAAGGTTAATCTATAAACAGTTAAACATTTTCAGTTATTTCCTTCCAGCTGCTCTAACATACTAAAATCTTAAAAGGGGTATCTATATAATGCATATGAAAAACCTCCAGAATGATCTCTTGATTCTAGTTGAAATCTCTCAGCCCCTGAAACTCTATTTTGTTTCATTTCTTTTACCCCTTCAGGTCCAAGAATTCTTTCTCAATCCTGTGATACCAGGGCCATCCTCATCCCCAAGAGTCATGTCCCACATAGCCAGGGAAATTTAAACCCCTGGGAGTCATGTCCCACATGCAGGGGAGGGCAGTGAGTTTACCTGCATATTTGGCTTAGAGATAGGCCACATCTGAGCAACAAAAGAGGTACTCTTGTGGTGACCCTTAGGCGTAATTATGAGGAGGCTTAGCTTCTCCTTTGCAGGAATAAATTTCCTATGGGCAAACCCCAAGATCAAGGGCATGACCTATTAAATTGTAGTCCCTGATTCTTGTGAGAATATTAGGCATTCCCAAGTTGGAGAAGTTTCATGTTTCCACATTTTTCCCAAGTTTATCAAGGAGGCTTAGGAAATTTTTTTTTATTTTCTGCCCAAATTATGCTGGGATGTATTGGGGCATCACACTAACTTATATAATCCAAGAATATCTTACTCCATATTCAAGATTTCATAAACATGGTGTTTGAATAAACTGACCTCACAAGTTAAATTAGATAGTGTGCTACCGAAAATATAAACTTTGCACCAAATAAACACCTCTTCCTTTGGTCTCACACAGAAGTTGAAGTTTTAAAACATAGTCAATGTTGCCCTTAAGTTTAGTCTGATTTACCTCAGTCCTAACCAAGTCCATTTAGTTTATTTCTCAAATTAAATTCTGATCTCTTTTTCAGCTTTTTAAACAGGTGTTGTGTGGGGTATTGTTGACTTTCCTTGCTGAAGAACTCTAGCTCGGAGTCTCAGGTGCATCACAGATACCCAAAGTTTCAGGGAACAATCAGATTGTATACAAAGAGCCCAGGATCTCAGAATTTAGAAATAACCATAACAACTCAGTTATAGATGTGACTATTATAAGAGCTTACAATCTGGAAACCTTTACAATAACCTATGCTCTCAAATTCAATTCTCAGGGTTTGCACATTATGTTTAGTCTATGTCATTTCTGGCTTATTTCATTCAACATATTGTCTTCAAGGTTCATTCATCTAGTTTCATGCCTCACAATGTCATTCTTTATTGCAGCCATTCAATATTCCATTGTATGCATACACCACAGTGTATTCTTCCATTCATCAGTCATTGTACCCTTAGACCACCTCCATCCATTGCAAATAGTGAAGACAGTTGCGATAAACACCAGTGTGCAGATGTCCGTTTGTGTCCCTGCCTTTAGATCTTCCAAGCATGTACCTAATAACGGGTTGCAGGATCATGTGGCAACCCTGTACTTGGCCTCCCATGTATCCACCACACTTCCCTCCAGATAGTCTACACCATTCTACTTTCTTACCAACAGTTACTGGGTATATATGTCTCTCCAAATTTTCTCCAGTGCTTGTAACTTTTTCATTTTTAATCAGTTTAATACCCACACCATACAATGAATACTAAGTAAACAATCAATGGCTTCTGGTATAATCATATAGTTATGCATTCACCACCCCAATCCTTATAAGGTCATTTCCATTTCTTCTGCAAAGAAATAAGAGAAAAATATGAAGAATAAAAAATTAAAAAAAGATAAATAATTAAAATGAAAATGAGAAACAACAAGAATCCCATACCCCTCCTTTATATCCTCCTCTTATTGACATTTAGCTTTTTTATATTGCCTTTGTCACATTTCATGGAAGTGTATTATGACCTTATTTTTTACTGTAGACTCTAATTTGAATTGATTGTATTTTACCATATACCATCCCATTTTCAAAATCTTGCAATGTTGATATTCATTTGTTCTCCTTCATGTAAAAAAATTTGTATTTGTGTATTTAATCACCATCATTGTCCACTCTAGGTTTTGCTAAGTTATATAATCCCAGTCCTTATCTTATATATTTTCTTCTGGTGTCATACATGCCCTATGCTTCCTCTTCCAACCATACTCAAACTCAGCATTGTTCAGTGTATTTACAATATTGTGCTGACATCAGGTAATGTTGTTCTATCCATTTCTGAATCTCTACAATCAATCCTGTTTAATATTCTGTACTCATTCTGAATCAAATGTTCAGTATCTTCCCTCTTTCTATCTCCTGATAACCTCTCTTCTCCACTTTGACACTCAATGCTTGCTCATTAATGTTAGATCATATTAGTGAGGCCATACAGTATTTCTACTTTTTTCTAATTTTGCTTAACATTATGTCCTCAAGGTTCATCAACATTGATATTTGGTTCATGACTTTATTCTGTCTTACAGCTTCTGTCTCTCTTTTTACCCTTACTGATAATCTTCATTTCTACACTTTTCTCCAAACCTAGCTCTCCTGTCTTTTCCTATTTGCCTCTAGTATTCCCTTCTGTATTTCATGTAGAGCAGGTCTCTTTTTCACAAACTCTCAGTGTCTGTTTATCTGAAAATATTTTAAACTCTTCCTCATTTCTCAAGGAGGGTTTTACCTGATATAGAATTCTTGGCTTGTGTTTTTTCTCTTTCAGAATCTTAAAAATATCATACCAGTGTCTTCTCTCTTTAATGGTTTCTGCTGAGAAGTCAACACATCATTTAATTGTGCTTCCCTTGTATATGATGGATTGCTTTTTTCTTGCTGCTTTCAGAATTCTGTCTTTGTCTTTGGCATTTAACAATCTGGTTAATAATGTCTTGGAGTAGTTCTATTCAAATCCACTCTGTTTGGGGTATATTGCTCTTCTTGGATATGTAATTTTATGTCTTTCATGGGAGATGGGAAAATTTCAGTGATTATTTCCTCCATTATTCTTTCTTCTCCCTTTCCCTTCTTTTCTCCTTCTGGGACCCCCAGACATGTATATTCATTCACTTCATGTTGTCATTCAATTCCCTCAGACCCTGCTCATAATTCTTCATTCTTTTCCGTATATGTTCTTGTGTGTATATGATGTCAGATGTCCTGTCCCCTAGTTAACTAATCCTTTCTTCTGTCTCTTCAAATCTGCCTTTGTAAGTCTCCATTTTTTTCACCTCTTATATTCTGCTTTTCATTCCCATAAGTTCTGGATTTGTTTTTTCAAACATTCAAGTTCCTCCTTATGTTCACACAATATCCTCTTTATATCTTTCATCTCTTTTGTCATATATTCTCTCCACTTGTTGATTGGATTTTTTAATTGATTTAGCATGTTCATTTGTACATCTTTAATTACTTGTTTCATCTCCTGTATCTCATTTGAAGTGCCAGTTTGTTCCTTGACTGGGCCACATCTTAGTTTTCTAAGTGTGATTTGTAATTTTTTGTTGGTGTTTAGGCATCTGTTTCCTTGATTAGTTTATTCTAGAAGTCATTTTTCACTCTTCTACCAAGTGTTTTTATTTGCCTTTGTTCTCTGTTCATTGGCATTCAGTTTAACTTGTTCTAGACTTCCAGCATAGCTTCTGTTTTACAGATCAGAATTTTTCAGCTCTTTTTACTCTGCTTCTTGCCCTGCCTATGTGGAACCTTTTCTATTGAGGAAGGTCTATATGATTGATACCAATCAGTTTTTCCCAGGCCAGATAGGCTCAGGTCTCAGGAAGAGAGTGTAATCAGTATCAGTTTCCTTGAGGATGTGACCCAGCAGTTTGTCATATTTTCCTGTGAGACATCTAGACTGTGTTTTTCTTATCCTGTCCATCAAGTGGCACTTGTCAGCCCACAGTTACCCACCAGTGTAAAGAGGTGTGGTGCCTTTAATTCTCAGCAGACCCTGTCTCTGACAGGGGCTTGGTTGAGGTAGAAGGCAAGCTTATGCTCTTTCTTTTTTTTCCACACTCTGGAGCTGAATTCTCTGAAAGAGGGTCATCATTTGAGCTGGGACCCATTTCCCCTTTTCTTGGTTAGGGTATTTTCTCCTTCACATTACTCCTTACTTTGTCTCTCAGACCTCTTTTAACTCCACCCTTGCCTGGGTCAGCCCTGAAAACTAAAATTGCCTGATGCTTTCTCTAATGAGCTACATAGAATAGCTTATAAAAGAAAGAAAAGCAATTTCCTTCTCAGAGCCAGTCCTCAGCCCCCAAGTTTTGCCAGTCAAGAGCCAGAATTTGTACCTGGCTTTATGTGCCCTTTTGCTTGGGTCACAGCCCTTCTCCATTATTCTGAGCTCAGCCTACTCCTAAAAACTCTTTTTTAAAAGGATTAAAACAACACTAATTTATTATTAACCATGATTCTTGAATTTGGATGGGTTTTGTGGCTGCACATACTTTCATCTGGGATGGGTGATTTGGCTACTTTCAGCTGGGTTCACTGATTCAGCTGCATTCAGCTGGCAGCTTTGATGAGCTGGAAGGTAGTAAAGGTTTCACTGCCATAGCTGGCTACTTAGCATACTTTTTTAAGTAGCCTTTGTCTATTTGGGTAAATTGGGTTTTCTCACAGGACAGTGGCCACTGTGAATATATTGAGATATATTCACACACTATACAATCATCCAAAGTGTACAATGAACTGTTCACAGTATCATCATATAGTTGGACATTCATCACCACAATCAATTTTTTGAACATTTTTATCACTCAAAAAAAGAATTTAAGTAAAAATAAAATTAAAAAAGAAAACCCAGAACATCCTGTACCTCTCCTCCCCCCAATTATTGATTCACTTTTTTGTTCCCATTTTTCTACTCTTCTATCCATACACTGGATAAAGTCCCCATTTTCCTACTCTTCTGCCCATACACTGGATCATATAACCATAGCTATAGCTATATTATCATCTTCAAGAATGAAGGATCCTGGATTACAGTACAACAGGTTCAGGCATTTCCTTCCAGCTATTCTAATATGCTAAAACCTAAAAGTGGTATCTACATAATGCAGAAGAGTAACCTCCAGAATGACCTCTCGACTCCATTTGAAATCTCTTAACCATTGAAACTTTATATTGCTTCTTTTCTCTTCCCCCTTTTGTTCCAGTAGGTAAAGCCTCTGTTTTTGTTTATTTATTTTATTACTAATTTTTCCATCAGCCCCACCTCCTGTCTGCCAGGAGAGAACTCAGTGATCCTTTTCTGCCTGCACTGGGTTTATCTGTGCTCATCACTTGTTTTCAGTACTCCAAATTTTTACTTAAAACCTCAATTGTAACTTGTTTGAGCTACCTTTCCTTGTTCCCGGGAGAGTCTGCTTCTTTATCCCACAGGGAAGTGTTCCAACTCAACCTGTCATGCCAGTGAGGGAGGGGTACCAGCCTCCACAGGGGCTTTAATTACAGTTCTATGCTGAAATCTCAGCCTTTCCACCCACTCCATACTAATATATTATGTGTGTCCAGTCACTGATGTCCCCCAAAATGTTTTGCCAGACAGTTCCTGGCTATTTCCTAGTTACTCCAGAAAACTAACTAAATTCCCCACATCCCCATGCCACCATCTTCTCTCATTGTAGTTTTGATTTCCATTTCCATAATAACTGGTGCACTTTAGCATCTTTTCTTATGCTTTTGAGCCATTTGTATTTCCTCATTGGAAAGTGTCTACCAATGTCTTTTGCCTATTTTTTAATTGGCTAGTTTATCTTTTTGTCATTAAGTTGAAGGATTTCTTTATGTATTCTGGATATTAAACCTTTATCAGTTATGTGGTTTCTGAATAATTTTCCCATTGAGTAGGCTGCCATTTTACTATCTTGAGAAGTCCTTTATTGCACAAAAGTATTCAATTTTGAGGAGATCCCATTTATCTATTTCTTCTTTCATTGATTGTGCCTCAGAAGCAAAGTAAAGAAAATGACTTCCTACCCGAGATCTTTAAGATATTTCCTTACATTTCCCTCTGAGTTTTATTGTCATAGGTCTTTGATCCATTTTGAGTTAATTTTTGTATAAAATGTGAGATAGGGATCCTCTTTCATTCTTTTGGATATGGATATCCAGTTCTCCCAGTACCATTTATTGAAGAAGCTATTTTGTCCCACTTCAGTGGACTTGGTTGCCTTGCCAAAAATCAGCAGCCCCTAGATGAGAGGGTCTATTTCCAAATTCTCAATTCAACTCTATTGTTCATATATCCATCCTTATGGCAGTACCTTTTTCTTTTTTTAATTGACATTGTTCACATACCATACAATTATCCAAAGATCTAAAGTGTACAATCAGTTGCCCATGGTATCATCATACACCTGTGCATCCATCACAACAGTTAATTTAATATTTTTCAATTTTTAGAATATTTTCATTACTCCAGAAAAGAAATAAAGACCAAAAAAGGAAACACAAATCCTCCCATAACCCTAACCACCCCCCCTCTATTGTTGATTCATAGTATTGGTATAGTACATTTGTTACTGTTGATGAAAAAATGTTAAAATACTACTAACTGCTGTATATACTTTGCAATAGGTATATTTTATTCCTATATGCTCTGCTACTATTATTTTCTAGGTATAGTGTCATACATTTGTTCTAGTTCATGGGAGAGATTTCTAATATTTGTACAGTTAATCATTGACATTGTCCACCACAAGATTCACTCTTTTACACGTTCCCAACTTTTAACCTCCAACTTTCCTTCTGGTGACATATGTGACTCTGTTCTTCCCCTTTCCACCACATTCATGCACCATTCAGCACTGTTAGTGATTCTCACAATGTGCTACCATCACCTCTGTCCATTTCCAAACATTTAAGTTCACCCCAGTTGAACATTCTGCTCATAATAAGCAACTGCTCCCCATTTTTAGCCTCATTCCATATCTTGGTAACTTACATTTCATGTCTATGAGTTTGCATATTATAATTAGTTCACATCAGTGAGATCCTGCAATATTTGTCCTTATGTGTCTGTCTTATTTCACTCAATGTAGTGCCCTCAAGGTTTCTTCATCAACCCATTTTTTAACATTTTTGTTCACCTGCCATACTTTCCATCCCAAGTAAATGATCACTGGTTCCCTGTATAGTCATGCATGTCTGTATTTACCACCATTACCACTATCTATATAAGGACATCTCCATTTCTTCCACAAAGAAGGAGGAAGAGTCAAAGAAGGTAGAGAAAAGAAAAAGAAAAGAGAAAAAAACAAAAAACATGACAGCTAGGAAGCAACAAAAGGAAAGATAACATTAAAGTAGACTAAAGAGTCAGACAACATCACCAATGCCAAGAGCCCCATACCCCTCCCTTATGCCACCCCCCAATGTGTGTTTAGCTTTGGTGAATTGCCTTTGTTACATTAGAGAAAGCATAATACAATGCTTCTGTTAATTTTAATCTCTAGTTTGCATTGATTGTATTTTCCCCCCAAACTCACCCTATTTTTAATACCTTGCAATGTTGATGTTCACTTGTTCTTCCTCATGGAAAAACTTATTTGTACTTTTTATCACAATTGTTGAGCACCTTAGGTTTCACTGAGTTATACAGTCCAAGTCTTTATCTTTTCTCTTTCCTTCTTGTGTCCCACATGCTCCTAACCTTCCTCTTTCAATCATACTCCCAGTCAACTTTGTTTAGTGTACTTACATTGCTGTGCTGCTATCTCCCAAAATTGTGTTCCAAACCTCTCACTCCTGTCTTTTCCTTTCTGTCTGTAGTGCTCCCTTTAGTGTTTCCTCTAGAGCAGGTATCTTGTTTACAAACTCTGTCATTGTCTGTTTGTCAGAGAATATTTTAAGCTCTCCCTCATATTTGAAGGACAGTTTTGCCAGATAGAATTTTCTTAGTTGGTGGCTTTTCTCTTTGTATTATTTAGGGTTCTCTAGGGAAACAGAATGAGAGGTCTCTGATGATCAGATTTGTAAAAGTGACTCATGCCACTGTGGGTATGCATGAGTCCAAATTCTGTAGAGCAGTCAGCAAACTGTCAACTCCAAGGAATATGTCCAATCAACTCCTCAAGAAACGAACCAGCAACTTCGACAAACTCCTCAGGAAATGAACTGTGATCTTTGACAAACGCATTTGATGAACACCTCAGGAAACGAACTGGCAACATCGATGGACTCCTCAGGAAACGCTTCACTGGGCAGTGAAAGAAGAAGTGAAAGTCCTCTGTTTCGCTTATAAGTCTTCAACTGATTAATTGGATTAAATCCAGCCAATTGCATTCACTCATTGTGGAAAACACGCCCTTTGGTGAGTCATCAGTCACAGCTGCAGTCAATTGACTGATGATTTAACAAACCCTCCTGTTGGTTTATTATCCAGCCACAAACGTCCTCACAGCAATTGTTAGGCCAGTGTTTGCTTGACCAGACAGCTGGGTAGTATCACCTGGCCAAGTTGACACATGGACCTAACCATCATAGTCCACCCCTTGTCAACTTGGCAGTTATACACATCACCTAAAACCATACTTTATCTCTCAGTAGATAACAATAACAGACATATATTTTGCCTAACAATACTCTGCTGTGCAGCATACAACTGGAAATGCACTAAATCTCTCCAGAATAGGGTGCAAGTCCTTGGGTGACATTAGTTCTTAAAATTGATTTCCTTTAGCTTAAATACAGCAAAATGAACAGTACATGTTATGTCATATGACAAGGGGATAAGACAGAGAAGAAAGCAAAGATATTTGCTTTACAGACAAATACAAACATAATCATAACAAAACAAGGAGAAAAGATTCATGCCATCATAGTCCTTGTTTCTGTAATTGGTCACATGGCCATAGTTCATATTTATCACTACCTTCTTCCTCTACCCATTCCATGTTCCCTATACCCTCAACAAGCACTTCAGCTGGCTGTGGTTCTTTGCCTGGTGGAGTGACCCAAACCTTCATTCCTGAAGTTTCTTGGCCATTGTTAGTCCTGCCTGGATTGGTTTGTTGCAGTTTTCCATTGACTTTAATCACGGGGCATGGTAGCACTAAAAGACGCCCTGGGGGATCTCCTGTATTCCAGGAAAACTCTTCTTTACTTCAAATTGTGTAGTTGCAGTGGTATTTCCCCTTGATAGTCAGGATCAGTCACCCCAGCAAGTAGAGTAATCCCCTTCCTTGCCTGTTGATTCACAGGCATAAGAAGCCCAAAGTGGCCAGGTGGCAGTCTTAACTTCCAGTTCAATGGGATTATTGCTGTGTTTCCTGGTGGAAGTACTCCTCCTTTTGGAACCAAGACCTGTAGACCAGCAAAGCTTAAGCTTGCAGGGATAGGAAGCAAAAATTTACATAGTGGATCACTAGGAGTGATAGTGAGTGGTGCCACTCCTGTTTCCACCCCTTGATTCCTGGACCCATGAATCCTGGCTATGGGACAAACAGCACCACAGAGTGGACACTGATTCAGAGCATACACAGCCTCCTGGAGAACACTGCCCCAACCCTGCAAGGTATTGCCACCTAGTTGGCACTGTAATTGAGTCTTCAACAGGCCATTCCACTGTTCTATCAACCCAGCTGCCTCTGTATGATGCGGAACATGGTAAGACCACAGAATTCCATGAGCATGTGCCCATTCCCTCACTTCATTTGCTGTGAAGCAGGTTCCTTGGTCCAAAGCAATGTTGTGTGGAATACCATGACAGTGGATAAGGCATTCTGTAAGTCCACAGATGGAAGTTTTGGTAGAAGCATGTCATGCAGGGAAGGCAAACCCATATCCGGAGTATGTGTCTATTCCAGTAAGAACAAACTGCTGCCCCTTCCATGATGGAAGTGGTCCAATGTAATCAACCTGTCACCAGGTAGCAGGCTGATCACCTTGGGGAATGGCGCCATATTGGGGACTGAATGTGGGTCTCTGCTGCTGGCAGATTGGGCACTCAGCAGTGGCTGTCGCCAGGTCAGCCTTGGTGAGTGGAAGTCCATGTTTCTGAGCCCATGCATAACCTCCATCCCTACCACCATGACCACTTTGTTCATGAGCCCATTGGGCAATGACAGGAGTTGCTGGAGAAAGAGGCTGATTGGTATCCACCAAATGGGTCATTTTATCCACTTGGTTATTAAAATCTTCTGCTGAAGTCACCCTCTGATGAGCATTCACATGGGACACAAATATCTTCATGTTGTTTGCCACTCAGAAAGATCTACCCACATACCCCTTCCCCAGACTTCTTTGTCACCAATCTTCCAATCATGTTCCTTCTAAGTGCCTGACCATCCAGCCAAACCATTAGCAACAGCCCAGGAATCAGTGTACAAACTCATCTCTGGCCAGTTCTCCTTCCAAGCAAAGAGAACAACCAGGTGCACTGCTCGAAGTTCTGCCCACTGGGAGGATTTCCCCTCACCACTGTCCTTCAAGAACATCCCAGAAAGGGGCTGCAGTGCTGCAGCTGTCCACTTTTGGGTGGTGCCTGCATATCGTGCAGAACCATCTGTAAACCAGGCCCGAGTTTTCTCTTCCTCAGTCAACTGACTGTAAGGAACTCCCCAAGATGCCATAGCTGTGGGCTAGGAAAGAGAAGGTAAGGTGGAAGGAGTGGGGGCCATGGGCATTTGGGCCACTTCCTCATGTAACTTACTTGTTCTTTCAGGACCTGTTTGAGCTCTATCTCATATATACCATTTCCATTTTATGATGGAGTGCTGCTGTGTACACCCAACTTTATAGCTTGGTGGGTCAGACAATACTCAACTCATGATAGGTAACTCAGGTTTCATGGTAACTTGGTGGCCCATGGTTAAGCATTCTGTCTCTACTAAGGCCCAGTAGCAGGCCAACAGCTGTTTCTCAAATGGAGAGTAGTTATCTGCAGAGGATGGTAAGGCTTTACTCCAAAATCCTAAGGGCCTGCATTGTGATTCTCCTATAGGAGCCCGCCAAAGGCTCCAAAGAGCATCTCTATTTGCCACTGACACTTCCAGGTCCATTGGGTCAGCTGGATCATATGGTCCAAGTGTCAGAGCAGCTTGCACAGCAGCCTGGACCTGTTGCAAAGCCTCATCTTGTACCAGTCCCCAATCAAAACTAGAAGCTTTTCTGGTCACTTGGTAAATGGGCCAGATTAGCACACCTAAGTGAGGAACATGTTGCCAAAATCCAAAGAGGCCAACTAAGAGTTATGCCTCTTTTTTTGGTCATAGGAGGGGCCAGATGCAACAGCTTATCCTTCAACTTAGAAGGAATATCTCGACAGGCCCCACACCACTGGGCACCTAGAAATTTTACTGACATTGAAGGTCCCTGTATTTTTTTTGGATTTATCTCCCCTCCTCTGCCATGCAAATACCTTACCAAGAAATCTAGAGTAGTTGCTACTTCTTGCTCACTAGGTCCAATCAACATGATATCATCAATATAATGGACCAGTGTGATGTCTTCTAGGAGGGAGAAACGATCAAGATCCCTGTGGACAATATTATGACATAGGGCTGGAGAGTTGATATAACTCTGAGGTAGCACAGTGAATGCAAACTCCTGGCCTTCCCAACTGAATGCAAACTGTTTCTGGTTGTCCTTACTGACAGCAATTGAGAAAAAAGCATTTGCCAGATCAATAGCTGCACACCAGGTACCAGGGGATGTGTTGATTTCCTCAAGCAATGATACCACATCTGGAACAGCAGCTGCAATTGGAGTCACCACCTGGTTAAGCTTATGATAATCCACTGTCATCCTCCAAAACCCATCTGTTTTCTGCACAGGCCAAATAGGAGAGTTGAATGGGGATGTGGTGGGAATCACCACCCCTGCATCCTTCAAGTCCTTAAGAGTGGCATTAATCTCTGCAATCCCTCCAGGAATCCAGTATTGCTTCTGGTTCACTATTTTGCTAAGCAGGGGCAGTTCTAGTGGCTTCCACTTGGCCTTTCCCACCATAATATCCCTCACTCCAGGAGTCAGGGAACCAATGTGAGGATTCTGCCAGTTGCTGAGTATGTCTATTCCAATTATGCATCCTGGCACTGGGGAAATAACCACAGAATGGATCTGGGGACCCACTGGACCCACTGTGAGATGGACCTGAGTTAAAACTCCATCAATCACCTGACCTCCATAAGCCCCAACTCTGACTGGTTGACCAGAGTGATGTTTTGGGTCTCTGGGAATTAATGTCACTTCTGAACCAGTGTCTAATAATCCATGAAATATCTGATCATTTCCTTTTCCCCAACGCACAGTTACCCTGGTAAAAGGCTGTAGGTCCCCCTGGAGAAGGCTGGGAGGAAGATTAACAGCATAAATTTTTGGCAGTGTAACAGGGTCCTTCCCCAAGGGTACCCGGCTTTCCCTTCATTCAAGTGGCTCTAGATCTGTAAACTGTCTCAAGTCTGGGAATTGATTAAGGGGCTGTTACTCTCTGTTTTTGTAATTCAAGTGAGACTTTTGTTCACATGACCTAGAATTCTTCTGCCTGTATAATTCAAACAAGAATTTAGTTGACTGCCCATCTGTTTTACTCCTCGGTACTCCATGATCCACTAGCCAATGCCATAAGTCTCTGCGAGTCATATTATTTTGATTGCTGCTTTGAGCCTGTTTTCCATTATGATAGCCATGCCCACCTTGTCTGTGGTGATTAACTGCAGCCACTTGGCTTCTGCCAACTCAGGACCCAATTATCCCCATTGTGTTTAAGGATTCCAGCTCAGTGACAGCAGTTACCACAGTGATATCTCACCTACAGAAAAGGGCAACTACAGAGCTCTTCAGGGATGATGGAGCTATTCTCACAAATTTATTCCTCACAGTCCTGGTAAAAGATGTGTCCTCTGGGCATTCCAGGGGTGTGTGAGCAGGTCTTCCATGATAAATCCACTCTAACATTCCAATCTCTCTAAGCCTTTGAATCCCCTCCTCCACATTGTACCAGGGCAGTTCTGGCATTTCAACCTCTAGTAATGCCAGCCACCTTTTGATCCATGTTTCAGCCAACCACCCAAACAAACTGTTAACACCCTGTCTAACCCCTCAAGTGACAACACTGAATGCAGAATCTCTGCTTAGTGGACCCATATCAGTAAATTCAGCCTGATCCAACCTTATATTCCTTCCACCATTATCCCACACCCTTAATATCCATTCCCACACATATTCCCCTGGTTTCTGTCTGTATAAGTTGGAAAACTCATACAGTTCCTTTGGAGTATAGCATACCTCTTCATGGGTCACACTTTGTATCTCACCCTTTGGGGCCTGTTGGGACTTTAGTCTAGTTATAGGTCTTGAAGCAAAGACTGGTGTTGGGGTTGGGTCATGAAAAGAGTTAGAATTATCCCTCAAGCCATTTACCTTAGGACATTCTGTTGCATTTTCATCTCTTAAAACAGGATTAATCTCTCCAGACAGAGGAGTGAGGGCTGCTTCCTCAGGGGAGGTGATTACAGGATTAGCAGGCACTGAAGGGTTAATTTCATCAGGTGGGGTTTGGATGGCAGGCTTCTTAGGCCAGACTGGAGTTTGGGAAGCAGTTTCCTCAGGACAGCCCTCTACAGGTAAATCTCACAATGACTCAGCAGAATCCAGGGTTCCAGTGTTCTCACTGCCATTATTATCAATCCATATATCACTATCCCAAGTTTCTGGATCTCATTCTTTTCCAATCAATGCCTTTACTTTAACAGCAGACACCCTGAGAGGTTGAGATTTTAGTTTATGTTGTAAATCTGCTAGTCACACAATGAGAGTTTGCATCTGGTTTTCAGAAACTTCCAGTCTGCGGGCACAGGAAATAAGATTTTCTTTCAGGGCATGCATAGAAACCTTTACATCTGTCATACAGCATTTAAGTTTTGAATTTGAAGTGTTTAGCTCATCCCTTTCTCTTACAACTTCATCCAGAGTATCTAAGAGCAGCCAGCCAACATCATTATACCTCTTAATTCTGCAAAACTCTGAAGGTGTCAAAAACCCTGTCACCCAGAGCCTTGCTTCGTACTTGAGTATGATTAAGAGAATCAAATGGTGCTATTTTGCATATTTCCTTTGCCAACTCATGCCATGGAGTGTCAGTGCCCTCTTGATTATTGAAAATAGAGTCATTAGTGCCTTTGAAACCAATCAGAGTAGAAAACAAATTGTAAAAGCCCATTTTAAGATTCTGTTTCTCAAGAACCACTCCTGGTACCAAGTTGTATTAGTTAGGGTTCTCTAGGGAAACAGAATCAATGAGAGGTGTCTCTATCAGATTTGTAAAAGTGACTCACACAACTGTGGGTATGCATGAGTCCAAATTCTGTAGACCAGTCAGCAAACTGTCAACTCCAAGGAAGATATCCAATGAACTCCTCAGGAAACAAACCAGCAACTTTGATGAACTCCTCAGGAAATGCTTCACTGGGCAGCCGAAGAAGTGAAGGTCCTCTAATTGTATCACTTATAAGTCTTCAACTGATTAATTGGATTAAATTCAGCCAATTGCATTCTCTCATTGTGGAAGACACACCCTTTGGTGAGTCATCAGTCACAGCTGCAGTCAATTGAGTGATGATTTAATAAACCAGCCTGTTGGTTTATTAACCAGCCACAAATGTCCTCACAGCAATTGTTAGGCCAGTATTTGCTTGACCAGACAGCTGGGTAATATCACCTGGCCAAGTTAACACATGGACCTAACCATCACACTCTTCCAGTATCTTAAATATATTACCGCACTTCCTTCTTGCCTCCATGGTTTGTATTGAGAAATCCACACATAGTCCTATCAAACTTCCTTGGTATGTGATGGATTGCTTTCCTCTTGCTACTTTCAGGATTCTCTCTTTATCTTTGATGTGTGCTAATCTGATTATTATGTGTCTTGGTGTAGGCCTATTCAGATCTATTCTGTTTAGGGTATGCTGCACTTCTTGGATCTGTAATTTTGTGTCTTTCATAAGAGATGGGAAGCTTTCACTGATTATTTCCTCTATTATTGCTTCTGCCCCTTTTCCCTTCTCTTCTTCTTCTGGGACACCCATGACATGTACATTCCTGCATTTTGTGTTATTGTTAAATTCCAAGTGATGTTGCTCATATTTTTCCATTCTTTCCTCTATCTGTTCTTTTGTGTGTAGGCTTTCAGGTGTCTTGTTCTCCAGTTCCTTAGTGTTTTCTTCTGCCTCTTGAGATCTGCTGTTGTATGTCTCCATTGTTTCTTTCAACTGTTGTGTTGTGCCTTTCATTTCCATAGATTCTGCCAGTTGTTTTTTTGATCTTTCAATTTCTTCTTTATGTATGTCCAGTGTTTTTATTATACACTTCATCTTTTTTGCCATATCTTCCCTGAACTTTTCGAATTGATTTAGCTTTAGTTTTTCAATTCCTGTATCTCAGTTGAAGTGGAAGTTTTTTCCTTTGACTGGGCCATAACTTCACTTTTCTTAGTGTAGGTTGTAGTTTTCTTTTTTCTAGGCATCTGGTTTCCTTGGTTACCCCAATCAAGTTTTCCCAGACCAGAAAGGGCTCAAGTCTCAGAAAGAGTCAATAGTATCAGGGTTTCCTGAGGGTGTGTCTTAGAAGATTGCTGCACCCTGTGAAGCCTCAGCTTTCCTGCCCAGCAGGTGGCACCTGCCAGCCTGTCACTCCCAACTGTTGTAAGGAGGTGTAGCCCATGGTTGTTTTCCCCCAGGCTCTGGGGTCTGGTTCTGAATGGAAGGCAGGTAGTAGAGCTTGGCACCACCTCTTTCCTCTTAGGGAAGACACATGCCCTAGGGAGAGGTCATTTGCATTTGAATATTCTCTCTGCATGTGGCATCTCCACCCTTGTCTGGGTCAGAGCACTGGGAACTGAAAATGGCTGAAGCTTTCTCCCCTGAGCCATAAAAGTGACAGAAAGCCCGCTTCATGTGCAGTCCACAGCCACTCTCTGGGTCTCCAATGTCAGTCATCACCAAAAGCCTCTGTCTGCTTGGGAATTGATATCTTTTATTGAACAGTCCACATTTGTTAATTACAACCCAAGTTGGAGCTGGGCTGAGCTATATTCGCTTGCTTGGAGAGTGCTGCTCTCTAGCACTGTGAGGCTTTGCAGTTCATGCCAATGGGGGGAGGGGCTCCTGGCTTGGATCTTCAGTTTTTACTTACAGATTTTATGCTGTGATCTTGGGCATTCCTCCCAATTCAGGTTGTTGTATGATGACTGGACAGTCATGTTTATGCCCCTGCAGTTATTCCAGTTTATTTACTGATTGTTTCTGGTGGTTTATTAGTTGTTCCAGGGGGGACAAACTAACTTCCACTTCTCTCTATGCCACCATCTTCTTCTGTTTCCCATCTTGTTTTTTTTAATAGCTAGAAGGATATACCTGAAGCTGTTGAACTTCAATCCAGTAGCCTTGATTAATGAAGATGATTTTATAACTATATAGCTTTAACTGTGTGACCATGTGATTGTGAAATCCTTCTGGCTCACACTCCCTTTATCCAGTGTATAGAGAGATTAGTAGAAAAAGGAGACAAAAATTAAATGAATAATGGGAAGGGATGGCAGGATGAGATATTTTGGGCATTCTTTTTTACTTTGATTTAGTTTTTTTTTGCAGTAAAGAAAATTTTCAAAAATTGTGGTGATTAATGCACAACTATACAATGGTACTGTAATCAATTGTATACTTTGGATGATTTTAGGTATGTGAATATATCTCAATAAAATTGAATTTAAAAGATGAGGGAGAGTTTAAAATATTTTCAGATAAACAGACACTTAGAGAGATTGTGAACAAGAGACATTTTCTACAAGAAATATTAAAGGGAGCATTACAGGCAGATAGGAAAATACAAGAGATAGAGGTTTGGAGTAGAGTATAGACAGGAAGACTATCAGTAAGGGAAAGAAGAGAGAATGGAAAGAAATAAAAATAATTTAAGAAAGGACATATAAAACCCAAAAGACAAAATGATAGTTGGTAACAGTATTCTAAGTACACTGAAAAAAGCTGAGGATAGGTAGGATTAGAAGAGTGTAGAGATGAAGATATCAAGAGATAGAAACAGGGTGGAGATTGAGCATTTGATGCTGAATGAATACAGAATGTTCAAGAGGATTGATTGTTTAGATCCAGAAAGGGATATCACAACAGTGTGTAATGGTAGCACAATATTGTAAATACACTGACAAAGTTGACTGTGAGTATGGTTGAAGGTGTACAGTTAGGGATATGTATAACACCAGAAGGAAAGATAGAAGATAAGAACTGGGACTGTAGAACTTATAGAAACCTATATTGGACAGTGATGGTGATTAAATGTACAAATATAAAAAGAATGTTTTTACATGAAGGAGAACAAATGAATATGAATATCGACATTGCAGGGTGTTAAAAATATGATGGTATATGGAAAAATAGAGTCAATGCAAATTAGAGACTATAGTTAACAGTAATATTGTAATATACTTCCATGACCTGTAGCAAAGACAATATACAAAAGCTAAATGAAAATTACAAGGGGATACAGGGGAAGGGTATGGGATTCTTGGTGTTATGTTGTTTCTTTTTTATTTATTTAATTTAATTTTTAATTTTTTCTTCTTTATTTTTTCTCTTCTTTCTTTGTGGAAAAAAAGCAAATGTCCCCATATATATTATGGTGGTGAATACATAACCTTGTGACTATACCAGGAACCATTGATTGATTAATTGTGATGGATTGTATGGTGTGTGAATAAAACTGTTTAAATAATAAACAGAAAGGTACAACTGCTGGAGAAAATGTGGAGAGAGAGATGTACCTATTGACTGTTGATAGGGGAGTAGAATGTTGCAGCCCATCTTGAGGGCAGTGTGGTGGTTCCACAGGAGACCAGGTATAGGGTTGCCATATTATATCCTGCTACCCCACTCTTAGGTATATATGGGAAGAACTGAAAACAGGGACATGAATGGACATTTGCACACTGGTGTTTATGGCAGTAGTATTCAAGATTTGCAACAAATGGATGTGACCTAAAGGTACTTCAACAGATGATGTGGTGTATGCATACAATGGAATATTGAGTGGCTGCAAGAAGGAATGAAGTTGTGAGGCATGCAACTAGATGAATGAAACCTGATGATTATTTGTCAGTACTTTCTCTCATTCAAAAGGTTAAACAGTTAATACTTTGAATTTTGCTCTTTTTTCTATTTTAATACAGGCATTTAAGACAATGAATTTTCCTCTCAGCACCACATTTGCTGCATCCCATTTATTTTTTATTTAATTTTATTGAGATTTTTCACATACCATAAAACAATCCAAATATCTAAAGTGCACAATCGCCCACACTACCATCATTCAGCTGTGCATCCATCACCACAATTATTTTTTTTTTTAATTTTTGGGACATTTTCATTATATTCTTTAGGCGTAACACAAATCCATTGATATTCAATATGACATCTAAGTAATAATCTTACCCTCAGGCCAAGAAGCTGATTACCCAAGGTTTCAACTACTTCTTCTAATGCGTTTACTTTAGCCTCAAGCTTTTTATCTATACTTTCCTGTGCAGCTAGTGCTAACGTCACATTTTCATACTCCAGAAGGGAAATAAAGACAAATAGAAAACACAAATACTCCCATAATCCTAACAACTCCCCTCCATTATTGACTCATAATATTGGTATAGTACATTTGTTACTGTTGATGAAAGAATGTTAAAATATTACTAACTGAAGTACATAGTTTGCAATAGGTATATTTTTCCCTACATATCCTTGTTCCAGTTTGCTAATGCTGCCAGAATGCAAAACACCAGAAATGGGTAAGCTTTTATAAAGGGGGTTTATTTGATTACAAAGTTATAGTCTTAAGGCCATAAAGTGTCCAAGGTAAGTCATCAACAATTGGGTACCTTCACTGAAGGATGGTCAATGGTGTTCAGGAAGCCTCTGTTAGCTGGGAAGGCATGTGGCTGGCATCAGCTCCAGTGTTCTGGTTTCAAAATGGCTTTCTCCTAGGACATTCCTCTCTAGGCTGCAGTTCCTCAAAAATGTCACTCTTAGTTGCTCTTGGGGCATTTGTCCTCTCTTAGCTTCTCTGGAGCAAAAGTCTGCTTTAATAATGGCCATCTTCAAGCTGTCTCTCAACTGCAGCTCCTCTTTCAGTTCCTGTGCATTCTTCAAATTTTCCCTTATGACTGTAGCAAGTTTGCTCCTTCTGTCTGAGCTTATATACTGCTTCAGTAAACTAACTGATGCCCATGCAGAATGGGTGGGGCCACACCTCCATGGAAATTATCCAGTGAAAGACCTTGCCCATAGTTGAGTGATCACATCTCCATGGAAACACCCAATGAAAAGTCTGCAACCCAATCAACACCAATACTTTTCCTGCCCACACAAGACTGCATCAAATATAATGGTGCTTTAGGGGACATAATACATCCAAACCAGCACATTCCATCCCCTGGACCCCAAAATGACATGATCTTTCCATATACACATTCATCCCATCACAATATCACAAAAACTTAAATCATTTCAGTAACAATATGCGGGACACTGATTACGTGCTTCAACTTGGCGGGCCTGGGCTGGGGGACCTGATCAGCCCCTGGGGAGGGTGGTGGGCACGGGCGACAGCGCCCTCCGCAGCCCCCCGGGCCTGGGAAAGTGAGGCCGGAAGCAGGCCCCATTTCCTCACCCAAAATAACACTGTTAGGGGAGGCTTGCCGGAGGGAACCGCCTTTTCCCCACCCCCTTATCTTGCCCGGACACTCCCCGTTGCCAGTGCAACTCCCATTACCACCAGTGCGCATACATTGTTGCCAGACACCGTTACCGGAGCAACTCTCGCCCCTTTTCAATCAACCTCCGCGCCCTCTCAGAACCAATCCAAGCCTTTAACCTCTACAGCTACCCCGCCCTCTAAACGCCCGATATAAGCTTGTACTCTCCCCTAATAAACTCTCTCTCTCTTGGCTTCTTCACCCTAAAAGAACCGTGTCCCGCCTGTTCCTTTCTCGCCGCCCTCCATACTTTGCACGCCACCCCGCCGGGGACCTGGCCAAGTCCCCCGCCTCGCCCTCGCCTCCGGGAAAGAGCCCCCGCCGCCGGTACCCTCCAAGCAATCCTGAGAGCCTAGGATTTAGCAACCGGCCGCCACCCCCCCCCCCGACGAATCAACTGCGACCGCAACTGGCGCCCAACGTGGGGCCCCTGGAATTAAAAGTCCTCTCCACGCAGCGGTCCAGTAAAACCACCCGCTCGCCCGGACGCCTCTCCAGCTCCCCTTCTCCTCGCCTGCAAAGTAAGGGCCGCCTCTCCCTCGCCGCCCCACGGAGCCGCCTCTCCCTCGCCGCTCCACGTCCGGAGCCGCCTCTCCCACGCCGCTCCGCGCCCGGGCCGCTCTTCCTTTCCCGTGTTAACCTAACTCTTACCCCCGACTACCTTTCGTCTTCTCTTCCTATGTCCCCCCCATTCCTCCTAACACTCTTCCTCCAGTAGCTTTCCCTCTTCCCCTCCATTACTTTGCTGTGGTCCTTTGTGTCTTTGTTTCCTTGTTTGGCGCGGTGTGCCTCTTTACGACCGCCCCCCCCAAACTGCTCTCGCTACTAGAGGCTCCTGCCTTCTATTCTCGCCGTCTCCTTCGGCCTCACGACCACGGTTTACCTCATTTTCTTTACTCAATAATCAACCCCCCTTTTTCTTTTCTCACTCCGCTATGGGTAATCGTCTATCTGCACGCCAAGCACCCCAAGTTCGTGCTCTGGCTGGTCTCCTAGACACACATCGCTGTAAGGTGTCTGTCCGGCAGCTGCAAGTATACTGGGACCTCCTGCTGCCCTTTAACCCATGGCTCACCACTTGCCATCTTTGGGACCCTGTTACTTATGATCGCCTTATTAATCGGGTCACCAACGCCATGGAACATGAGAGCAAGCGCTTCCCTCCCGGCTTGCTCCCCACCTTAATAACCGTCCACTCCTGCCTTCAAGGCTCCCTCCCCCCTGATCGAGGCCCCATTAAATCCAAGGAGGCCCTATCAACCCAGTCAACAGATTCAGACAGCGATACTAATGTAGACCACGATTCGGACACAGAGTCCTTAGTCGAGCAGATTAACAACGCGCTCGAAGTGACTCCCAAAAAACAAAATAACACTGAGCCTCGCCAAGATGGCGAACTTCCTCCTCCTCCTTCTTCTTCCATCGAGGGGAGGAAGTGCTCCGGCGATGACGTCAGCCCTAAGCTGGGCCGGAAACCGCAAGCCCTTTACCCCGCCCTTTCACAGGGCGGAGCTAGTCCACCATCTTATGCCTTAGCCACTCCCACCGCGCCGCCGTCTTGCGACGCTTGGGGCCTCCCACTTCCGCCTCCCCCTCCGTCAAGCTCCCCCTCGGAGCCGCTACCGGCAGCTGCCGCCGCTCCTCCCACCCTGCCGACTAACAACCCCTGGCTGCCTTCTACACCTCAAGGCAACCCTTGGGGCAACGCTCCCCCTACCCCCACTCCCGCGCCAAGCCCTCTGCAAGCGCGTCCTCCTTTCTCTCGTGCCTTTCGCTGCTTTCCTCTTAACCTTACCCCCACACCACAGAAACCGTATGACTGGTATCCCATTGACTCTGATACTATTAAGCAGCTTCTCAGGGCTGTCAAGGAGGACGGGTTAGGTAGCCCATACGCTTCCCAAATACTGCAGGATCTCGGCATGGACTTTTGCATCCCCCAAGACTGGGCCTCGCTTGCCCGTTCCATTCTTAACCCCGGCCAGTTTGTTGATTGGCGTGCTCACTTCCAGGCGGAAGCAGCTAAGCAAAGTGAGCAAGACGCAGCCACTGAAGTCTATCATCACCCCGAAGCCTATTTAGGCACGGGAGCGTTTATAAATGCATCTGCCTATATTAATGCACCTGCCACCTTTTGGCCTATCCTTTGGGGAATCGCCTTACGAGCGTTTGCCAACTGCTCTGCCTGTCGGCCTAATAAATTCACCAAGCTCTTCCAGGAGCCGAGTAAGCCTTTCGCCACCTTTGTCTCCAGAGTCGAAGAAACCTGCGCTCGAAAGCTCTCACCTTAGGACCCTGCATTATCCGCAGAATTGTCCAGCTTGTAAGGAAACAAACGGATGCTATTTTCTCCTCGTTCGTGCAAGTCCAGTACCAGCGACTCGCCACCTCTGACGCTCCCTACTCCGAGATGACAACCAACCCTCCGCGACCTCACCGCCACCGGTCAACCCGCCGACCGCGAGGCCCTTCTCGATCGTCTGAACATCGCACCAACCTCGAGCTCCAGCTTCTCTGAACCTCCAACTTTAAACCCCCCACCCTCGTCCATCCCGCAAGCAGCAAGGCCCCTGTCGAGCGCCCGGGCGCCACACCAACGCCGAGCTCCAGCCTCGCTGAGCCACCGTCAACCCCTTTTTCCCCTCCCCGGCCTCCCCCTTCCCTCATCCCTTAGCGGGCCTCTCCGGTAAGCTTCTTCCTTTAATTAGAAAAGAAGGGGGAAATGCGGGACACTGATTATGTGCTTCAACTTGGCGGGCCTGGGCTGGGGGACCTGATCAGCCCCTGGGGAGGGTGGTGGGCACGGGCGACAGCGCCCTCCGCAGCCACCCGGGCCTGGGAAAGTGAGGCCGGAGGCAGGCCCCATTTCCTCACCCAAAATAACACTGTTAGGGGAGGCTTGCCGGAGGGAACTGCCTTTTCCCCACCCCCTTATCTTGCCCGGACACTCCCCGTTGCCAGTGCAACTCCCATTACCACCAGTGCGCATACATTGTTGCCAGACACCGTTACCGGAGCAACTCTCGCCCCTTTTCAATCAACCTCCGCGCCCTCTCAGAACCAATCCAAGCCTTTAACCTCTACAGCTACCCCGCCCTCTAAACGCCCGATATAAGCTTGTACTCTCCCCTAATAAACTCTCTCTCTCTTGGCTTCTTCACCCTAAAAGAACCGTGTCCCGCCTGTTCCTTTCTCGCCGCCCTCCATACTTTGCACGCCACCCCGCCGGGGACCTGGCCAAGTCCCCCGCCTCGCCCTCGCCTCCGGGAAAGAGCCCCCGCCGCCGGTACCCTCCAAGCAATCCTGAGAGCCTAGGATTTAGCAACCGGCCGCCACCCCCCCCCCCCCGACGAATCAACTGCGACCGCAACAATAGGTAAGTACAGGTTTGGTCTGTCCAAAAGCAAAATTCTCATCTGACTGTGGACCTGTAAAACTTAGAACAAGTTATGTGCTTCCAATATACAAAGGAAGGACAGTCATAGGATAAACATTCCCACTGCCATAAGGAGAAACTTAAAGGAAAACAGGGTTCACAGGACCAAAACAGTTCCTAAAACCTGCAGGGCAAACTTCATTAGATTTCAAAGTCTGAGAGTCATTTATAGAATGGTGTTGTATCCTTGGGGCTTGAGAGAGTGGGAGTCCAACCCTTTCCCTTTCCAAAGGCTTTCATGGCAGCGCTTTTCTCTCCAAATGCTGAGGTGAGTGCTCCAACATATTCACACATTGGGGAGACCACCTTCTTGGCCCCACCCTCCTCAAACATTGGGGCAGCATGTGGCTACTCTTCCTTCTTCAGGGCACACACTCAACCCCTTCTGAGCAGTGGGGTGACAGCCAGGCTCTCCCCTTTCCCCTGGAAATGTGCTCCACCCTCTTTGGGGACTGGGGTGGCAGAATTCTTCCTGAGTATTGAGGCAGAAGGTCCACCCTCAGCCTCTGGGGCAAACCCACCCTTTCAATGCATGTAGGCCACTCCACTCTCCCAACCCAAGACCTCTTGACTCCCAGACCTCAACTTCCATGGCTCTGTCTCTGAAGAATTTTTTCCTTCAATTTGTTCCTTGTCTCTCTCCTCCAGTCCAGACCAGCAGTGGCTCTGTCTATAAAGATCTCACAAAAATTCTGTTGGCTTTGCATGAAGCACACAAGGGTCAAAGCCATCAGACAATAGGACTTTCCACAAATCCTTTCTGGATAACTCCATCTCCAATCCTGGCATGTACTGAAATGGCTGCTGGGTTCCATGTTTGGTTAAATCCTCACATTGGGCTATAGCTTCTGTGGTTCCACCCCCTGGAAGCCTGGAATTTTCCAAACCATCAGTTTCTGGTTTCTTTGAACCCAAGAGTGCAGTTCTAAGTTTTTCTCTGGTCACATTTTACTATAAGCTGCAAGTAGAAGCCAGGCTATTTCTTCTATATTTTGCTTAGAGATCTCATCAGCTAAATATTCCAGGTTGTCACTTTCAAATTCTGCCTTCCATCCAATACCAGGACACAATTTTGCCAAATTCTCTGCCACTTTAAAACAAGGATCACCTTCCTTCCAGATTGCAATGACACTTTCATCATTTCTGTTCAAGACCTCATCAGAAGTATCATCAGAGTCCATATTTCTACAAATAGTCTCTTCAAAGCAGTTTAGGCTTTTCTATCAAGCTCCTCACAATTCTTCCAGAATGTTCCCCTTATCCATTTAGAAAGTCTTTTCAGCAAGTTTGGTATTTGCAAACTCAACATCACCCCCCTTTTCTGGTACCAAAATCTGTTCCAGTTTGCTAATGCTGCCAGAATGCAAAACACCAGAAAAGGATCAGCTTTTATAAAGGGGGGTTTATTTGATTACAAAGTTATAGTCTTAAGGCCATAAATTGTCCAAGGTAAGTTTTCAGCAATCAGGTACCTTCACTGGAGGATGGCCAATGGTGTCCAGGAAACCTCTGTTAGCTGGGAAGGCATGTGGCTGGCATCAACTCCAGTGTTCTGGTTTCAAAATGGCTTTCTCCCAGGAAGTACCTCTCTAGTCTGCAGTTCCTCAAAAATGTCACTCTTAGTTGCTCTTGGTGCATTTGTTCTCTCTTAGCATCTCTGGAGCAAAAGTCTGCTTTCAATGGCTATCTTCAAGCTGTCTCTCAACTGCAGCTCCCCTTTCAGCTCCTGTGCATTCTTCAAAGTGTTGCTTTTGGCTGTAGCACGTTTGCTCCTTCTGTCTGAGCTTTGATAGTGCGTCAGTAAACTAATCAATACCCATGCAGAATGGGCGGGGTCACATCTCCATGAAAATTATCCAATGAAAGAACTTGTCCACAGTTGAGTGATCATATCTCTGTGGAAACATCCAATGAATAGTCTCCAACCCAATCAACACCAATATGTTTCCTGCCCACACAAGACTGTATCAAAATAATGCTGTTTTGGAGGACATAATACATCCCAAACCCACATCCTTTTATTATTAACTTCTAGTTATAGTGTCATACATTTGTTCTAGTTCATGAGAGAGATTTCTAATATTTGTTCAGTTAATCACAGACATTGTCCACCACAAGATTCACTATATTATACATTCCCATCTTTTAACCACCAACTTTCCTTCTGGTGATATACATGACTCTAAGCTTCCAATTTCTACCACATGCACACACCATTCAGCACTGTTAGTTAGTCTCACAAAACATGCTACTCTCACCTCTGTCCATTTCCAAACATATAAGTTCAACCTAGCTGAGCATTCTGCTCATAATAAGGAACTGCTCCCCATACTTTAGCCTTGTTCTATATCCTGGTAACTTATTTTTCATGTCTATGAGTTTACATATTATAATTAGTTCATATAAGTGAGACAATGCAATATTTGGCCTTCTGTGTCTGTCTTATTTCACTCAGTATAGTGCCCCCAAGGTTTCTTCATCAACCCATTTTTAAACATTATTGTTCACCCACCATACTTTCTGTCCTAAGTAAACAATCAATGTTTCCCTGTACAGTCACATATTTATGCATTCATCACCATCACCACTACCTATATACGAACATCTCCATTTCTTCCACAAAGAAGGAGGAAGAGTCAAAGAAGGTAGAGAGACAAAAGAAAAAGAAAAAGAGAGAAAAAAACACATGACAGCTCAAAAGCCACAAAAGGAAAGATAGAATTAAACTAAAGTAGAATAAAAGAGTCAGACAACATCACCAATGCCAAGAGTCCCATACCCCTCCCTGCCGAGGGCCAGCCTCAGCAACGGTCAGGGTCCTGATAGGGGGGCTGGAGTCAGCGAAGGAAGGAGACAGACACCTTGTTGTGTCTGGGTACGAAGATGGAATCTCCGACCAAGCAGAGCATCAGAGCTTTATTTTTATAATTTTCTGTAACATACGCATTAGCATTCAGGCATGCAATACTAGAATAGTTTGGCTAAATTTTAGACATTATTTATTCTTACACAATGATCAATGGGCTAGCAGGGACAGACTCCCTGAAGCGTAGCAAGACACAGTGTTCGGGCACAGGCATAACAGTTCCTATTATTTAGCACCAAGCAATCTATAACTATTTTTTGTGTTCATGTTTTTTAAATCTGTTAATCATTACCTTTTTGTTTCTTCTAGCTAACTCTTTCAAAGCTTGGGAAGGGGGATTACCGCTTAGTTGACAGGTGGCCAGTGGGAGTGAGCAGAAAGGGTGACCTATTGTCTTCTAAGAAAGGAGCAGGCATTGTCACTTACGCTGAAGCTAATGCAGGGTAAGCAGTTGGCTCATTAATGTAGCTAGGTGTGGGAGCATTCCACCACCACAGAGCCCAAAAGACGTCAAATGAGAAAAAGAGGCAGTATGAATATAAGAAACAGCAGCAAGAAACAAATTCCTTTTAGGCAGGAGTCATAGGTGCCACTCGATGCTCCGCCTTGCGGAACGGTTACCACGACACGTACTGAAGGTCCAAGGACCGTGCCACTAGGCCGACTGCCGGGTGCTGAATTGGCTGCCCACATCTCCCCCGTTTTTATTTTTTTAACAAGATTAGAACAAGCACAGCAATTCCTATATAAGAATATAGAGTAGAGACTAATGAAGAATTAGAGATATGTGAAGTCATCTGAGAGAGAAAATTAGAGGCCACTGCAGAGGCAGGTAACAAAGCAGAGCCTGACTGTGATATATCTTGAATTTCTTTATGCAAGGTTGAAAGATCTAAACTTATATCACTATTGTTCCAAACTCCTTGCAGATGCATTTGTATCTTATGCCAAGCATGCAAAGATTCATTATATTGTTTAGGCGTAACACAAATCCATTGATATTCAATATGACATCTAAGTAATAATCTTACCCTCAGGCCAAGAAGCTGATTACCCAAGATTTCAACTACTTCTTCTAATGCGTTTACTTTAGCCTCAAGCTTTTTATCTATACTTTCCTGTGCAGCTAGTGCTAACGTCACATTTCTTGATAAAGCATCTACATATCGGGCGGTGTGAACTTCCTGAACTAGGGCAGTGGTCGCGGCCGCAACTGCCCCTATAATGCTAATTAAAGCTGTGATACCTACAATTATTGCTCCAATAATTATTTTTTGACGTTTGAGTGCATAATTAACTTCCTGTAATGCCTGGAGGCCTGGGCTGTCGTACCAAGGTCCATCAATCTTCACAGGTAACATGACAAAAGGTGGCTGCTTTAAAACTAAAATTGTTGCATTATGACCAATATTACTTATACAATTAGTAAGGAGACAATGCATGCAAGAAATTGTATATACATTATTTTCATATAGCATAGTCAAATGACTATCTGATGAATTCACTAGAAGAACAAAAGGGGCTTGCACACAAGCCTGTACATAGAAATGTTGAGATTCTGAGTTGGGTGATAGTGGCCTAATAAGGGTAATAGGTCCAGCGGCAGCTAATAATTGCCATAGAAATTGCTGAGGAAAAAACACTTGGTTTTTTCGCCAGGTCAGGATTCCATCCACCCATCCTGAGGAAAGGCAACTGAATTTTAATCCATGGGCAAATCTTTCATTTTTGGAGCAGGGATAGACCAATCAGTAATTTCTTTATTGGTTTGTAAAGGCTTGTATGCAACTCCCACAGGGAAGACACGTCATCCATGGGGGAAAACCATGGTTAGGGTCTACAAACTTCCATAAAACATCTGTAGCCGGGGGACAAAGAGATAAGAAAGCTGTGTTATTTATAAAAACAGGAACATTAGCATCTTCCCAAGTTGCAGATTGTAAGAGAGAGGGTTCAGCTAAGTATGCTCAATAAGTAGAAGAACATGAAAGTCCTACCTGGCAGGATAACACAGCTAAAATAGCAATGAACATTGTGGGGGGGGGGTGACTACTTCTCCCTGTTGAATGACCAAGTTTTCTGCTTGCCCAGTCAAAGCCTTTATCTGACCCCAGGTGGGAACAGGCCCTCTTGTGGTAGACCGCGTGGAAGGTCTATGATGACACGGAGGCCCGAAATTAGAAGTTATTCGTATTCTTTTCATTGGAGGGATCAGACACTCTGGTTTCAGATGACTCTGAGGTGTTTGTGGAGTCTCTGGCCTTGGAGGAGGGAAGGTGGTTAATCTCTTTGGGTGCATGGCGACTGGGTCTGGTTTCGGTTGACTGGACATGTTGGATAGCACGCTCCAGGATCCACAAGGGCGACGTGGCATTCTGTGGAAAAACACAAGCATAACCTCGTCCCCACGTAATTAGAGGGTCGGGTTCTTTCCATTGGTTAGTCATTAAAACCTTTCATTTTACCCAGACCGTAGGCTTTTCTTTAAAGTGCCAATGCCTTTCAGCTGCAGAATGGCCTTGATCATTCAAATTAATAAAATTTAAAACAAAAAGAGCATGATTAAGGATTTGATGGGGAGAATTATGGACCCAGTCTGAGTCTTCAGGGGCGTGGGAAGATGGTAAAGGCTGTAAAAGCAGAGAGGGGTCACAGTTATTCAACGGTAAATGCTCACAGTTTGGTTCCGGAGCCAAAGCATCTCTAATAATATTCCATAGCGCAAAAGCATCTATGGGAATGTTACTTGGACCGTGAATGTGATAATACTTCTTCATTTTCATTCCCACTTTAGCCCATGTCTCAAGACTTACAGTTCCTTCCTCGGGGAACCACGGACAACACTCCTGCACAAAATGTAAAAACTTAGAAAGCTGTGTCTTGGTGACTACACAGCCCCATCGCTTCAGTAGCTGAAGCAAAATTTCTACAAAGAGTCTTCTGTCTTTAGACTCAGTGTGGCTCATGCTTCTCAAGTTCTGAGGGGATTACTCACCCGTCCTTGCTCCGACGTCTCCGCGGAGGGGCTCATGAAACCCTGAGTGAGAAACCTACCCAGCCCGTCGTTCTAGCTAAAACGAAAATGTGTTCTGACTACCTTTCAGGTCCCTGTTCGGGCGCCGCTTGCTGAGGGCCAGCCTCAACAACAGTCAGAGTCCTTCTGGCGGTTGGTCCTGGAGCGGCGCAGCCAGAGTGGGGCCGTGAGGAAAATAAAAGCAACCCCATTGATGACTGAAAATGACAAAGCATCCACCTAACAGATGAGGAATCAGCTTTGAAGAATTGGCTGCCCACACCTCCCTTATGTCCCCTTCTTATAGGCATTTAGCTTTTGTATATTGCCTTTGTTACATTAAAGGAACATGATGCAATGTTTATGTTAATTATAGCTTCTAGTTTGCATTGATTGTATTTTTCTCCAAAACCACCCTGTTTTTAACACCTTTCAGTGTTGACATTCATTTGTTCTCCCTCATGTAAAAACTTGTTTGTACATTTTATCACAATTGTTGAGCACTCTAGGTTTCACTGAGTTATACAGTCCCAGCCTTTATCTTTCCTCTTTCCTTCTGGTGTCCCACATGCTCCTAACCTTCTTCTTTCAACCATATTCACAGTCATCTTTGTTCAGTGTACTTAAATTGCTGGGCTACAATCATGCAAAATTGTGTTCCAAACCTCTCACTCCTGTCTTTTCCTATCAGTCTATAATACCCCCTTTAGTATTTCCTGTAGCACAGGTATCTTGTTCACAAACTCTCATTGTTTCTAAAAGAATATTTTAAAATCCCTCTCCTATTTGAAAGAAAGTTTTGCCAGATATAAAATTCTTGGTTGGCAGTTTTTCTCTTTCAGTATCTTAAATATATCACACCACTTCCTTCTTGCATCCATGGTTTCTACAGAGAAATCCACACATAGTCTTATCAAGCTTCCTTGGTATGTGATGGATCACTTTTCTTTTGCTGCTTTCAGGATACTCTTTGTCTTTGATGTTTCACAAACTGATTATTAAGTGTCTTGGCATAGGCCTATTCAGATCTATTCTGCTTGGGTTACACCATGCTTCTTGGTTCTGTATTTTATCTTTCATAAGAGATGGGATATTTTCATTGATTATTTCCACTATCATTGCTTCTGCCCTTTTTCCCTTCTCTTCTCCTTTTGGGACACCCATGACATATACATTTATGCACTTCATGTTGTCATTCAGTTCCCTGAGATGTTCCTCAAATTTTTCCATTCTTTTCCCTATCTGTTCTTTTGGGTGTAGGATTTCAGGTGTCTTGTTCTCCAGTTCCTGAGTATTTTCTTCTGCCTCTTGAGATCTGCTGCTGTATGTCTCCATTGTGTTTTTCATCTCTTGTGTTGTGCCTTTCATTTCCATAGATTCTGCTAGTTGTTTTCTCAAACTTTGGATTTCTATCTTATGTTCACCCAGTGTTTTCTTTATAGCCTTTGTCTCTTTTGCCATATCTTCCCTGAACCTGTTGATTTGTTTTTTTATTAGATTTAGCATATTTCTTTGAATATCTGTAATAGATTGTTTCATCAAAGTGAAACCATATCTCAACTATATCTTGATTGAGGTGTAAGTTTGGTCCTTTTACTGGGGAATATCTTTGTTTTTCCTAGTGTAGATTGTATTTTTCTGTTGTCTAGGTATCTGGTTTCCTTGGTTACCCCAATCAGACTTTCCCATACCAGAACAGGTTCAGATTTCAGAGTGGATTATGTTCAGTTTCATGTCTCCCTGCAGGTGTGTCTTAGAGATTGACAGACCTTCCTGTGAGGTCTCTAGCTGCTGTACTTTTCCTAACCTGCCCAGCAGGTGGCACCTGTCAGCCTGTTGCTCCCGACTGGTGTACAGAGGTGTGGCCCCTTTAGTTTCTGTTTTGGCTGTTTTCACCCAGGTTCTAGGATCTGGTTCTGAAGGGAAGACCAGTAGTAGAGCTGGGATCCACCTCCTTACTCTTAAGGAAGATAAACCTCCTAGGGAGTTATCATCTTCATTTGAATTGTTGTCTCTCTGGCTGTTATCTCCACCCCTGTCTGGGTCAGAGTGCTGTGAACTGAAAATGGCTGAGGCTCTCTCCACTGAACCCCTCAAGTTGAGAGAGAGAAAAAGGGACAGAAAGCCCCATTTAATAGCCAGTATACAGCCCCCCAATTTCACTCATTGGCCAGAGGTAACACCTGGTCTTCTGGGCTCCCCCTCCCAGGACAGATGATTCTTCTGGTTCTTTAAGGTCAGTCATCAGTAAAAGGCTGTGTCTTCTTGTAGGGGGTTTATAGCTTGTATTCAGCAGTCCACATTTGTTAATTAAAACCCCAGTTGGAGGTCAGCTTAGCTAAAATCATTTGTTCAGAGAGTATTGCTTTCTAACATAGTGATGTTTTGCAGCTCAGCCTGTGGTGGGGAAAGGGGGCGCCCAGCGTGGTTCTGCAGTTTTTACTTACAGATTTTATGCTTCATTCTGGGCATTCCTCCCAATCTATATTGGTGTACAATGTGTGGACACTCAAAGTTGTCCCCCAGCAGTTATTGCAAATTATTTACTAGTTGTTCCTGGTTGTTTATTCATTGTTCCAGGGGACTAACTAAATTCCACTCCTCTCTATGCTGCCATCTTGCCCCCTCCTCCTATAAGTTTTTAAATGTTGTGTTTTCATTTTCATTTTGCTCAAGATATTTCCTAATTTGTCCTGAAATTTTTCTTTGACCCACTGGTTGTTTAAGTGTATTTTGTATAGCCTCCCTATTTTTGTGAATTTTCAGGACTGCCATCTGTTATTTATTTTGAACTTCATTCCATTATGGTCTGAGAAAGTCCTTTGTATAATTTCAATATTTTTATATTTATTAAGACTGGCTTTGTGATCTAATTTGTGGTCTATCCTGGAGAGTGATCCATGAGCACTTGAGAAAAATTTGTATCCTTCTGGTAAGTGGTTTAATATTCCAAAAATATCTGTTAATTCAAGTTCATTTATCATACTATTCAACATCTCTGTTTCCTTATTTATTTTCTGTCAAGTTGTTCTATCTATTGATGGGAGTGGTGTATTGAAATATCCAGCTATTATTGTAGAAGAGTCTACTTCTCCCTTCATTGTTGGTAGTGTGTGACTCATGTAATTTTGGGTGTTCCAGCTTAGTGCATAAATATTTATTATTGCTATGACTACTTGATGAATTGTCCCTTTTATTAATATATATTGTCTTTGTTGTTGCTTTTGATTTTTTACATTTGAAGTCTAATTTGTCTGATATTAATATAGCTACCTCTGCTCTTTCCTGGTTGTTGTTTGTATGAAATATATATTTACACCCTTTAATTTTCAATGTAATTTTGTCCTTGTTTCTAAAGTGAGTCTCTTGTAGACAGCACATAGATCAGTCCTGTGTTTTAATCCATTTTGCCAGTCTATGTCTTTTCACTGGGGAGTTTAATCCATTGACATTTAATGATATTACTGTAAGGACAGTACTTTCTCCTACCATTTTGTCTTTGGGATTTTATATGTCATATCTTATTATTTTCTCTCTCTGCTTAACCCTTTTTCATAGTCTTCATTTTTACTCTCTTCTCCAAACCTCTCTCTCCTGTCTTTTCCTATCAACCTTAGCATTCCCTTTAGAATTTCTTGTAGAGTAGGTCTCTTGTTCACAAACTCAGTGTCTGTTTGTCTGAAAGCATTTAAATTCTATCTCATTTTTTGAAGAGCAGTTTTGCTGGATATAGAATTCTTGACTGGCAATTTTTCTCTTTCAGTATCTCTTTCAGTATCTGCCTTCTTGTCTCCATGACTTCTGCTGAGAAATATGCACATAGTCTTGCTGAGCTTCCCCTATATGTGATGAATCACTCTTCTCTTGCTGCTTTCAGAATTCTCTCTTTGTCATTGTCATTTTATAATCTGATTAGTAATTATCTTGGAGTAGGTCTATTTTGGTCTATTCTATTCGGAGTACATTGTGCTTCCTGGATCTGTAATTTTATATCTTTCATAAAATATAGGAAATTTTCAATGATTATTTCCTCCATTATTCTTTCTGCTTCTTTTCCCTTTTCTTCTCCTTTGGGGGCACCCATTACATGTATATTTTGTGCACTTCATGTTGTCATTCAATTCCCTGTGAGCTTGCTCATATTTTTCTATTCTTTTCCCTGTCTCTTCCCTTGTGTGTAGGATTTTGGATGTCCTGTCCTCTAGATCACTTATCTTTACTCCTGACTCTACAAGTCTGCTGTTGTAAGTCTCCATTGTGGTTTTCATCTTTTCTTCTGTTGTGCAACAATAGAAGCTCCCATTTGCTTCATAGGTTCCACCATTTGTTTTTTCAAACTTTTAAGTTCTCTCTTATGTTCACCCAGTATCTTCTTTATAGCCTTCATCTCTTTTGCCACATCTTCCCTCAACTCATTGGTTTAATTTTTGTATCTATTTAGCATGTTTTTTGAATATCTTTAATAGTTGTTTCAACTCCTGTATCCCATTGGAAATTTTAGTTTATTCCTTTGCCTGGGCCATATCTTTGTCTTTCTTAGTGTGACTCATAATTTTTTGTTGGTGCCTATGCATCTTGTTGCCTGATTAGTTAATTCTAGAGATTGTTTTCACTCTTTTACCTAGGGTTTTCTTGTTGGTTGACTTTGTTCTCTATCTGTTCTTTGGCATTCAGTTGTACTTATTCTAGGCATCTAACATAGCTTCTATTTAACTGATAAGAATTTTTCAGCTCTTCTTATTTCATTTCTTGCCCTGCCTATACATCTCTCTTTCCCACAAGTTGTTAGATTAGCTCTTATCCTTAGTATCCTCCAAAAGCCACATGCCCACAGCAGCCTGACTCTCTGACGTGGGCACTGGGAACCACAGTAATGTCTCTGTGTGTGGGTAAAACAATCTGCTGGCTTACAGTGTTGCACCATTTTTCACCAGCCAACAAGCCCTTGGTTGTTTTAGAGCAGTGCTTTAACCATCGTGTTGTCTGTATTTCTCACCTTAAACAGGGCCAGGTTCCTGTATATGATGTGTAGACCATCTCCAGTGGGCCTGGGATAAGGTCTGGAGAGGTTCTTAGAAGTCTTAAAATTCCCTGCAATTTTCCCATCTGCTAAGCAGATGGTGCTACTTGGTGAGTTTATCATCCTCGGAAGGTGTTTACCTTCTGAATCTAATGCTACATATTACCAGTTGGGGCTGAATTATCTCCTGGAGTCTAGGCTGCCTCTTACCAGGCAGGGCTGAATTACCCCTTGGAACCTGGGCTGGGTCTGACTGGGAAGAGCTGAATTTTCTTCTGTAGCCCTGGCTGTGTCTAACCAGGTGGGGCTTAATTACCTTTTGAAGCCCAGCTGAGTCTACCTGGGTAGAGTTGAATTATGTCTTGGAGCCTGGGCTGAGTCTGTCTTGGTGGGACTTAATTACTTCCTGGAGCCCACATCTGACTGGGTGTGGCTGAAACTGCAGATTTCCTGTGTCCTCTATTTGCTGGGCAACCTCTCAGTGTGGGGCTGTGTACCCCACTTTCCTTGTGGCAGAAGACTCCCCCAGCTGCCACAGTTTTAGCTATCCCTGAGGAAAGGATTGTGCCTCCAGTTACTACATCCCTCAAGGGTGGGGGAAGGGCTTTCATAACCAGGGCTGGAAAAAGTCTGAGCCCACTTGTTCTCAGATTCTTCATCCCTTACTGATCTGGCCCTTGAAGTATCCTCCCACAACCCCCTGATTATGGGCATCTGTCTCACTGCTGTGAGTGATTTTATAGTCTATGTTCATGGTTGGAGGTGAGAGGAATCCCAACTATGGATTCTGTTTTCCTTCCATGTCGTGTGAGAATGAGTTAAGTAGAGGAGAGGACAAGCTGATCTGCAACAGAGTTCACTTACATGATATCTCTCTTCTTCTTCAATTTGGCATCTGTAGGGTCCTTCTCCTGTCCATACCCTCATCCAGAGTTCTGAAAGTGTCAGTGTACTGTTTTGTATATATTATGTCACCCAGAAAAAGCCATGTTCTTTGATGCAGTCTTGTGGGGGGTAGACATATTAGTGGGGATTAAGTTGGAATGTTTGGATTAGGTTGTTTCCATGAAAATGCACCCCACCCAACTGTGGGTGATAACTCTGTTTAATTTCCATGGAGGTGTGGCCCTGAACATTCAGCATGGGCCTTGATAAGTTTACTGGAGCACCATATAAGCTCAGACAGAAGGAGAGGGCTTGCTACAGCCAAGAGGGACACTTTGAAGAATGCACAGGAGCTGAGAGAGGAACTGCGCTTTACAGAGACGTTTTGGAGATGGCCTTTGAAAGCAGACTTTTGCTCCAGAGAAGCTAAGAAGGGACAAGCACCCTGACAGCAACTGAGAGTGACATTCTGGAGAGAAGCTGAAGCCTGGAGAAAAGCATCCTGGGAGAAAGTCATTTTGAAACCAGAACTTGGAACAGATGCCATCCACATGCTTTCCTAGCTAACAGAGGTTTTCTGGACACCATTGGCCATCCTCCAGTGAAGGTACTTGATTGTTGATGCATTACCTTGGACATTTTATGGCCTTAAGACTGTAACTGTGTAACCAAATAAACCCCCTTTTATAAAAACCAATCCATTTCTAGTGTTTTGCATTCCAGCAGCATTAGCAAATTAGAACAATCAGGGTTATCCACCTATTTGGCTGAATTTCTGAGAAGTTTTCAGCAGCTGTTTACATCCCCATGTTGATGATGTCACCATGTAGGTAGTCTTTTTAATTTCATGATGAAGTCCTTTGTTGCACAAAAGTTTTAATGTTGATGAAGTTCAATTTATCTTTTTTTGTTGTTTTTCATGCTGCTGATGTAAAGAATAAAATATTCCCTAATCCAGGGTCCCTAAGATCTTTCCCCATGTTTTCTTCTAGACATTTTATAGTTTGGGTTCTTATATTTAGGTCTTTGATCTATTTTAAGTTAATTTTTTGTATGGTGTGAGGTAGGAATCCATCTTCATTATTTTACATAAAGACATCCAGTTTTCCCAACACCATTTGTTGAAGAGAATATTCTTTCCCAATTGAGTAGGCTTGGCAACCATGGAAAAGCTCAATTAGCCATAAATGTGAAGGCTGATTTCTGAACTCTCAATTCTATTCAATTGGTTTATATGTCTGTCCTTGTGCCACTACCATGCTACTTTGATTACAGTAGCTGTGAAATAAGTTTGAAAATTCAAGGTGTAAGTCTTACAGCTTTGTTATTTTTCAAGATGATTTTAGCTATTCTGGGTCCCTTAACCTTCCATAAAAATTTGATTATTAGCTTTTCCATTTCTGCAAAGATGGTTGTTGGAATTTTGATTTGTATTGCATTGACTCTGCATATCACTTTCAGTAGAATTGACATCTTAACAATACTTTGTCTTCTAATCCATGAACACAGAATATCTTTCCATTTATTTAGGTCTTATTTGATTTCTTATAGCAATGTTTTGTAGTGTTTTGTGTATAAGTCCTTTGTATGCTTGGTTAAATTTATTCCTAGATATTTGATTCTTTTTGTTGCTATGGTAATGGAATTTTTCCCTTGATTTTTCTCTTCAGCTTGTTCATTACTATTGTATGTATACAAACACTACTGCTTTGGTGGGTGTTGATCTCATACCCAACCAACATTGCTGAATGTATTCATTAGTTCCAGTAGCTTTGTTGTGGATTTTTCAGGATATTCTGTATTTATGTTCATGTTTTCTTCAAATAGGGAAACTTTCACTTTTTCATTCCCAATTTGGATTCCTGTTTTGCCTAATTGCTCTCACTAGAACTTCCAGAACAATGCTTAATAACAATGCTTCCAGTGGGCATTCTTGTTCTCCTTCTTATTTTAGAAGGAAGGTTTTCAGTCTTCCTGCATTGAGTCTGATGCTCACTGTGGGTTTTTTGAATTGCCTTTTGTCATGTTGAGGAAGATTCCTGCAATTCCTAGTTTTCTGGTTTTATCAAGAAGGCTACTTGATTTTGTCAAAGGCCTTTTCTGCATCAATCAACATGATCATGTGGGTTTTTACCTTCATTCTATTAATGACACATGCTATGTTAATTGATTTTCTTATGTTGAACCACCATACCTGTGATCAATTCCACTTGATCATGGTGCATCATGATTTTAATGTGCTGTTGGATTGGCTTGCCATTATTTTGTTGAGGATATTTGCACCTATATTCATAAGATAATTTTCTTTACTCATGTATTTTTATCTGTCTTTGGTATTAAGATAAGTTGGCCTTCAAATTTTTGGAAAAGTTTGAGAAGAATTGATATTATTTCTTTAGGGAATAGCTGGTAAAATTCACAAGTGAAACCATCTGGTCTTTGCTTTAGTTTATTGGGAAGTATTTGATTACTGATTCAACCTCTTTGTTATTGGTCTGTTGAGATCTTCTAATATATATTTACTAGAGAAGTTGTAGCTTTAAAGAAGAATCATGAAGAAAACACATAGTTCCCATATACACTCCCACCCATTATTAACGCTTTGCATTAGTGTGGTAACTCTTAAAATTGATGAATGAATAATATAATTGTACTATTAACTATAGTCCATAGTTTACATTAGGGTTCACTGCTCATGTTGTACAGTCTTAGTTTTTAAAAAAATATATATATATATATTGTAGTTATATATATATAAAACTAGAGACTTTACATTTTAGCCACATTCAAATATATAATTCAGTGGTTTAATTACTTTCACAATGTTGTGTTACCAGCACTTCCATCCATTACTAAAACTTTTCTATCACCCCAAACAGAAATTCTTTACCAACTAAGCATTAAGTCCTCACTCCCTATCTGCAACTTGGCCCCTGGCAACCTGAATTCCAGTTACTCAATTTACAAATTTTGTTATTCTAATTATTTCATATCAATAAGTTCATTAAATATTTGTCCTTTTGTGTCTGGTTTATTTCACTCAACCTGATGTCTTCAAGGTTCATCCATGTTGTTGCTTGTATCAAATCTTTATTACTCTTTATTCCATTGTATATATATACTATGATTTGTTTAAACATTCTTCTGTTAATGAACACTTGGATTGTTTCCATATTTTGGTAATTGGGGAAAATGCTGCTATGAGCATTGGTGGACAAATATCTGTTTGAGTCCCTGATTTCAATTCTTTTGAGTATATACCTACAAGTGGGATTGCTGGGTCATTTAGTAATTCTATATTTAACTTTCTGAGGAATGCCACTGCCTTGCACAGCAGCTGCCCAATTTTCCATTCCCACCAATTATAAATGAGTCCCCATTTTCCACATCCTCTTCAATACTTATTTTCCATTTGTTAAATGACAAAAAATTTACAGGAAATTAATTTTTAGAACTTCACAGCTTTCTTAAGCTATTCATGAATTTGGCAGACTCCAATTCATAAAATGGAGGGGAGATCTGAAGAGCTAGTGAATGAACAAAGCTTATTTGGTATAATAAGAAAGTCTTAAAGAAAACAATCTTATTGGTAAATACAGAATAGTTTTCCTTACTTGCTTTAGCCTTGAGTTAGAGTAACTAAAATATATAAAATAAAGGGAACTAGCAAGTTATGATTGGTTGTTGTCAGGTTTCAGGTTGTGGGAGAGCAGAGTATTTTAATAGAGATAGAAGCAGAGTTAAGTTCTGATTTGCTGTCTTGGTTCTTAACATGTGACTCAATCTTGGGCCTACTTAATTTATACAATAATTTCCCCCTTTTGTTCTAGTGCTCAGACCTTGAGAGCTGTGATCAAAATTTAAGATGTTTAGTGACACCCTCAATTACCACCTATGTCTTACAGTGATATGCACAAGTTTTGATGCAGGGCTCATAGGTTCACTATGTTATTCAGCAGTTTATCTCATTTTTTGTCATTTCAGGCATAAAGGAATTATTTGTCAGTTTATAGGCAGCTGGGTAAACCATTTACAAATTTTGTGACAACACACTCCACCAAGAAGTCTGTAATGATACCTATGAGTAGTAAAATATTCAATATTTGGAGAATCCTCCTAAGATCCTAATGATCTAAACCATTTGAAATCAGAGATTAAAAAAGGACCCTGAGGAAAGGCCCATCTGATTAAGCCATGAGGTTCATTTAATTATTTTATGTACTTTCATTTTGACTTCTCTAGAAGTGTTTACCCATGCACAGCAAGTGGTGCTGGCACTGGTACAAATTTCTCCATGCTTAGTTATTAAGTAAGCCAGTGTGATATTGTTCCAGCTTGCTAAAGATGCCATTAGGCAAAATACCAAAAATGGATTGGCTTTTATAAAGAGGATTTATTAGGTTACAAATTTATAGTTCTAAGGCCATAAAAGTGTCAAAGCTAAGGCATCAATACAAGGATAGTTTCAATGAAGAAAGGCTGATGGTGTCTGGAATACCTCTGTCAGCTTGGAAGGCATGTGTCTGGCATCTGCTGGTCCTTTGCTCCAGGTTTGCATTTTAAAATGGCTTACTCCAAAATGTCTCTGGGCTTTTGTTTCTCTTAGGCTCTCTCAGCTCTCTGCTTGGTTCTCCTTGGGCATTTCTCTCTAAGCACCTGGAAGTCCTCTCTTCACTTCCCTGGGGCAAATTCTGGGCTTCATCTCTTAGCTTAGCATCTTCAACATCCTTCTGTCTGTATCTCCCCATGTCACCAAGCATCTGGGTCTGCGTCAGCTCTTAGCTTCTTTAAAGGACTCCAGTGATCTAAATAAGACCCACCCAAAATGGGCAGGGTCACACCTCCATGGAAATTATCTAATAAAAACATCTCACCCACTGTTGGATGGGTCACATATTCATGGAAACATTCAATCAAAAATTTCCTTCCACCCCAGAAGATTGGATTAAAAGATCATGGCTCTTCTGGAGTTCATAACAATTTCAAAGCATCACGTTACACAACCTGGATCAAAGAAAGACATATTTTCTTCCTAATGCAAAAATACATTCATTCCATCACAATATCACAAAAGCTTAAATCATTTCAGTAACAGTAAATAAGTACAAAGTCTTATCAAAATAAATTACAAGTGTGGTTTGTCCTAAGGCAAATTCCCCCCTGGCTGTGGAACTTAGAACAAGCTACCCACTTCGAACATACAGAAGGATAGTCATAGGTTAAACATTCTCATTGCCATCAGGAGACATCAAAAGGAAAACAGGGGTCAGGGGATCAAAACAATTCCTAAAATCTGCAGAGCAAACTCCATCAGATTTCAAAGTCTGAGAGTCATTTATAGAATGACATTTTATCCTCAGGGTTTGAGAAAGCAGGAGTCCCACCCTTTCCAAATGCTTATGCAGTGGACTTTCTTTCTCCAAACACTGGGGTGATTGCTTCAAAATATCCAAGCACTGGGGAGACCACATTGTTCTTGGCTCCATCCTCCTCAAGCATCAGACTTTCTGTCATTTCCAGGGAACACACTCAACCCCTTTAGAACATTTGGGTGTTCTCCCCAATCCCCAATCCCCAGGGAATGTTCCCCACCCTCTCTGAGGCCTGGGTCACCAGCACTCTTTCTGAACAACTGAGAAGCCAAGTGTCCTTCAATCCCCAGTCATCTGAGAACCCTTAAGCAGCAGCATTCTCAAACTCCAGGGAAAACTCACCCTCTTCTCATGCATGAGAGGACCTGCTATCCTGGTCCAAGATTTCTTGGCATCAGACCTTGGCTTCCATGGTTATGCCTTTGAAAGAATTTTTCCTTCAATCAGTCCCTTTTCTGTCCCTTTTAGTCCAGAATGGCAGTGGTTCCAGTCATACAGATCTTGCAAAAGATTTGTTGACATAACATGCAGTATACAGGGGTCAAAATCATCAGACAATAGGACTTTTCCACAAATCTTTCCTGGATAACTTCATTTCCAATCCTGGATTGAACTGAAATGGCTTGTTGGTTCCAGATTTTGTTACATCTTCATGTGGGGTCCTATCCTTTTGGGTCTCACTTTCTGGAAGTCCAGAAATTTCCAGACCATCAGTTTCTGGTTTCTTAGTACCCAAGAATTCAGTTCTCAATTTATCTCTCTCCTCTCACATTTTACTATAAAATGCAAGAAGAAGCCAGGCAACATTTTCCACATTTAGTTTTGAGATCTCTTCAGCTAAGTATCCAAGCTCATTGCTTTCAAATTCTGCTTTCCATCTGACACCAGGACTCAATTTTGCCAAACTCTCCACCACTTTAATACAAGGGTCACCTTTCTTCCAGTTAGCAATGACACATTCATCAATTCCATTTAAGTCCTCATCAGAAGTATCTTTAGAGTTCATATTTCTACTAACAGTCTCTCAAAAGCAATCTAGGCCTTTTCTATAAAGCTCCTCACAATTCTTCCAGAATCTTTCCCTTATCCTTTCCAAAAGTTGTTCCAACATGGTTGATATTTGCAAACTCAGCAGCACCCCACTTCTCAACTTTGCTAAAGCTGCTGGAAAGCAGAATACAACAAATGGATTGGCTTTTACAAATGGGGTTATTAGGTTACAAATTTACAGTTCTAAGGTCATAAAATTGTCCAAACTAAGGCATCAATATGAGGATACCTTCACTGAAGGAAGGCCAATGGCATCCAGAACACCTCTGTTGGCTGGGAGTCATGTGGCTGCCATCTGCTCATCCTTTGCTCCCAGGTTCTTGTTTCAAAATGTCTTTCTCCAAAATGTCTCTGGGCTTCTGTCTCTTAGCTTCTCTCAACTCTCTTCTTTGTTCTCCTGGGGCATTTCTCTCTAAGCATCCAGGAGTCCTCTCTTAGCTTCTCCAGGGCAAACTCTGGGCTTCATGTCTTTGCTTAGCTTCTCCAAATGTCCTTCTGTCTGCATCTCCTAGTGTCTCCAAGTGTCTGGGTCTGTGTCAGCTATTAGTTTCTCCTGGGGGAAAACTCTGGATTGCATATCTTAGCTTCTTTCCAAAATGTCTCTCTCAGCTTCTCTTAGGTCCTTCTCTCTGTGAGCTCTCTTAAAGGACTCCAGCAATCTAATTAATATCCACTTGGATTGGGCAGAGTCACACCTCCATGGAAATGATCTAATCAAAAGGTCTCACCTGCAGTTGCATAGGTCACATCTCCATGGAAACAACTTAATCAAAAGGTCCTACCCTAATCAAAAGTCTAAGTCTGCCTCCACAAGATTGCATTAAAGATCATGGCTTTTGTTGGGGACATAATAGATTCAAACCAGCAGATATTTTTGTCAAAAAAAATTTTACATGATGAATTTAATGATTGTTGTTGTGTGGCTATAGATCTAGTAGCAATTTTTTTAGTTGTGGTTGATAGATTTTTAATCATTTGTGTTAACCTCAAGCCAAGGCAACAATGAATTTTCAAATAGACAAATTTAGAATTATGAGTTATCCCAGGCAAATTGCAAATTCCTTGAGGATACAGATTGAGGGGAGTAGTCCAATATGGTGTTTTAGATTGGTTATGGAATTTTAAGAGGGCAGTTAGGAGTCTGAGGGCATATTATCACCCTTTAATGACCTATACAGTTTGTGGTGCAAACATTAGAAGTTTTACTTTTCCCACAAAGAAAATAAGTCCTGAAGGAGCACAACCTACCTTTAGAGAGCTCCTGGTCATTTTTGGAATGCCAGAAGAAAATTGAATGATCTACCCACTAGTCTTGTCCCATTTGGAATTGTTTCATCTAGAGAGATTGCCTAAAGTTATGGTAAAATGGGTGTACAAACAATAGCTGTGCCATTATTTTTGTCACAGGGTGAAAATGAAAGGCCTGCCTGTCCTGTGGGCATAATATAAGACAGGGGAAATTAGTTCTTTGGGTAACAATCCTAACTCAATAAAGAAGAGAGAGAGAGCAAAGGTGGTTTATATCTAAAAAGTGTCATTTAGGATCTGAGAGAGACTAGTCATGAGTAAAACAACTGGATTTTTGGCATCATGAATGGAGCATGATTTATGGTGACAAATCCAACACTCTATAAGATTATCTCCCTTTTCAATGGCCTGGTTGAAGCAGAAAATGACATTGTCTTTTTAGGCCACTGAAAGGATAAACATAATGAAAGAAAAAGAAATTTTTATATTATGAGGAAAAGAAGTCCCTGTGAAGATTTGATCCATTTTCTTGGGAACAAGAAGTCAACATTATGATATACTTTATTTTTTTCTTAGTTTGACTTTTAAGCCTCTAGATTTGGAACACTCCAGGACTCTGGTGAAGCTCTTAATAGTTGAGAGATGTGCACTCATGGTTTAATACCTTGTAATTTATCTGCAGTGTCAGAAGTTAGAAGTGCTTGGTAGGGTCTCTTAACAAGGTTCTATGGCCATCTCTTGGTGTCATTTTTGGTAGCCCCATCTCTTGGTATTAGATTATGACCTATGGGTTTTCTGGGTCAGGAAAAGCATCATTTACTTGGAGATAATCTTTGGCACAATATATTCAGGATTTTTAATATTGGTTCACATCATTGCATGACAATAAAATATCATTTGTCAGTTTATTCTTATTCTTATTTTTATTTTTGGATTAATGAAAATGTTCAAAAAGTGATGGCAGTGATGAATGCACAACTATATGATGATGCTGTGAACCACTGATTGTAAATTTTGGATGGCTATCTGGTATGTGAAAATATTTCAATAAAATTGCATTTAGAAAGATCATTTGTCAATTTTATTTCCAGAGACAGGTTTGCCAGTAACAATTCTATATGGGTTGAGTTTGTGTTTCCTAGAGGGAATGCTATGAATGGTCATCAGAGTAAAGGGTAACATTTTGAGCAAGGGAAGTCCAGTTTCTTCAGTTAATTTAGGTAAGTTTAACTTAAGTGTGCTGTTGGTTTTTTAAGCTTATCAGAGGACCAAGGATGTTAGGGACAATGATAATACCAGTTGCTTTGGAATAACTTTGTCAAGACTAACAATTTCTCCAGAAACATGAGTGCTACAATCACTGGAAATAGTGGCAGGAATGCTCCAAGTGGGAAATATGCTTTTTAATAATTTTTTGGCCATTATCAGAGTGTCAGCCTTGTAGCAAGGGAATGTTTTAATCTATTTAGATAACAAACACACAATTATTTGTACATAATTACAACCCATGCTTGGTGGAAGCTGGATGAAATTAAGTTGTAAATGATCAAGAGACCAGATTGAGGTGGAAAATATCCTCTCAAAATAGGAATCGTTTTCCAGGATTAAGGATTTGACAAATTAAGGATTTTCTCTCTATATATTTATAGCTGCCTTATGAAATTTTTCTCACCAGTCTGTTCAGAATTTGAATGATTTTATCAAAACCATGATGAGTGAAAGAATTTAAAAACCTGAATAGGGGTCTTTAGACAGTTTGGGAGCACAAGGTATCTGTTTTGGATTTTTCATAGCTCTGATTTTGAATTAAAATGGCCACATCTCTTTATCTAATTCTTTTGCTTAGATTTTGAAGCCATCTATTGTTTTGTGTTAAATGTTTAGGGTGACAAAAAGCAAAGACAGACAATAAGGCATATATTTTGTTATTTTTCTGCCATGTGAATTAGGTTTGGGGGAGCCAAAGTTCAGGAGGGGCTATGCCTAAATGAGCTATAATTTTACCTCTTTTAGTAGCAACTCTTTTTGCATGAAAATTTGCAAGATTATTGTCTTGATATTTAGGCTCAGAATTTTTGTGTGTGAGCCTCTATTTTAATGATGGTTACTATAGAAGGAAGTAAAATGGCAGAGAGGAAATTATTTGCTTGTCTGTTTTAATTGGATTATCAGCAGAAATGAGAAATTATTTTTGTTTCCATAAAATGTCAAAATAATGGACTACATCAAAAGCATATTTACTCATTAGTATATATGTTAACAGATTTTTCTTTAGGTAAGAAACAAGTTTAGGAAAAGTCTAAAGTTTAGCCTGCTGGACAGAAGGAAATTGTGGAAGGCTACTTCATTTTATCAGTTTATATTGAGTGCTAGCTGCATAGTCTACCTGGAATTTACCAATGGAATTTTTAGTGTAAGACCATTAACATATAAAATGAGATATGATTTCCTTGAGAGTATCATGTAAATCTAGACATGGAATCATTAATTGCAAAGTTATTATTTTATTGTCATGGGGTTCCCCTCATCAAATATAGTAGAGTGGCAGGGTTGAGGACATTGCAGCACTTTAGGTAAATATTAGGAGGTGAAAGTAGAAGTTTCTCATAAGATGTCAGTCTGCTGAAGGAAAAATGTTGGATCAACTCTGAATTTATAATATTTTGAATAGCATGTGGGGTTTATAAATAGACAGCATTTTCTAGATTTAAATCTGCTGTAGCTTTAACTAATTTTGCAGCTGCCACTATAACATTTAAGCAATTTGGGTAAACATGGGCAACTGCATTAAGTTGCAGCTTATAATATGCAATAGTTTTTTTTTTTTTGGTGTTTTTGAGTTATTTCTAGGGCTTGGTTATTTGTGTGTGTGTGTGCATGCGTGTGTGCATGTGTTAGTGTGTGTAGAAAAATAGGGTAAATAGTTGAGAATAATTTGGTAGTCCTGAGGTAGGTGGTGTTTGTAACATCAATTTTAGTTTTTTAAAAGCCTGTTTATGTTTATCTTCCCATGGGAAATGTATGGTTGTTTTGGCTGATTTATAAAGGGGGTACTGACATCAATGAAAAGTTTGGAACTTAAAGTTTGTAATAAACAGCTAGACACAAAAATCCTTTTAGTTGTCTCTTAGTGTTCTGGATTTGAATTTCTAGGTTCTTGGCTATGTCACAAGAAAGAATCCAAGGGCAAAGCACAGATTAAGCAAAAAGACAGGAAGTTTATTTAGTATGTACAAAAGAAGAATGTGAGGACACTCTTGCAAGGGGAGAAATGCACAATACTCCTGGAAGGGCTTTGTTTTTATAGTTTTTCTTTTATTTTTGTCACTTTTTACTAGATATTTTATTGCTCTCCCCTCTTCCTCCTTTGTTGATGCCTGGTCATTGATCACTCATTCAGGTGCCAGGGGTTGTTTAGTGTTGTTTTCCTCACAGACATCTTTCTACTTGTGGCCTGACTGCTCTCAGGAATTTGCCATTTTTCATTAGCCAGCTACCACATTAATTCTAACCCTGCCTTAACTCACCCCTCAGAGAGTTCTAGTTCCCCTTAATCTTAAGGGAATTTGGGCCAATGGTCCATCTTCTGTAGCTGCTTTAAACTGTCAGTGGGTCACAGGCCCTACTTGTGGGAGCATAGAAGTGTCTTGCCATGCTATTGAGGGTGGCTGGTTGAGTGTGGCAAACAGGAGTGTAGTCTCTGGTGAAGAAGAGTTTGTTGTGAAAGGTTTTCAATCTAGAAGAAACAAATTGGGTGAGAAATTTTAGTATACACAGTCCAAACAGAAGCAGAAACAGTATAGAGCTCAGGGTACTCTTTAGGGCTTTCAGAAACACTGTTAGTTGGGGCTTGGCATACTGTGGCAATTTATAATATTTGGCTGAAATTTGGCAGAAATTTTCATCAGAATGGCTTCTGAACTCTATTTGAAGCTTCTTAGCTGCTGAAATTTTGTTCCCCCCTTTTGGTTAATTAATCTCATGATGCCAGGGCTAAGCTCATCCTTGGGAATAATGTTTTACATTTCCAGGGATATTTATACCCCTGGAAGTTATGTCCCACATTGGGGGTGGGAGTAGTGAGTTGATTTGTAGTTTGGCCTATAGAGAAAGACTACATCTGATCAACAAAAGATGTTCTCTGGGGGTGACTTTTAGGCATTAATCATAAGTAGGCTTAGCTTTGCTATTACAGAAATAAGTTTACTGTTGTAAGAGCTTACAATATAACCCTTAATTTTTTATAAGCATTCTTAAATGAAGCTACTTTCAGAAATAAAAACACTTGGCATCTGTCTTATATTGGGCCCATAATCTACAAATTATAGCAGAAATTTTGTCTTATTTAACTTCTATACATTTACTATGGTTATGTTAATTACTATGTGTACTTCTTGTCTTGCTTCTCTTTTAAAAAGATGAAATTCTGACAGTGCTGACTACATGTACATTTAGAGAAGCATTACAGCAAAGTAGTGTAAACTGACAAGTATATTTGGTTGCTTAGCATCATACAGATTAGAATTAGGATATAATATGGACAGTGAGAACATTAAGAATTTAGGAATTTTATACAATTTTTAAATATATGAATAGTATTTCACTGATATAAATTTAGCTTAACAGAAGGATAGAATATCTCTTTTAATTATTGTAATGCATCCAGGCACTTCCTATGTAATACATTAAACTATTTTAGGATTTCACTATTTTAAGGTGAAAGAACAAATTCTTGTAAGTTTCCCTTTGAGAGTGAGAAGAGTCTTTGGAAATAAAGGATAATAAGTTCAACATAAACATTTGGACAGAGTACTCAGATGGTTAAGACAGCAGCACTGACTATGACAGACAGAATTTATTTTCATAAACTCTCTATAATTTTTTATATCTATTCAGGGCTTGTAGTCAACAGTGACTACAAACAAAATTCACTTTCTTAAACTTGCCACAACTTTCTATATCCATCTAGGGCTTGTAGTCAGCAATTACTACAAACAAAATTTATGTTCTTAGTCCTTCAACAACTTTCCATATCTATTCAGGGCTTTGTAATGACTACAAAGTTCACTTTCTCAAACCTTCTGAAATTTCCATATCTATTCAGGGCTTGTAGTCAGCAATGACTACAACAAACAGAATTTATTTTCATACTAGGAATATGTTAGTTATAAAATTAACATATTTCAAGACTGTGCTCTGAGGCAGTTTGAGGTTAGTAAGGTCTGCAGCTGAGGCATTCCTAAATATGTGAGAACTATCTCAAAACCCTTGTGGCAGCACTGTCTAAGTGAACTGGGTGAGAATCTTATCACTAAGTCCTTGCCACTCAAAAGCAAATAGGCACAGCCTTAAGATATGCCTTTACTAATTTGCATGTGCACAAAACAATTTTTTTAAAATATGGTCAAATAACTGCAGCCAACAAAAACATAAAATATATAGATCTAATTTTTAAGTTGTTAAATACAGTAATGTGTATCAAGAAATTAGTTGTCCACTGCAAAGGACAGCTATCCGTGAGTAATAAAAGGCCTTGATGGCGAAAAAAAATTAGCAAACAGATTCACAGTCAAGTAAAAAGTCCTTGGAATGTTCATTTATTTGCTAGTGCCTAAAGTCCCTAGGGAAAATTAACCAAGGTACAAATTAAAAATTATTCTTGTCTTGAACCCCAGGTTGGGCACAAATTTTCATGGGTTGTTCTCTTTACACCTCAAACCTATGCTCTCCATTAGAAAAGGCCTGAGTCTTATCAGGTCATGATTCAATTAGTTTGGGCTTCATCAAGTAACCTCTCACTAAAGAGCATATGGACAGACAATAGTTTATAAGTAAAGAGCATATGAGGCAAGAATTCACCTTTAACACATTTTTACTAAAGGAGTACTTAAAGGAAAAGGAACAAGTCTACAATGTAAAAGTTATTTAATACATTACCAAGCCTGGGAGCCCAAGCTCCTGCAGATGCAACTAGACATGAGATCAGAGCTCCCTTGTCTTAGTTACAGATTATTTATAGCATTTTTTATTTAGAGTTCATTTCATTAAATCTTACTCTATTTTGTTATTTAACCCATGAGTGGTAAATGATGCTTTGTGAAGCATGAGTGACCCACAAAGTGTCCTGATCCATGAGTGATTCACAGGTGTCTTGATCCAAGAGTGCTTCAAGATCAAAGGAGGGTATCCACAGCATTATCAGAGACTTAGCCTTGAATGTCTGCAAAACTCTACTATAAATATTTCTACTAATTAAGATATGACTTCTGTGAGAGCAATATAAGTTTTTACTTATATAAAATCTAAAAAGTAGAAAAGAGATTACTATTACTTGTCTCTAACTTATTAGTATAGTTTTCTTATTTCATTCTATGATTAGTTTAGCCATTACATCATGTTGATAGACAATTTATTAGAACTCTATTCAGCATTGCTACATTACTTACAACTTTTCTATGATTAAAGTAACAGCTACAGCCCAATCCTTTTTTCTTTTTACACAGAATACTATGTGGTTACTGCTATCTATATCTAAGAAGGCTGAGAGGACCTTTCTTCTTTCTTGAAAATATTCACAGCTTTTTTAACTGTTTAGCTTCTCCTTCAGTATAATTTTCTAATATAGTAAGTGCTTTCCACTTTTTATCACTTGGAAATTGTAATTGAATGTTTTAAATAAGCTTCTAGATCAGAAGGAATAACTGATTCTTCACCATCAGAACAGAAAACATCGTGTGGTATATGAAAGCAGCATAGAGAGAAGGAACAGCATCTTCATTATCAGATTCCTCAGTAGAGATATTATCCTGTGACAATAAATCTTTATTTCTTTATGCCACTTTGAAAGACAATCTAGTGTGCTTTCCTGTCAGTCTGAAGAACTCCATTTATCATTGCTTGTAGGGTATATTTGTGGTGATGAGTTAACTCAGCTTTGTTTGAGAATATCTTAATCTCCCCCTCACTTTTATTCAGTTTTATTGGGATATGTTCACATACCATGCAGTCATCCACAGTGGACAGTTGGTTGTTTGTGGTGCCATCACATAGTTGTGCATTCATGACCATAATTTTGGACATTTTCATTACTCAAAAATATAATAAAAATAAAATTAAAGGTGAGCATCCAAATCATCCCAAACCCTCATCCCTCTGTATTGTTCATTTGATTTTTGTCCCTGTTTTTCTGCTTACCTGTCCATGTGCTAGATGGAGGGAGTGTGGTCCACAGGCTTTTGCAATCACACAGTTATACAGTGTGAGCTATCTGGTTGTACAGTCATCTTCAGGATTGTATGCTACTGATTTTCAGTATGACAGTTGTGAATGTTTCCCTCTAGCTATTCCAATACACTGAGAACTAGGGGGAGATGTCTGTGTGGTGCATGGGAGTGGCTCTGGGGTGACCTATTGACTACAGGTAAATGAAGTGGTAACCCCACCCTTCCAAATGCTTGCCCAGCAGCCATGCTCTCTTTGAACACTGGGGTGAAGGATCCAATATCTTCAGTCTTTGAGATGATGGCCATGTTCTTACCTCCACCCTCATCAGGCATCTGGTTGGAAAGCAGAGTTTTAAGCAAGGGTCACCTTTCTAATAGTTTGTGATATCATATTCATCATTTTTGTTTAAGGCCTCATCAGAAGTACCTTTAGTGTCCATATTTCTACCAATAGTCTCTTCAAAACAATCTAGAGCTTTGTTCTCAAGAACCTCACAATTCTTCTTGCCTCTTCTCATCACCCAATTCAAAAGTTATATCCAGATTTTTGTTATTTGTTTGTTAACAGTAACTAATGAACTATACCAATACTATGAGTCAATAATGGAGGGGATGGCTAGGGGTATGGGAGGATTTGTGTTTTCTTTTTTGTCTTTATTTCTTTTCTGGAGTAATGAAAATGTTCTAAAATTGAAAAAAAATAATTGTGGTGATGGATACACAGTTGTATGATGGTACTGTGGGCAATTGATTGTGCACTTTGGATCTTTGGATAATTGTATGGTATGTGAAAAATTTCAATAAAATTAAATTAAAAAATTTTTCTAAAAGCAAATGGTATTGAGAGTCAGGGTGAAGAGGGATATAAAAAAATGCATCCTCAAGATCTAGGACTGAGAACCAGGACAAGAGATCAAGAGTTGGTTTTCAAGGAATTTTTAAATAATTGGCTGGAGGCTTTTCACCTGCCCACTTTGGGGAGTATTGCTTTAGATGTGGAATGCAGATAGGAGTTACTTGGCAGGCTCACCCTGGGATGCCTTTATCCAATACAGATGGGTTGTTTTTGCTCCAGGATCTCCTTTGGGATGCTGAGAGGCCTGGATTTAGTAGGGGCCTCAGAGCAAAGAAGGAGGCAAACACTAGCTGGGTCTACTAGTCTTAAGGTGACCTCCAGGGAGTGAAGAAGATCCTTTCCTGGAAGGGGCTCGGGGCATTCAGGGGCAATGAGAAATTGACAGGACACCAGAATGTCCTCAAGCCTACAAAGGACAGGGATAGTGAAGGTCCTAGTTTTGAATTTATCATCAATCTGCATAACTAGGGAAATCTGAGTAGAGGTACATCCAGAATGGCAGTTCAGGACAGAGTAAATGGCTCTGTTATTAATTAAGAAATCAATAATCTTACCTGCCACATTGAGTGTCACCCATGTCTTCTCTTGGTTGATGGTCAGATGTGAAGTCAGTGAAGACATATGTAGCCTCAGGTACATCAGTCTTTTTCACTTGCCATGAGCAGGGCCCAAGGGGCTGTCCCACCCCAATTTGGAATATTATGTAGTCCCTGGCCCAATGCTCATGTTGATGGCACTTGGGGCAGGGCCCCAGTGGGTCCCAAGGTTGAAGGTTATCTCAAGGTTTTTGGCACTATATCCACTAGTGACCCTCTGACCCACAGTTGAAGCAAAGCCCTTGAGTATTGGAGCCATGATTCATGTGTCCTCAAGGGGGCAGTGTGATTTTAACAGTGGCTGCAATAAGCTGAGCCTGTTCTCTGGTCTTCTACTTATTTCTCTTTGCCTCCTTCTCCTCCTTGTCCTTGTCCTGATTGTTAAAGACAGAAAAACAGTTTATAAAAGGCTATTAATGGGCATTTGTGGGCCCATGGAGAGCTTTTGCAGCTTTTCCAAATATCAGGGGCAGACTGGCTGATGAAATGGGTGTCCAGTAAAAACTCACTTTTATAGGAATCTGAGCTTACATTTGTATAACTCCTTAGGGCTTTCACTAACCTCCCTTGGATCAGGGATACATTTTTTCTTTCTCCTGAGTGATTTCCCTTAGCTTATTACAGTTAACTGGCTTGGTGGTACATTTTCTCATGCCTTTTAGCAAATAAGTTTTAAAAGGGGGTCATCTAGTAGATTTTTTCCTTTAATGGAAATTGAGACATAGTCATAACACAAGTGACAAGTCCCTCTCAGGTCCTTGTCTTGATAGAGGGCTATAAACATCTGGGCATAAGGAATCTCTGACCACATTCCCTCTCTTACATTCTGGTGTATTGTTATTGAGAGTCATTGGAGGGCTCTGCTTTCCCATTTTCTAGCTTATATTGACTGCTGGCATTTTTGAGTTTGTCTGGAAAAGAAAAATGATCCTTACTAGCACCAGTGTGACTGCTTGGCATCCCAATGTGCATCAAAACTGGGCTTTTCCTTATCCACCAGACCAATGACTTGGGAATACAGGGAGGAAAGCAACTGGGCATCCCTGGGAGACCTTTCTTGAGAGATGTCTGGACCTATGCTTCTGGAGGGGTTTCCTGGGCCTTGCCCAGAAGAAGTCCATGGCAACACTCTCAAGGAGTCCTTCCTCTCTGCTGGCCCAATGCTTTGGGAACATGGGGAGTAAAGTCACCAGGCATCCTTGGGACATGTTATCAGGTGTTCCTGGGACATTCTCCCCAGGAGATGTCTAGACCTATGCTCCTGAGGTGGGGGTGTCCCACCCCACCTGAGAAAAGTCTAGGACAAGTCTCCCAGGAATACCTTCATCCCGTTGTTTCCTGTTTCTTGAGGGCAAAATATTGAGCTTGATATAGAATAAGAGAAGATTTATATTTGAGCACAGTAGGTCTTGATAGAGACTACAGGATCAAGACCTGGAGGGGAGACATTCCCATTGGAAATTACCCATTTCCCATGGGAACTGAATAAAGGTGACTCCATAGAATGTCAAAGGTAACATTTTGTTTGGTATAAGAATTCTTAGACTAGAATCCTGTGTTACAGAATATGGAATGTCTCAGAAGTCATTTAAAGCCAAACAGAGGAGAAAGAAGGAGACTTTCAGGGAGGGGAGAGGGTCTCTGTCAAAGAGGTGAAAAGAGAAACAGATTCAGCAGGAAGAAGGGTCTGAAGGGGACAGAAATGCAATTAGGTAAGGATCAAGAGGTGGTCCTCAGAAGGGAGGAGAGAGTGTGGGGAATCTTGGAGAATTGAGGAGAGAGAAATAGAGGACTTGATTTGGTTCCCATTGGACTCCTGCATAACTCAGGGAGAAGCTTTCAGTCAGGCCTCAAGAGCATATAACCCTCTGCTCTGAGTCACCTTGGATCTGCATGGTGTGGAAATGGGCTCCTGCCACCTCCAAGGAGGGAGCCAGAGGACTCAGAGTAGGCCAAAATTATGTCCTGGGGGATCCAGGTCAAAGTCCCCAGATTCCTAGAAAGAACAGTGAAAATGATCAAGAGGTAGTCTCCCGAGAGGAGGAAAGGAGAGAATGTGAGGAAATTTCGGAGAACTGAAGAGAGAGCGTTAAACAGGGGACTTTATTTGGCTTTCATTGAACTCTTGTGTGACATGGAGAGAAGCCCCCAGTCAAGGGTATCACAAACCACTCTGAGTCTCCTTAGATCTGCACAGCATGGATTTGTGCCCCTGCCACCTCCAAAGAGGGAGCCAGAGAACTCAGATTAGACAGAGGTTATGTCCTTGGGGAGCTGGTTCAGAGTTCCCAGATTCCTAAAGACATAGAAGCCAAACAAGAAGAAGAGCAAAAGCACATGGCCAAGCCTCTCAGTCAGTAGCCATTACTCACTAGTCCAGACAATCAGAGAGAAGTGCCTCCTGGCTGGCTTACCAAAGGTGTTGGCAGATTTGAGTTTCTAGGTTCTTGGCTAAGGTGTGAGAAAGAATTCAAGGGCACAGCACAGATTAAGCAAGCAGACAGAACGTTTATTTAGTATACACCTAAGAAGAAATTGTGGACACTCTTGTAAGAGGAGAAACTCATAATACTACTGGGAGGGCTTGTTTTTGTAATTTTTCTGTTCTTTTTGTAAATTTTTTTTATTAGTTGTTTCATTGCTCTCCCCCTCTTTCTGTTTTATAGATGCCTGATTGTAGATCACTCATTCAGGCACCAGAGGTTGTTTGCTGGGGGTTGTTAACTTCCACTTTCCTCAGAGATATCATTCTCCTTGTGACCTGACTGCTCTCTGGGATTTGTCCTTTGTTTGCAAGCCACTACCTTAATTCTAAACCTGTTTCATTAGTTGTGGGTCTAGGAGATTCTTGAATCAGCTTTATCCATTTAGGTGATAATTGAATTCCTGCAGGATTTATATCATGACCTAAGTAATGTTCAGTGTTTTGGGAAAGTTGTAACTGTTTTACACTTCATGTCCTTTATGTGCTATTGTTGTAGCAGATAAATAGTCTCTTATGGAGGCCTCTTTAGTCAACTAGCATAATAACAAATCATCTACATATCGAAAAAGGGTTGATTCCTTAGGGAATTGCAATGTGCCTGAATTTTGATGGGGCACTTGAGAAAAATAAGACAATGCCTTGGTAACCCTTGGGGCCTTACAGTCCAGGGTATATTGTTGATTATTTTAAGTGAAGGCAAATAGATGTTAGTTATCCAGGTCCACAGACATGTTAAACAATGCTGAACATAAATCTATAACTGCAAATCATTGTGAATCTGGAGGGATCTGAGATAGAAGAGTATTTTGATTTGGAATCACTGGAAAGTGGGGAGTCATTATTTTATTCATACTCCTTAAGATTTGGACAAAATGCCAACATCAACCACTGAGTTTTTCAACTGGTAGGATTGGTGCATTCCATGAGCTAGTGCATGGTATGATTAGACCTTGAGAGAATAGGTCCTCAATTACAGGAGGGAGACCTTTAATGGCTTCAGGTTTTAGTGGATATTGGGGAAGTTTTGGAAAAGGTTTTGGTTTAGCACTCTTTATTTTACTGATGTCAGTGCTGGAAATGGTCCATAGGGATTCAGGTACTTTGGAAAGTTTGTGGTTATTATAGGTAACTTCTGTTTCCTATATAACTAGTGCAGTTTGCAGAGAGCATAAAAAATAAGGTTTATTTTATTTAGGGAATTCTAAAGTTATTTCTCTATTAGGGACAGTTATTTTTTTTATTTGGACAAAAGGTCTCTTCCCAATAGATTACATGGAACTAAGTCATAGAGAAAGAGGGAACATTTTTTAGTGAAAGATCTAAGAGAGATTTGAATTGATTGAGAAATAAATCTCAATGGACTTTGACACCCCACTATATATACCTGCTTTTGACTATGAATAGCATGTTGTTTTAGGAGAGTTGGGTTCAAAGTTGAGAGAGCAGCTCTGGTATCTGCTAGAACTTTACAGGATTCCCCATTTATTTTAAGATTAGTTTTCTCCCCAGCATTTAAAGGGACGATGGAGAAGGGGTCAGAGCAAATTAGACATTTATTTTAGGCCATTGTTTTTGTGGAAGTCTTCCAGTTTTATGGAAACAATTAGGTTGAAAAGACCTATTTGCTCTGAAAGTTTGGCCTTGTAATTGTAGCTGCAGGGACCTTGTTTTAGTTTTTTGTTTATAGTCTTATTCCAATGTTATTTTAAAATGTTTCATCATTGTCATGAGCTCAGCTATATCTGTGACATCTCATCTTTTGTCTTTTGATAAGTCACCTTAATTCAGGGAAAATCCCATTTACTAATAAGACCACTAGGTCAGGTTGAGTATTGGTAGTTATAACATGAAACCCAGAATGTCTCAGAGTTTTCAAATTGTTTTATAAATCCATCATTTATCTTCTTTTTCTTTGAGTGTATGAATTATAGACCAGTCAGTACAGGCTGGCAAAACACTGGGAATAGCTGTTAAGAGGTTAGCAGAAATCTTCTGGGTTTTTTTTAGGGTCCTAGGTGGACCACATGGACATTCTAGCATTGTGAATAAGTTCACATTTTGCATTATGTATTTATTTTTGAACCTCTCCCAGACTTTCTAACATGTGAATTCATTGATAGAAGTCCAGTAACCCAGGGTCATAGAGTCCAATGAGAATTTCACATTTTTAATAAAATTTTTGAGGTTTTTCCCTAGGGTTAGTGAATTTCTTGACTATAGCCCATAATTTTGTCTTCATCCAAGGGATAAAGATTATTTATGGTAGCTTGCTGCTACTGTTAGGTGGTATTACCTTAAAGGGCATTTTAAAAGTAATATGTTTAGCATAAAAAGACAGTTTAGTTAGAGTGTTAGTATTGGTAGATTGGGAATAATTGAATTGGGGAGGTTATAGAGGAGCTGTGGAAGGGCAAGAAGAGTCATATCAGTTAAAGGTTTAGAACAGTCATCAGGTTTACATTTTTTAAGAATATTACAGAGCTTTTCATTATAGAACTACAAGGATGGCTATAAACTACCCTTAAAAATTAGGGGAGTGGGTGGCAATGAGGGTTGGAGACAGCATGCTGTACTGCTGCTGGGGCTTTGGAGATGGTTTCCTGAGGCCTGTAGGCGCTGGGTCCCTTGAGTCAGTCACATGGGCTTTGTGTGTTCTGTCTTCAGACCCACTGATTTGACAGGAAAGGACAAATGGTGGTGGCATCTCCAGGTGAGTCTGGAGCAGCAATGACTGATTAACTTCAGCAGAAGCTGTGTCAAGTCCTCATAGGAAAGGGGAAAATATGCTAAGACCCACTTTTCTCTTCTCTCTTAAATAAAACCAAGGGTCTTCTATTGTTTTCCCTAAGCACACAGAGCTCCTACCTTCCTTTCCCATGAAAAAGTAATACAGGTAGTGGTTCTTGAACAGTTCTCACAACTGTCCTATTGCACTGTCAAATCTGCAGAGGGAACCTGATAAGATATTTGGGGCAGTGGCAAAGGCAGACCCATTGTATAGGCCACAGCACATCACAGAGGATTGAAGGGGTGAGGTGAGAGGGGAGCTGGGTAGAACTGCATCACACATCAGCCCTCCAACTCTTGTGGGCCTCCATCTCTTCTAGTAAAAACCAGCAAGAGTTCACAGTTCTTTCCTTGCAAATGATGTTTTAGAAATTTCCTGAGCTCACTCTCACCTCCAATCCACTCAGTCACCTTGAGTTTGTAGTTGAGGCTGTAGTAGGCATTTCCCACCTCTCCAGTGCAGATCCAGTGCTGCCTTTTGAGAGGCAACTCCAACGGACCCCAGCACAGGCTGGAGGGCAGATTCATGATGAAGCCCATGACATTAGTGAGAACAATGGCACTGACATCCCTGTGTTTGTCCCACTAAACAGCTTCATAGCCCTTGGTTTGAAGTGCTGCCATGATGATGTTCACATCATAGTTCCTGTTTCTCTACATGCTCTTCTTGTGAGATGTCACCATGGTATTTCTGGAAACTCTCTTGCAGTTTTTCCAGGTGAAGGTGTTGTTGTCCTGGAAGATGTTATTGAGAGCATAGAGGGCACAAAGCTCCCTGTGCTGTTTCTCATGGTAAATTTGTGGGGGAGGGTGTTGCCTGGGGCAGCTCTAATGATTCAGATTTGGCCTTTTTTCCTTTCCACGGCAGGTAACTCATATGTTTTTGTTTTAGATTCCAGAGGGCTAAAAACACCCCACCCTTCCCTCCTGAGGAAGAATGTAATCTTAGTCTTTTCCAGGGTTCCTGAGGTCCACCTTATTCTCTGGTGTCCATGATTTATGCTTTGTCACTGGGAGAAAAGGTTGTAATCAAAAGGAAAAAGAATCCACCTCTTTCTTCTCAAAAGAAAAATAACTTTGGGATTAGCTTATTTCACTTCCACTGCCAAAATGCAGAATTAAAAAAAAAAAAACATAAAAAACCTAAGGCCTTGTTTCCTTTTCCCTCACCCTCCCTCCCACTACCCTCCAAAAAACAAGATTTTCTTGCTGTATTTTCCTCTCTGCAAATGCCAAGCAAGGCTTAACACGAGAGGACTGAACGGAACCCACTCACATCGGTCTTTTTCTTCCATTTCTTTTGAACCACACCATGGACTCAGGAGACAAGGCCCAGGTGGTGGATAAAAAGCAAAATCCTAGCAGCTAGTGAGGGCTGGCCAGCATGGGATCACACACCACGCTGAGGCCTTGGTGGCGGCTCTCCATCCCCTTGGGTGCAGTGGGGCCCCATGGGTCGCGGACATGACTCCCTCGGAAAGCGCAGACTTCCCCTCACCAGGGCCCTGGAGCTGCAGGCCGCCACCTGGGCCTCCCAGGTGGGCGGATGCATCAGGTTTATATTTTTATGAGCCGTTAATATTTATCTTGCCTTTTGTAAAGAATTCCTTAAGGAAGCTATTTTAGAGTCTTGTAATTTTTTATTAGACTCTATCAATTAAAATAGGCAACTCATTTGGTCTCTTAATCCAAGAGACTTTCTTTTCTAGTACACACTTCTGAGATGACCAAGTTGTCTAATTGGAATATTTTCCATAATGACCATTGTATTTTTAAGTTGCTTTTTGTAAGATTTTGACATTTTGTTAGAGACACTACTTTCAGCCCCACAGATTTTGAACATATACTATGTTGGAGTGCCAGAGTGTGGAGAGTCAGAATTTTTAGAGTTTGAGGATTCCATTTGTGATTATTTAAAATTTATCTTGTGCATAAGGAGAAGAAAACAGCAATAGCAAAAAATGAAACTGCAGACTGCATGGGCTAGAAATTTGGGCCCAAATATTGAGGCTTTTTATCAATAAAATTGACTTGCTAAACTTTGGACCAAAAATTCTCAATAAAATACCAGCAAACTAAATCCAACAGCACAAAAAATAAATTATACATCGCAATCGATTAGAATTCACCCAAGTAAGCAAGGGTGGTTCAACATAAGAAAATCAATAAATATAATATACCACATTAACAGAACAAAAGAAAAAACCACATGATCATCTAAGGTAATGCAGAAAAGGCATGTCACAAAACCCAGCACCCGTTCTTGATAAAAATACTCAGAAAACTAGTGTGAAATTTGAATGGTAAATAGTTTTAGTAATACTTAAACTCCCATTTTACTCAGGAAACTACAAAGAAGGAACAGAAAGCAACTGAGGCAGGCTTAGGGGCCAAAGATCCCTGGCAATGCTGTTAAAGGTTCTCTTGCCAAAATAAAATGAGCCAAACTGACACCAGCATGTCTGCTAACCTTCACCAGATAACCTCAAACCTTGAGGTTGCTAATTAATGGACTAAGACACAAAGGCATCCCGTTCATGCCCCCCTCACAGCTCAGATAGCTCACGTTTCCCTCACAACTCACATCTTCCTCACCCTCTCCATGCCCCCACATCCTCCCTTTATAAACTGCCTTCCTAATCCCAGCCCCTTGAGCAGTAACTTTTGTTAGTTCTGCTCTGTATGCATGCTATTTTAGCTGAATAAACTTATGCTGTACTTTTGTTTCCAGAGTCTCTTTTCAGCATTAAATACTAAGAATAGAAGGAAATTTCCTCAACATGATAAAGGGCATCAATTAAAACCCCAGGGCTAACATACTCAATGATGTAAGACGGACAACTTTCCCTTCTAAGATCTGGAAAAGAAAAGACACCCACTGGCAGTACTGTTATTCAACATGGTAGTGAAAGTTCTAGCCAGAGGAATATAGTCATCCAAATTGGAAAGGAAGAAGTAAAACTTTCCCTATTTTCAGAAGACATGATCATAAATACAGAATGCCCTGAAAAATCCACAAGAAAGATACTAGAACTAATAAATGTATTCAGCAAACTGGTGGGCTGCAAGTTCAACATGAAAAATCAGTAGTTTTTCTATATACTAATAAACAATCTGAACAAGATATCAAGAAAAAATCCCTTTCACAATAGCAACCAAAATAATGAAATATCTAGGAATAAATCTAAAAAGGATGTTGTATTGGTCAGTGTTCTCTAGGGAAACATTCGACAGAGGATATCTGTAAAATTATGGGCTTTTTATTAAAAATATCTCACACAACTGTGGGGATGCATAAGTCCAAACTTTGTAGGGCAGGCTGAAATTGAGGAACTCAGATGAAGGTTTTTGATGAATATCCTAGGAGAAACAGGCTGGCTGAAGTAGAGATGGAAATTCTCTCTTCTGACTGCTGAATCATCATTTCTCCTTTTAAAGCCTTTGACTGATTAGATGAGACATCTGTCATTGCTGAAGGCAATGTCCTCAGTTGATTGTAGATGTAATCAGCCATACATACAATCAACTTGCTGATGACTTATGTCCATGAAATGTCCTCACAGCGACAATCAGATAAGTGCTTGCTTGACTAAACAACTGGACCAAGTTGACACATGAGCTTAACCACCGTACTCCCCTCATTATTGAGGGCAATCTTCTTTGTTGGCTATAGATGCAACCACATAGGTGCAATCAACTTACTAATGATTTAAGTCCATGAAATACCCTAACAGTAACAATCAGGCCAGTGTTTGCTTAACCAAACAACTTGACATCATCACCTGGTCATGTGGAAAAATGGACTTCACCATCACAGTACATCTCCTGTCAACTTGGCAGCCATACACATCACCTTAAGCCATACTTAATCTCTAAATAAAAGACAGTAACAGTCTTATTTTTTGCCTAACAATGCTCAACTGTCCTGTGTACAACCAGAAATGCACCAACTCTCTCCAGAACAGGGTGCAAGACCTTGGATAATACTCTTAACTTTGATAACCTGCAAAGTAAATATTATGATATGAAACTGATAAACTAAGTCATATGATAAGGGGATAAGATAGTGAAGAAAACAAAGATATTTTCTTTATGTACATATACAAATATATTCATGACAAAACAAGGAGAAAATATTCATAACCATTACAGTCTTCATTTCTGTATCTGGTCATGTGGTTGTAGCTCATATTTATCACTACCTTCTTCCACTACCTAGTCCATGTTCCCTTTACCCTCAGCAAGCACCTCAGCTGTTTGAGGTTCTTTGCCTGGTGGGATGACCCAAACCTTCATTCCTGAAGTTCCTATGCCGTTGGTAGCCCTGCCTGGATTTGGTTGTTGGAGTTTTTCATTGAATTTAATCACAGGTCATGGTAGTAATAAAAGATGTCTTAGAATATCTCCTGTATTACAGGCAAACTCTTATTTACTTCCAATGTGTAGTTGCAGTCCCTTTCCCCTTGATACCCAGGAACAATAACCCCAGCTAGTACAATTTCATTATTTTCCTGTTGATTCAGAGGAATGAAGAGTGCAAAGTGGCCAGGTGGCAGTTTTAACTTCCAGATCAATTGAATTGTTGTGTCTCCTGGTTAAAGCACTCCTGAGTTCCTACAGGAACTAAGACCTATAGATGAGCGGAGCTTAAGCTTGAAGAGACAGGAAGCAAAAATTTTTCTAGTGGCCCACTAGGGATGATAGTGAGTGGTGCCATTCCCATCTCCACCCCTTTATTCCTGGATTCTATAATTCCTGGATGTGGGGGAAATAGCATCATAGAGTGGATGCTGATTTAGAGCATACATAGCTTCCAGGGAAACATTGGTCCAGCCCTGAAATGGTCACCTAGTTGGCACCATATTTGAGCCTTCAAAAGGCCATTCCACTATTTTATAAATCCAGCTGCTTTGGGATGATAGGGAACATGGTAAGAACAGTGAATTTCATGAGTATGTGCCCATTTCTGCTGATCAAAGCAATGCTGTGGGGAATACCATGATGGTGGATAAGGCATGCTGTAAGTCCATGGATGGCAGTTTCAGCACAAGCATTGCATGCAACATTGTCAAACCTTAGCTTACATGGTTCTGCCTTTGAGGTCATTTTTCTTTCAATCTGCCCCTTTTCTGCCCTTTTAAGTGCAGAATGGCAGTAATTCCATTTTTACAGATACCACAACAATCTTGTCAGTTTAGCGTGCAGCACACAGGGATCCCAGCTGTCAGACAATAGGACTTTCCACAAATCCTCTCTGGATAATGCTATTTCTGATACTGGCTTTTCCTGAAATGGCTGGTTCCATGATTGGTTAAATCCTCATATAGGGCACTATCTTCTGGGGTCTCACTTTCTGTAAGCCCAGAATTTTCCAGACCATTAAATTCTGGTTTGTTTGTACCCAAGAGTTTGTTTCTCAGCTTATCCCTTTCTTCTCACATTTTACTGTAAGCTGCAAGGAGAAACCAGGCTGGATTTTCCACATTTAGTTAGGATTTTTTCTCAATTAGACATCCAAGTTTGTTGCTTTCAAATATTCCCTTCCATCCAACACCAGTACTCAATTTTGACAAATTCTCTGCCACTTTAAAAACAGGGTTGCCTTTCTTCCAGTATGCAGCAACATATTCATCATTTCTATCTCAGGCCTCATTTGAAGTATCTTTAGGCCATGTATCTACCAACAGTCTCTTCAAACCAATCTAGGCTTCTACTATCAAGCATTTCACAATTCTTCCAGAATTCTCCCCTTATCCATTTATAAAGCCATTCCAGCATTTTTGGTGTTGCAAATCATAGCACCCCACTTCTCTGGTACTAAAATCCATTCCAGTTTGCTAAAGCTGCCAGAATGCAATAAAACAGAAATGGGGTTTTATTAGGTGTATTAGTTAGGCTTCTCCAGGGAAACAGAATTAACACAAGATATCTATGAATATAAGATTTATAAAACTGTCTCAAGCAACTGTGGGTATGCATGAGTCCAAAGCCCATAGGGCAGGCAGCAGACTGGCAACTGCAATGAAGATGTTTGATGAACTCCTCAGGCAGCAAACTGGCAACACTGATGAACATGTTTGATGAACTCCTCAGGCAAAGAACTGGCAACATCAATGAACTTCTCAGAAAACACTTTGCTGGTCAGCCAAAGAAGGAATGAATGTCCTCTTTCTGTCTCGCTTAAGTCTTCAACTGATTGGATTAAATCCAGCTGATTGCATTCTCTTATTGTGGAAGACACACCATTCATTGATGTAATCAGTCACAGCAGCAGCAAATTGACATGCTTTAATAAACCAGCCTTCTGGTTTATTAACCAGCCACAAATGTCCTTGCAGTAACAGGCCAGTGCTTGCTTGACCAGACACCTGGGTACCATCACCTGACCAAGTTGACACATGAACCTAACCATCACAGTCCACACCTTGTCACCTTGGCAGTTATACACATCACCTTAAATCATACTTTATCTCTAAGTAGAGAACAATAACAGACATATATTTCACCTAACAATATTCCACTGTCCTGCATACAACCAGAAACACACTAAATCTCTCCACAATAGGGTACAAGTCCTTGGGTGACATAAACCCTTAAAATTGACTCCCTTTCACTTAAATACTGCAAAATAAACAATACAGCTTATGTCATATGATAAGGGAATAATACAGAGAAGAAAGCAAAGGTATTTGCTTTACAGACAAATACAAACATACTCATAACAAAACAAGGAGGAAATGTACATGCCATCATAGTCCTCATTTCTGTAACTGGTCAAATGGCCATAGTTCATATTCGTCACTAACTTCTTCCACTACTCATTCTATGTTCCCTTTACCCTCAGCAAGCACTTCAGCTGGCCATCGTTCTTTGCCTGGTGGGGTGACCCAAACCTTCATTCTTGAAGTTTCTTGGCCATTGGTAGTCCTGTCTGGATTGGGTTGTTACAGTATTCCATTGATTTAATCACAGGGCATTGTAGTACTAAGAGATGCCCTAGGGGATCTCTTGTATTCCAAGAAAACTCTTCTTTACCTCCATTGTGCAGTTGCAGTGCTATTTCCCCTTGATAGTCAAGATCAATCACCCCAGCCAGTGCAGTAATCCCCTTCCTTGCCTGTTGATTCAGAGGCATAAGAAGCCCAAAGTGGCCAGGTGGCAGCCTTAACTTCCAGTTCAATGGGATTATTGTTGTCTTCCCTGGTGGAAGCATTCCTCCTTTTGGAAAAAAGACTTGTAGACCAGCAGAGTCTAAGCTTGCAGAGACAGGAAGCAAAAACTTAACTAGTGGGTCACTAGGAGTGACAGTGAGTGGTAACACTCCTATTTCAACCCCTTGATTCCTGGACCCATGAATCCTGGCTATGGGAGAAACGGCACAATAGAGTGGATGCTGATTCAGAGCATACACAGCCTCCTGGGGAACACTGCCCCAACTGTGCAAGGTATTGTCATCTAGTTGGTGCCATAGTTGAGTCTTCAATAGGTCATTCCACTGTTCTATCAACCCAGCTACCTCTGGATGATGGGGAACATGGTAAGGCCAGAGAATTCCATGAGCATGTGCACATTTCCTCACTTCATTTGCTGTGAAGTGGGTTCCCTGGTCAGAAGCAGTGCTGTGTGAAATACCATGATGGTGGATAAGGCATTCTGTAAGTCCATGGATGGCAGTTTTGGCAGAAGCATTTCATGTAGGGAAGGCAAACCCATATCCAGAGTATGTGTCTATTCCAGTAAGAACAAATTGCTGCCCCTTCAATGATTTTAGTGGTCCAATGTAATCAACCTGCCACCAGGTAACAGGCTGATGACCTTAGGGAATGGTGCCATATTGGGAACTGTGTGTGGGTCTCTGATGCTGGCAGATTGGGAAACCAGCAGTGGCTGTGGCCATGTCAGCCTTGGTAAGTGGAAATCCATGTTACTGATCCCATGCATAATCTTTATCCCTACCACCATGACCACTTTCTTCATGAGACCATTGGGCAATGACAGGTGTGGCTGGGGAATGAGGCTGATTTCTATCCACCAAATGGGTCCTTTTATCCACATGGTTATTAAAATCTTCTTCTGTTGAAGTTACCCTCTGGTAAGCATTCACATGGAACACAAATATCTTCATGATTTTTGCCTACTCTGAGAGGTCTATCCACATACCTCTTCCCCAGACTTCTTTGTCACCAATTTTCCAATCATGTTCCTTCCAAGTCCCTGACCATCCAGGCATACCATTAGCAATGGCCCATGAATCAGTATACAAATTGACCTCGGGCTAGTTCTCCTTCCAAGCAGAGTGATCAACCAGGTGCACTGCTCAAAGTTCTGCTGACTGGGAGGATTTCCCCTCACCACTGTCCTTCAGAGACATCCCAGAAATGGGCTGCAGTGCTGCAGCTGTCCACTTTTGGGTGGTGCCTGCATATTGGGCAGAACCTTCTGTAAACCAGGCCTGAGTTTTCTCTTCCTCAGTCAACTGATTGCAAGGAACTCCCCAAGATGCCATAGCTGTGGGCTGGGAAAGAGAAGGTAAGGTGGCAGAAATGGGGTCCATGGGCATTTGGGCCACTTCCTCATGTAACATACTTGTGCCTTCAGGACCATCTCAAGCTCTATCTCATATATACCATTTCCATTTTATGATGGAGTGCTGCTGTGCATGCCCAACTTTATGGCTTGGTGGATTGGACAGCACCCAGCTCATGATAGGTAACTCAGGTCTCATGGTAACTTAGTCACACATGGTTAAGCATCCTGTCTCTTCTAAGGCCCAGTAGCAGGCCAACAGCTGTTTCTCAAATGGAAAGTAGTTATCTGCAGAGGATGGTAAAGCTTTATTCCAAAATCTTAAGGGCCTGCATTGTGATTCTCTATAGGAGCCTGCCAAAGGCCCCAAACAGCATCTCTATTTGCCACTGACACTTCCAGCACCATTGGATCAGCTGGATCATATGCTCCAAGTGGCAGAGCAGCTTACACAGCAGTCTGGACCTATCACAGAGCCTCATCTTGTTCCAGTCCCCACTAAAAACAAGAAGCTTTTCTGATAAATGGGCTGGAGTAGCACACCCAAATGAGGAATATGTTGTCTCCAAAATCCAAAGAGGCCAACTAAGCATTGTGCATCTTTTTTGGTCTTAGGAGGGGTGAGATGCAACAGCTTATCTTTCACCTTAGAAGGGATATCTCAACAGACCTCACAGTACTGGAAAACTAGAAATTTTACTGAGGTGGAAGGCCCCTGTATTTTTGTTGGATTTATCTCCCATCCTCTGCCACACAAATACCTTACCAACAAATCTAAAGTAGTTGCTACTTCTTGCTCACTAGGTCCACTCAACATGATGTCATCAATGTAATGGACTAGTGTGATGTCTTGTGGGAGGGAGAAATATCAAGATCCCTGTGGACAATATTATGACATAGGGCTGGAGAGTTCATATATCCCTGAGGTAGCACAGTGAATGTAAACTGCTGACCTTGCCAGCTGAATGCAAACTGCTTCTGGTGGTCCTTACTGACAGCTATTGAGAAAAAATCATTTGCCAGAACAATAGCTGCATACCGGTTACCAGGGAATGTTTTTATTTACTCAATAATACCATATCTGAAGCAGTGGCTGCAATTGGAGTCACCACCTGGTTAGCTTATGATAATCCCGTCATCCTCCAAGACCCATCTGTTTTCTGCACAGGCCAAATAGGAGAGTTGAATTGGGATGTGTTGAGAATAACCACCCCTGCATCCTTCAAGTCCTTAAGAGTGGCATTAAACTCTGCAATCCCTCCAGGAATCTGGTAGTGTTTCTGGTTTACTATTTTGCTAGGCAGGTGCAGTTCTAATGGCTTTCATTTGGCCTTTCCCACCATGATAGCCCTCACTCCACAAGTCAGGTAACAAATGTGAGGGTTGTGCCAGTTGTTGAGTATGTCTATTCCAATTATGCATTCTGGAACTGGGGAAATAACCACAGAATGTGTCTGGGGACACATTGGACCCACTGTGAGATGGACCTGAACTAAAACTCCATCAATCACATGACCTCCATAATCTCCAACTCTGGTGAACCAGAGTGACATTTTGGGTCTTCTGGAATTAACACCACTTCTGAACCAGTATCTAATAATCCCCAAAATATCTGATCATTTCCATTTCCTCAATGCACAGTTACCCTGGAAAAAGGCCATCAGTCCTCCTAGTGAAGGCTGCAAGGAAGATTAACAGTATATATTTTTGGCAGTGTAACAGGGTCCTTCCCCAAGGCTACCCAGCCTTCCCCTCATTCAAGGGGCTCTGGATGTGTAAACTGTCTCAAGTCTGGGAGTTGATTAAGGGGCTGTGACTCTCTGTTTTTGTAATTCAAGGTAGACTTTTGTTCACTTGACCTAGAATTCTTCTGCTTATACAGCTCAAAAAAGAATTTAGTAGACTGCCCATCAATTTTATTGCTAGGTACTCCATGATCTACTAGCCAACTCCATAAGTCTCTGCAAGTCAGATTATTTTGACTGCTTCCTTGAGCCTGTTTATCATTATGGTAGCCATGCCCACATTGTCTTTGATGATTAACTGCTGCCACATGGCTTCTGCCATCTTGGGATCTGATTATCACCATTGTGTTTAAGGATTCCAGTTCATTGACAGAAGTTCCAACAGTAATAACTGACCTACAGAGAAGGGAGTCTACAGAGCTCTTCAGGGATGGTGGAGTTAGTCTCACAAATTTATTCCTCACAGACCTGGTAAAAGGTGTGTCCTCTGGACATTCCAGGGATGTGTGAGCAGGTCTTCCATGTTAAATCAACTCTAACATTCCAATCTCTCTAAGCCTTTGAATCCCCTCCTCTATATTATACCAGGGCAGTTCTGGAATTTCAACCTCAGGTAATGCTGGCCACCTTTTGATCCATGTTTCAGCTAACCACCCAAACTGTTAATGCCCTTTCTAACCACTCAAGCTACAACATTGAATGCAGAATCTCTTCTTAGTGTGCCCATATCAGTAAATTCTGCCTAAGCCAACTTTACATTCCTTCCACCATTATCCCACACCCTTAATATCTATTCCCACACATATTCCCCTGCTTTCTGTCTGTATAAGTTGGAAAAATCATACAGTTCTTTTGGAGTATAGCATACTTCCTCATGGGTCACACTTTGTACCTCACCTTTAGGAGACTGTTGGGACTTTAGTTATAGGTCTTGAAGCAAAGTCTGGTAGTGGGGCTGGGTCATTAAAAGAATTAGATGTATCCTTCAAGCCATTTACCTCAGGGCATAGTCTTGCAGTTTCATCTCATGAAACAGTATTAATCTCACCAGACAGAGAAGTGAGGGCTTCTTACTCAAGGGATGTGATTACATGTTTAGCTTAATCTCTTTAGGTGAAGGTAAGAGGGCAGACTCCTTATGGCAGATGGGAGGTGGGGAAGCTGTTTCCTCAGGTCAGACTGGAGGTGGGGGTTCTGTTTACTCAGGCAGACCACTACAGGTATATCTAACAAAGTCTCAGCAGAATCCAGGACTCCAGTGTCCTCACTGCCATTATTATCAATCCATATGTCCTCATCCCAAGTTTCAGGATCCCATTCTTTTCCAATCAGTGCCTTTACTTTTACAGCAGACACTCTGTGAGGTTGAGATTTTAGTATACATTGTAAATCTGCTACTCATGCAATGAGACTCTGAGTCTGGTTTTCAGAAATCTCAAGTCTGTGGCCACAAGAAATAATATTTTCTTTCAAGGCACACATACAAACCTTTACATATTTTATACAGTGCTTCAATTTTAAATTTCAAGCCTTTAGTTCATCCCTTTCTCTTATAACTTTATCCAGCATATCTAAGAGCAACCAGCCATCATCATTATACCTCTTAACTCTGCAAAACTCTGTTAAGGTGTTAAAAGCACTGTCACCTGGAGCCTTGCTTTTTATAAGAGTGTGATTAGGAGAATCTAATGGTGATATTTTGTGTATCTCCATTGCCAACTCATGCCATGGGCTGTCAGTGCCATTTTGATTGTTGGAAATGGTATCATCAGTATATTTGAATCTAATCAGAGTAGAAAACCAATTGTAAAACCCCATTTTAAGATTCTGTTTCTGAAGAACCACCCCACTTCTGGTACCAAGTTGTATTAGGGTTCTCTAGGGAAACAGAATCAACAAGAGATATCTATAAATATAAGATTTATAAAAGTGTCTCACACGACTGTGGGTATGCATGAGTCCAAATTCCATAGAGGGGACCAGAAGACTGGCAACTCCAATGATGTTTGATGCACTCCTCTGGCAGCATATTGGCAACTTCAGTGAATATGTTCAATGAACTCCCCAGGCAATGAACTGGCAATGTTGATGAACTTCTCAGGAAATGCTTCTCTGGTCAGTTGAAGAAGAAATGAAGGTCCTCTATCTGTCTTGATTAAAAGTGTTCAACTGATTGGATTAAATCCAGCTGACTGCATTTTCTCACTGTGGAAGACAAGCCCTTCATTGACATAATCAGTCACAGCTGCAGCCAATTGACTGGTGATTTAATAAACCAGCCTTCTGGTTTATTAAACAGACACAAATGTCCTTGCAGTAACAGTTAGGCCAGTGCTTGCTTGACCAGACACCTGGATACCATCACCTGGTCAAGTTGACACATGAAACTAACCATCACATTAGGTTACAAATCAATTATCCAAATGCAAATATTGTCCCCCTCTAAGAGTAAATTTTAATTATCTCATCACAATTAGATCATCATTTCTTTTTTCATAGGGGAAATACATCTTGTATATGAAAGCAGACAAAATTTTCTTTTGGGAGTTCCCTTTATAACTCAGCATTTTCTTCTACTTGAGAAAATTTCCATATTTTCAGATTATTTCATTTTGACCTTTTTGAGCTTTTATGCCATGTCATCCATCTTTGTACATTTTAATTTATTTCATATGTGTCTCCCAACCACCTCTCTGAATCACCCATTTCAGATTTTAAATTCACTGGTTAAAAATAATTGCTTTCTTCAACTTCCTTGTGAGGCCAATGGAAGAGATGTTTATTTGGTGTAGGATCTATATTTTGTAAATAATATAACTTCTACACTCAGTTTGTTCAAACACTACGATTACATGGAACTTTGAATAGGAAGTGATCTATGGTAGGTCTGTATAGATTAGAATGAAATAACAACACATCCTAAAGTAATTTGGGTGGAGAATAAAAATATATATTCAGGGCCCCCCTGAAAAGCTGGGGGAGGATGCAGAGGTGTTGGACTTCCTCACCTGTATTGTTGCTGATGTTCTCTCAAACATTGGGGACTGATGGCTTGATGTACTGGGCTGGTCCCTATGAAGCCTGTTGCTGCAAGGATAGGCTAAACCTGCTTAAAATTGTTCCTAAGAGTCTCCCCCTGAGTGACTCCTTTTATGCTCAGATGTGGCCCTTTCTCTCTAACTAAGCCACCTTTGTGGGTGATCTCATTGCCCTACTCCCTATGTGGGACCTGACACCCAGGGGTGTAAATCTCCCTGGAAATGCAGGATATGACTCCCAGGAATGAATCTGGACCCAGAATCATGAGGTTGAGAACATCTTCTTGATCAAAAGGGGGATGCAAAATGAAACAAAATAAAGCTTCAGTGGTTGAGAGATTTCAAATGGCATCCAGAGGTCACTCAGGTGAACATTCTTATGCACTATATAGATAAAACATTTTAGGTTTTAATATACTGGAACAGCTAGAAGTAAATACCTGAAACTACCAAAACTCCAATCCAGTAGTCTTGACTCTTGAAGATGATTGTATAACAATGTAGCTTACAAGGGTGACAGTGTGACTGAAAACCTTGTGGCTCACACTCCCTTTATCCAGTGTATGGATGGATGAGTAGAAAAATGGGGACAAAACCTAAATGAAAAATAGGTCAAGATGGGGGAGTGATTTGGGTGTTCTTTTTTATTTTTTATTCTTATTCTGATTCTTTCTGATGTAAGGAAATTTTCAAAAATAGATTGGGGTGATGATTGCACAACTATAATAGGGCCAAGGTGCAAAGTTGAAACTGACTGTGTGTTAAAACTTCAACTTCCATATGAGACCAACGGAAGAGATATTTATTTGGTATAGGTTCTATATTTTCTAAACAATACAACTTCTACAGTGAATTTATTCCAACACTACAATTGCATTTAACTTTGAATAAGAAGTGAAATATGATAGTTTTGTATAGGTTAGAGTGAAATAGCAACACATCCCAAAATAATTTGGGTGGAGAATAAAAATTTACATGCAGGGTCCCCCTGAGGAGCTGGGGGAAAATGCAGCAGTGTTGGACTTCCTAACCTGGATTATTGCTGATATTCTCACAAACACTGAGGACTGAAGGCCTGGCATGCTGATCCCTGTACCTTGGGGCTTACCCTTATGAAGATTTCTGCTACAAGGGAGAAGCTAAACCTGCTTATAATTGTGCCTAGAATTCTCCCTGAGTGCCTCTTTGTGGCTCAGATGTGGCCCTCTCTCTCTAAGCCACCTCAGCAGGTGATCTCACAGTCCTGCCCCCCAAGGGGTGCAAATCTCCCTGGCAATGCAGGATATGACTCTCGGAGATGAATCTGGCCCTGGCAGCATGGGATTGAGAACATCTTCTTGACATAAAGGGGGGTGTGAAATGAAATAAAATAAAGCTTCAGTGGCTGAGAGATTCCAAATGGAGTTGAGAAGTCACTGGGGTGAACATTCTTATGCATTATATAAATAACACCTTTTACGTTTTGATGCATTGGTTGTTTCCATATATTGTTAATTGTGAATAATGCTGCTATGAATATTGGCATGCAGATATCTGTTCGTGTCACTGCTTTCAGATCTTCTGGGTATATACCAAGAAGTGCAATCACTGGATCAAAGGGTAATTCCATATCTACTTTTCTAAGGAACTGCCATACTGACTTCCAGAGTGGCTGAACCATTATATAGACCTACCAACAATGAATAAGAGTTCCAATTTCTCCACATCCCCTCCAGCATTTGTAGTTTCCTGTTTGTTTAATGGCAGCCATTCTAACCGGTGTTAGATGGTATCTCATTGTGGTCTTAATTTGCATCTCTCTAATAGCTAGTGAAGCTGAACATTTTTTCATGTGTTTCTTGGCCATTTGTATTTCCTCTTCAGAGAACTGTCTTTTCATATCTTTTGCCCATTTTATAATTGGGCCAACTGTACTATTGTCATTGAGTTGTAGGATTTCTTTATATATGCAAGATATCAGTCTTTTGTCAGATACATGGTTTCCAAAAATTTTTTCCCATTGAGTTGGCTGCCTGTTTACCTTTTTGAGAAATTCCTTTGAGGTGCAGAAACTTCTAAGCTTGAGGAGTTCCCATTTATCTATTTTCTCTTTTGTTGCTTGTGCTTTGGGTGTAAAGTCTAGGAAGTGGCCGCCTAATACAAGGTCTTGAAGATGTTTTCCTACGTTATCTTCTAGGAGTTTTATGGTACTTTCTTTTATATTGAGATCTTTGGTCCATTTTGAGTTAATTTTTGTGTAGGGGGTGAGGTAGGGGTCCTCTTTCATTCTTTTGGATATGGATATCCAACTCTCCCAGCCCCATTTGTTGAAAAGACCATTATGACTCAGTTCAGTGACTTTGGGGGCCTTATCAAAGATCAGTCGGCCATAGATCTGAGGGTCTATCTCCGAATTCTCAATTCGATTCCATTGATCTATATGTCTATCTTTGTGCCAGTACCATGCTGTTTTGGCAACTGTGGCTTTATAATAAGCTTCAAAGTCAGGGAGTGTAAGTCCTCCCACTTCGTTTTTCTTTTTTAGAGTGTCTTTAGCAATTCGAGGCATCTTCCCTTTCCAAATAAATTTGATAACTAGCTTTTCCAAGTCTGCAAAGTAGGTTGTTGGAATTTTGATTGGGATTGCATTGAATCTGTAGATGAGTTTGGGTAGAATTGACATCTTAATGACATTTAGTCTTCCTATCCATGAACATGGAATATTTTTCCATCTTTTAAGGTCCCCTTCTATTTCTTTTAGTAGAGTTATGTAGTTTTCTTTGTATAGGTCTTTTACATCTTTGGTTAAGTTTATTCCTAGGTACTTGATTTTTTTAGTTGCTATTGAAAATGGTATCTTTTTCTTGAGTGTCTCTTCAGTTTGTTCATTTCTAGCATATAGAAACATTACTGACTTATGTGCATTAACCTTGTATCCCGCTACTTTGCTAAATTTGTTTATTATCTCTAGTAGCTGTATCGTCGATTTCTCAGGGTTTTCTAGATATAAGATCATATCATCTGCAAACAATGACAGTTTTACTTCTTCTTTTCCAATTTGGATGCCTTTTATTTCTTTGTCTTGTCGGATTGCCCTGGCTAGCACTTCCAGCACAATGTTGAATAACAGTGGTGACAGCGGGCATCCTTGTCTTGTTCCTGATTTTAGAGGGAAGGCTTTCAGTCTCTCACCATTGAGTACTATGCTGGCTGTGGGATTTTCATATATGCTCTTTATCATGTTGAGGAAGTTTCCTTCAATTCCTACCTTTTGAAGTCTTTTTATCAAAAAGGGATGTTGGATTTTGTCAAATGCTTTTTCAGCATCTATTGAGATGATCAATTGATTTTTCCCTTTTGATTTGTTAATGTGTTGTAATACATTGATTGATTTTCTTATGTTGAAGCATCCTTGCATGCCTGGAATAAACCCCACTTGGTCATGGTGTATGATTTTTTTTAATGTGTCTTTGGATTCGATTTGCAAGTATTTTGTTGAGGATTTTTGCATCTATATTCATTAGGGAGATTGGCCGGTAGTTTTCCTTTTTTGTAGCATCTTTGCCTGGTTTTGGTATTAGATTGATGTTAGCTTCATAAAATGAGTTAGGTAGTGTTCCATTTTCTTCAATGTTTTGAAAGAGTTTGAGTAAGATTGGTGTCAGTTCTTTGTGGAAAGTTTGGTAGAATTCCCCTGTGAAGCCATCTGGCCCTGGGCATTTATTTTTGGGAAGATTTTTGATGACTGATTGGATCTCTTTGCTTGTGATGGGTTGGTTGAGGTCTTCTATTTCTTCTCTGGTCAGTCTAGGTTGTTCATATGTTTCCAGGAAATTGTCCATTTCCTCTACATTATCCAGTTTGTTGCCATACAGTTGTTCATAGTATCCTCTTATAATTTTTTTAATTTCTTCAGGGTCTGCAATTATGTCACCTTTTTCATTCATTATTTTGTTTATGTTGGTCTTCTCTCTTTTTGATTTTGTCAGTTTAGCTAGGGGCTTGTCAATCTTGTTGCTCTTCTCAAAGAACCAACTTTTGGTGATATTTATCCTCTCTATTGTTTTTTTTTTTTCTCTATGTCATTTATTTCTGCTTTAATCCTTGTTATTTCTTTTCTTCTACTTGGTTTAGGATTGGTTTGCTGTTCATTTTCTAGCTTCTTCAGTTGATCCATTAGTTCTTTGATTTTGGCTCTTTCTTCCTTTTTAATATATGCGTTTAGTGCTATAAATTTCCCCCTTAGCACTGCTTTTGCTGCATCCCATAGGTTTTGGTATGTTGTGTTCTCATTTTCATTCGTCTCTATATATTTAGCAATTTCTCTTGCTGTTTCTTCTTTAACCCACTGATTGTTTAGGAGTGTGTTGTTTAACCTCCAGGTATTTGTGAATTTTGTAAGTCTCTGATGGTTGTTGACTTCTAATTGTATTCCATTGTAGTCAGAGAATGTGCTTTGAATAATTTCAATCTTTTTAAATTTATTGAGGCTTGTTTTATGTCCCAGCATATGATCTATTCTGGAGAAAGTTCCATGAGCACTAGAAAAGTATGTGTATCCTGGTGATTTGGGATGTAATGTCCTGTAGATGTCTGTTAAATCTAATTCATTTATCAGATTGTTTAGGTTTTCAATTTCCTTATTGGTCTTCTGTCTGGTTGATCTATCTATAGGAGAGAGTGATGTGTTGAAGTCTCCCACAATTATTGTGGAAACATCATTTGCTTCCTTTAGTTTTGCCAGTGTTTCTCTCATGTATTTTGTGGCACCTTGGTTGGGTGCATAGACATTTACGATTGTTATTTCTTCTTGCTGAATTGCCCCTTTTATTAGTATGTAGTGGCCTTCTTTGTCTCTCAAAACATCCCTGCATTTGAAGTCTATTTTATCTGAGATTAATATTGCTACACCTGCTTTCTTTTGGCTGTAGGTTGCATGAAATATTTTTTTTCCATCCTTTCACTTTCAGTTTCTTTGTGTCCCTGTGTCTAAGATGAGTCTCTTGTATGCAACATATTGATGGTTCATTTTTTTTGATCCATTCTGCGAATCTATATCTTTTAATTGGGGAGTTTAATCCATTTACATTCAACGTGATAACCGTGAAGGCATTTCTTGAATCAGCCATCTTATCCTTTGGTTTATGTTTGTCATATTTTTCCCCTCTGTCTATTAATATCCTTTATTGTACCCATACTGAATCTCTTTAGTACTGAACCTTTCTCCAAGTCTCTCTGTCCTTTCTTTGTTTCTCTGTCTGTAGGGCTCCCTTTAGTATCTCCAGTAGGGCAGGTCTCTTGTTAGCAAATTCTCTCAGCATTTGTTTGTCTGTGAAAAATTTAAGCTCTCCCTCAAATTTGTAGGAGAGCGTTGCTGGACAAAGTATTCTTGGCTGGAAGTTTTTCTCACTCAGAATTTTAAATATATCGTGCCACTGCCTTCTCGCCTCCATGGTGGCTGCTGAGTAGTCACTACTTAGTCTTATGCTGTTTCCTTTGTATGTGGTGAATTGCTTTTCTCTTGCTGCTTTCAGAACTTGCTCCTTCTCTTGTGTTTGACAGTGTGATCAGAATATGTCTTGGAGTGGGTTTATTTGGATTTATTCTATTTGGAGTTCGCTGAGCATTTATGATTTGTGTATTTATGTTGTTTAGAAGATTTGGGAAGTTTTCCCCAACAATTTCTTTGAATACTCTTCCTAGACCTTTACCCTTTTCTTCCCCTTCTGGGACACCAATGAGTTTTATATTTGGACGTTTCATATTATCTATTATATCCCTGAGGTCCATTTCGATTTTTTCAATTTTTTTCCCCATTCTTTCTTTTATGCTTTCATTTTCCATTCTGTCATCTTCCAGGTCACTGATTCATTGTTCAACTTCCTCTAGTCTTGTACTATGTGTGTCCAGAATCTTTTTAATTTGGTCAACAGTTTCTTTAATTTCCATAAGATCATCCATTTTTTTATTTAGTCTTGCAATGTCTTCTTTATGCTCTTCTAGGGTCTTCTTGATTTCCTTTGTCTCCCATACTATGGTCTCATTGTTCATCTTTAGTTCTTTGAGTAGCTGCTCTAGGTGCTGTGTCTCTTCTGGTCTTTTGATTTGGGTGCTTGGGCTTGGGTTATCCATATCGTCTGGTTTTTTCATATGCTTTATAATTTTCTGTTGTTTTTGGCCTCGTGGCATTTGCTGAACTTGATAGGGTTCTTTTAGGATTTGTAGACCAATTGAAGTCCTTATCTCTAATTTATCAGATCTACAGCTTCGTGGAGTACACTTTCTCTAACTAACCAGCAGGTGGCGTCCACGAGCCACCTGTTCTCCACAAGCCAGTTCTCCCCTGCTTAGCCTTTTTGGTGAGTGGGGGAGTGAGTCTTGTGGGGTCCAATTGGTGTACGAAGCTTGCGTGTGTAGTTGGTGTTGCCTGCCCTGTATATGGGGCGTGTTTCTGGGCAGTCAGGGAGTGGGGGGTGGCTCTCACAATTAAATCTCCCTGGTGATCCTAGAGTTTTAAAGCTGCTGCAATAGTCTAATCCTTCAGTTCAGTCCTGCCACAGTTTGTCTCTGCCACTGACCCACAAGTCCTTGGTATTGGCGTATGGCTCCTGAGACTTGCAAGTGGGCCCCTCTTCCGGGCCGTGCACCCCGGGTCCTCTGTTGAGGGATGACTGTGCTATGTCACAGGTGAGTGCCGTCCCCCCAGGGCAGTTCTGGGCTGCTGGGCTGTGTAGGGAGGCTCCCAGTCTGCTGAAATGATGGCTGAATGGGGCTTTGTTAATTCACACTGCTCTACCTTCCCAACTCTGGGACAATCAGCTGAGGTTGCAGGGAAGGCTAATGTCCACGCCCAGTTTTGTGGTGTGTGCCTGTTATTTGAAGCACTTCCGTCACACTGGGTTGTCTGGGGCAGTTCTGGGCTATGGGGCTGGCGATGGGCAGGAGTGTTTCCTGTCCACCAGCATGATGGCTGTGAGCGGACACCCCCCTTTTCTTGGGAAGTTGTGGTGTTTAGTGAATTTTCTCAGCCACTGGATTATTGCGTTTTGTCTCAGAGCTCTCCTAGTTCTGCTCTTGACTTGACCTGCCCAAATAGCAAGTCTTTGAAGCTTTCTGTATTGGGCTTCTTCGAGTAATTGTTTTAGAAAAAGGAAAAAGGATTAAAAAAAAAAAAAAAAGGGCCCTCCTCAGAGATCTAATGGGTTATTGAAATGCTAAGAGACAAAGCAACCAGGGCCATTAAGGAAAGGTCCACAGGGCAGAGAGATCAGCTTTTCTTCGGGATTTGCATATGTGCCTCAGGGCCTTTCCCCTTTCTATGTTCACCAGAACTCCAAAAATCCTCCGCTTTTATTTTGGAGTTTTTCGTGTTGTTTTTTTTCTCTATGCCTGTCTCCTCTCTGCTGGGCTGGCTGCTCTCAGATTCTCTGGTGTCTGGTCTCAGTCTATCTATGGTTGGAGTTTGGATCAGTAGAATGAGATTCCGATAAGGGCTGCCACTGCAGTTCTCCCTTCTCCTTCCCGGAGCTGACAGCCCCTCCTCCCACGGGACTGAGCCTGGCAGGGAGGGGCGCTGGTCCCCTGGCCGCAAAAACTTACTGATTTCGCTGATCTCAGCAGTTCCACGTTTTCATGAGTGTTGTATGAAGTATGCCCAAAGTCAGATTGCTCTGTGGTGTCCAGTCCACGCAGTTCCTGGCTTTCTACCTACTTTCCTGGAGGAGTAACTAAAACATACAGCTCACCAGTCTGCCGTCTTGCCCCCTCCTCTGTATTAAGTTTTAAAATTGGAAAGTGTATATCCTCCAATTTCATTCTTTACTTTGAAGATGGATTTGCTTATTTGATTACTGTTTTCTCCTTTTCTGCAGAGGCTGTTGGAATTTTGTTTGGCATTGAATTAATCAGTGAATCGCATTGGGTAGAATCAATATATTAACAATATTTGCTCTTTCAATCAATGAACATTAAATGCCCTTCCACATATTTAGATCTTCTTTACCTTATTTCAGCAATATTTTCTAGTTTTCCATCCACAAGTACTTTACATTCTTGGCTAAATTTATTCCTAGATAGTTGATTCTTTTTGTTGATGTTACAAATGGAATTGTTTCTCTAGTTTCCCTGGCTAGAACTTCCAGAAGAATGTTGAATAACAGTGGTGAAAGTGGGCATCCTTGCCTTGTTCCTGATCTTAGAGGGAAAGCTGTCAGGCTTTCACCATTGACTATAATGTTAAATGTGGGTTTTTCATATGTCTTGAGGAAGTTTCCCTCTATTCCAAGTTTTCTAAGTGTTTATACCAAGAAGGGGTGCTGCAAATGGAAAACAGTGCACTGAACATGGTGGCATAGGGAGTTCTAGGATTTAGTCCATCTTCCAGGGCAGCTAGTAAATACCAAAGAACTGTCTGAAACAACTATTTGGAGGGCTATGGAGACCAGGCACACATCATACACCAGCCAGGAATGAGTGGAAGAAAAAGACTGATAAATCATGGTGAAGAGCTGTAAGTAAATCTTTACACAATATGGAGACCAGTGCCCATACCCCACAAGCAAGACAGGCTCACTTGAGAGTCACTCCCTGGTGGGAAAATGAAGCCCTCTCTCCTAGGATCAGGGGAGAGGGACTCAGCCAGGCACCAATTGTGGCTTATGATTAACAAATTCAGACTGCTGGTACCAGCTCCAAGCACAGACAAATTTACAATGCAATAAAAAAAAAAGAAACTGGAAGATTCTGTTTCTGCACTGCTCCCAGCAGGGAAGAAAGAAGGGCCAATGGAAAGACAGAGTCTTCTAGAGGTGACAGAGCTTTGTTTGCTGAACATCAGCTCTGCCCCAAGAACAGGTGGAGACAGGGCTGAGCACTGACTCTGGCTTTGATTGGCAAACACAGGGTGATGGACTCCAGCTCTGAGGAGAGACACAATTTCTTTAAGCAGACCATTAAAGAAAACAACTGGTAGTTTCGGTTTCTGTCCTGCCCCAGGCAGGGGCAGAAGCAGAGTTGACTGAGAGGCACTGCAACCCACCAGGTGGCAGATACAGTTCACTGAAGAGTGGCTTTTCCTGAAGAACAGGGAAGGCAGGGCCCAGAATAAGTAGCTACTATCATTTAGAGGTTTTATGTACCATGGGCTGGGATATCAGCCACAGTTTCAGCCCACAAAAAGTGGTACTCAGCCTTTGACAACAATGAAACACAGGGAAGAAGTGGGGCTGCATGAGAGTCACTGTAACTTTTCCAACTAGTGGGGAACAGAGTGCTGAAGGGAGGCTCTTCCAAAATAAAAGGGGAGGGGCAAGGCCTATTGCAGGTTGTAGTTGTTATTTAGAGAATTCAGACCCCAGGGTCTGGGAAGATAGCCACAATTTCAAATGAATTTCCCTCAGACCCTGTTTCTAGCATTCCCCAGGCAGAAGTGAGTCAGGTGAGAATTAAAAGCACTGTACCATCTTCAGCCTGTGGGAAGCAGCAGGTTGATGATCTCCATCTGGTGGGCAGGACAGCAAAAATACAGAATCGGGAGACTTCACAGAAAAATTAGTGTCTTGCTGGGTCTCCATAAGAGGGAACCTTGGTACTGATCTACACTCCCTTTGTGAGTCCTAGACCTGTCTTTTCTGGGAAAAACTGACTGAGATAGATCCTCTCCAGGGAGACTCTACTCACAGAATCAGCCCTCCAGGTCAAACTAGCTAGAGTTAATGGAAGGGGTGCTACATACACATAGAGGCAAATCAAAAACCAGCAGAACATATAAACATTCCCTGAGGAGGAAGATGGAAGAGAAATATTTTTCCTGGGAGTGAAACAACTGCACAAATAGGGCAAATTCAAAAATCATTCCATACATGCCAGCCAAGAAGCAGATAAAAAAGACATGAAAATTTTTGATCAGTTAAACACAAGCTACTCTAGAGATCTAGAATAAATTGAAGCAGGTGTCATAGAAGAGGTAGAGCACAAAGCCAATCAGCAAGAAAAACCTATGAAAGAGAGAGAAAATGACCTCCAGAATAAAATAATCAAGAAAATCATATTGGGGACATGGTGATAGACAGAAACTAGTGGAGGGGGAATGATAATCTAATACATTCAGATAATGGAAAAGAAAATCAGATGCCTAGACACTGGCAAAATTCACATCACACTAAGAATTATGAAGATATGGCCTAGACAAAGGAAAAAATTTAAACATCAGACAAGATATGGAAGTTGAAACAATTAATGATGTTGAAACAAACTTTCTAAATCAATTCAATGTTGTGAAGGAAATTTTGGCAGAAGAGATGAGGAATAAAAAGAAAACACTGGATGAACATAAAGAACAAATCAGAGCATTGCAAAAAATCACAAATTATGATAATGAAAGACAAGAGATTAAAAAAATGCAATGGAGATATGCAACAGAAGATTTGAAGAGGGAGAAGAAAGTATCACTGAATTATGGGATAAGCCATCTCTTCCAGTTTGCTAAAGCTGCTGAAAATGTAATATACCAGAAATGGATTCTTTTACACTTGGGGTTTATTAGTTCACAAATTTGATTTCTAAAGCCATGAAAATGTCCAAATTAAGGGATCAAGAGGTAGATACCTTCTCTAAAGGAAAGGCCAATGGTGTCTGGAACATCTCTGTCAGCTGGGAAGGCACATGGCTGGCATCTGCTAGTCCTTTGCTGCTGGGTTGCATTGCTTTCAGCTTCTAATTCCAGTGGCCTTCTCCTTAAGCATCTGTGTGTTCTCACTTAGCTTCTCTGGGGCAAACTCTGGGCTTCAACTCTTAGCTTAGCATCTCCAAACATATGGGTCTTTGTCAGCTCCAACTGCCCCTGGGTGTTTTCTCTCAAAGTATCTCTGAGCTCTCTTAAAATATCTCTGCCTGTTAATCACTCAGAGGACAACAGTAAACTAATTAAGACCAATCTTGTATGGGCAGGGTCACTTCTCCATGGAAATAATCTAATTAAAAGGTTCCACCCACAATTGAGTGAGTCACATCTCCATGGAAACAACCTAATCAAATGATCCCACCCACAATAAGTCTGCATTCACAGGAGTGGATTAAAAGAACATAGTCTTTCCTGGGATACATAACAGTTGCAAACTGGCACACCATCTGAAATGTTACACACAAAAGGACAAAGCAAAGAATGGGAAAAATTGAGCATGGTCCCCAGGAATTGAATTAAAGCATGAAGCACACAAATATATGTGTCATAGAAGTCCTGAGAGAGGTGGAAAGGGGCAGAAAGAACAATTGAGGAAATAAGAGTAAAAAATTTCCCAACTCTTATAAAAGACATCAAATTACAGGTAGTAGAAGTGCAACATACCTCAAACAGAACAGATCCGAATAGACCCACTTTGAGACATTTAATAATCAGATTGTCAAAGGCCAAAGACAGAGAAAATTCTCAAAGTGGAAGGGCAAATTATCCACCACATAAAAGGGAAGCTCAATAAGACTAAGTGTGGATTCCTCAGCAGAAACCATGGAGGTGAAAGGCAGTAGTGTGATGTATTGAAGGTACTGAAAGAGAAACACTGCCAGCCAGGAATTCTGTATCTGGAAAAACTGTCCTTCAACAATGAGGGAGAGTTTAAAATATTCACAGATAAACAGAAACCAAGAGTGTTCTTGAACAAGAGACTATCTCTGCAAGAAATATTAAAGGGAGTGCTTCAGGCTGATAGGAAAAGACAGGTTTAGAGAAGAGTGTAGAAATGTAGAATATCAGTAAGGGTAACTAAAAGAGGAAAAAGAGAGAAAAATAAGTTATGACATAAAATCCAATTCTCAAAATTGTTGAAGAAACTACCACTTTTACAGTAATAGCATTGCATGTTACTGAATGAAACAACCCAGTCAAAAGGCATAGACTGGTGAATGGATACAAAAACATGATCTGTCTACATACTGTCTTCAGGAGACTCACTTTAGACACAAGGACAAAATAGATTGAAAGCAAAAGGTTACAAAAAGTATTCCATGCAAACAGCAAAGAGCACAGGTAGCTATATTGATATTGGAAAAATAGACTTTAAATGTAAAACTGTTAAGAGAGACAAGAAAGGACACTATATATTAATAAAAGGAGTAGTCCAACAAGAAGTAGCTATCATAAACATTTATGCATCTAGCCGTGGTGCTCCAAAATACATGAGGCAAATACTGGAAACACTGAAGAAGAAATAGATATCTCTACAATAATAGATGGAGATTTCAATACACAACTCTCACCAATGGATAGAAGATATAGACAGAGGATCAATAAGGAAATGGAGATCTTGGATAGTATGATCCATGAAATAGATTTAACAGACATTTACACATTGCACCCCAAAACAGCAGAATATACATTCTTCTCAAGAAATCATGGATCATTCTGCAGGAAAAACCACATATTGGGTCACAAATCAGGACTCAATAAATTTTAAAAGATTGAAATTACTGAAAGCACTTTCTCTGATCACAATTGAATGAAGCTGGAAATCAATAATAGTCTGAGGACTGGAAAATTCACAAATTTATGGAGACTAAACAGCACACTTTTATACAACCAGGTGGTCAAAGAAAAAATTACAAGAGAAATCAGTAAATATCTCAAGGAAAATGAAAATGAGAACACAGCAAATCAAAACTTATGGGATGCAGTGAAGGAAATGCTGAGATGGAAACTTATTGCCCTAAATGCATATATTTAAAAAAGAAGAAGAAAATGAGGACTTAACTGAACACCAAGAAGAACTAGAAAAAGAATGGCAAACTAAACCCAAAGCAAAGAGAAGGAAAGAAACAACAAAGATTAGAGCAGATATAAAAGAAATTGAGAACAAAAAGACAATAGTGAGACTAAAAAAAAAACAGAAGTTTGTTCTTTGAGAAAATCTATAAAATTGCTGGTCACTTAGCAAGACTGACAAAGAAAGAAAGAGGAAGCAAATAAATAAATCAGAAATGTGAGGAGGGCCATTACTATTGACCCCACAGATGTAAATAAGAGGATAATACAAGCAACTTTGCCAACAAACTAGACAACTTAGATGAAATGGAAAACTTCCTAGAAACACATAAATAATCTACATAGACTCCAGAAGAAAAAGAAGACCTCAAAACACCAATTGCAACGAAAGAGATTGAATTAGAAATCAAAAACCTCCCAAGAAAGAAGAGTCCAGGACCACATCGTTTGAAGGTGAATTCTACCAGGTATTCCAAGAAGAATCAGTACCATTCCTACCCAAGATTTTCAAAAGAATTGAAGAGGTGAGAAGGCTACCTAATTCATTCTATGAAGGCAAAATCACCCTAATACCAAAGCTAGAAAAAGATACTGCATGAAAAAAAGTTTACAAACCAATCTCTAGTGAATACAGATGCAAAATCCTTAACAAAATACTTGCAAATAGAATCCAGCAGCCCATTAAAAGAATTATATACCATGATAAAGTGGGTTTACCCCAGGTAAGCAAGGGTGACTCAACAAAGAAAATCAATTAATATAAAACAAACATCAACATATTGAAGGAGAAAAACACATGATCATCTCAATTGATGTGGAAAGGCTTATGACAAAATCCAATATACTTTCTTCATAAAACAGTTTGAAATGTGGGAATAGAAGGAAATTTCTCAACATGATAAAGGGCGTATATGAAAAACCCACAGTTAACATCATACTCAATGAAGAAAGCCTTTTCTTTAAAATCTGGAAAAAGACAAGGATGCCCACTCTCACCATTGTTTTTCAACATTGTGTTGGAAATTCTAGCTAGAGCAATTAGGCAAGAAAAAAATAAATAAAAAGCATCCATATTTGAAAGGAAAAAGTAAAACATTCACTGTTTGAAGAGGACATGATCCTGTATGGAGAAAGTCCTAAAAAATCTACAACAATGCTATTAGAGTTAATAAACATGTTTAGCAAAGTGGTGGGACACAATATCAACTCCCTAAATAAGTGGAGTTTCTATACACCAGCAATGAGCAATCTGAGGAGGGAATAAGAAAAAAAATCCATTTACAATAGCAACCAAAAGAATCAAATATCTAGGAATAAATTGAACCAAAGATGTTAGGGACTTATCATTGCTAAAATAAATCAAGGAAGACTTAAATAGATGGAAGGACATATAGTTTTCATAGATTGGAAGACTTAATATAGTTAAGATGTCAATTATACCCAGATTATTTACACATTGAAAGCAATACTAAACAAAATCCCAATAGCATACCTTGCAGAAATAGAAAAACCAACAATGAAATTTATTTTGAAGGGTATGATACCCTGAAAAGCTAAAAACTTCTTGAAAAAGAAAAATGAAGTTTGTGGAATCACAAACCTGACTTTAAAGTACATACAAAGTTATGGTGGTAAAAAGAGCTTGGTACTGGTGGAGAGAAGATGGTGGCATAGAAAGGAGTGGAAGCTAGTTAGTCTCCCTGGCACAACTAATAAAAAAACAGGAACAACTAGTAAATAATCTGGAGTAACTGCAGGGGGACAAACATGACTGTCCATGCATCACACACCAACCTGGAAAGGGAGGAATGCCTGAGATTGCAACATAAAATCTGTAAGTAAAGACTGCAGACCTGTGCTGAGATCTCCTCCTCCAAAAGCCTCACTGTGATAGAGAGCAGCACTCTCTGAACAAGCTAGTATACATCAGCCCAGCTACAACTGGGGTTTTAATTAACAAATGTTGACTTCTTAATACAAGCTATGAATCCCCAAAGAGCAGACAGAGGCTTATGGTGATGACTGACTTTGGAGAAGCAGAGGACCTCTCTGGGAGGGAGGGAGAGCCAAGAGGTCTGGGTGCTGTCTCTGGCCATAGAGTGAAACTGATGGTGGCCATGGACTGGCCCTGAAAGGGAGCTTCTGTCACTTTTATGGCTCAGTGGAGAAAGCCTCAGCCATTTTCAGTTCCCAGTGCTGTGACCCAAACAAGGTTGGAGATAGCACAGGCCAAGAGATTATTAAAAGGCAAAAGATATCTCCCTAGGGTGTGTATCTTCCCTAAGAGGAAAGAGGTGGTGCCAAGCTCTACTACCTGCCTTCCATTCAGAACAAGACCCCAGAGCCTGGGGGAAAAAAACCATGGGCCACACCTCCTTACAACAGTTGGGAGTGACAGGCTGGCAGGTGCCACATGCTGGGCAGGAAAACTGAGGCTTCACAGGGTGCATCAATCTTCTAAGACACACCCTCAGGGAACCCTGATACTATTTACTCTTTCTGATACTTGAGCCCTTTCTGGTCTGGGAAAACCTGATTGGGGTAACCAAGGAAACCAGACACCTGTACAAAAGAAAACTACAACCTGCACTAAGAAAAATGAAGTTATGGCCCAGTCAAAGGAAAAAACTTACACTTCAACTGAGATACAGGAATTGAAACAACTAAAGCTAAATCAATTCAAAAAGTTTAGGGTAGATATGGCAAAAGAGATGAAGTGTATAAGGAAAACACTGGGCATACATAGAGTAGAAATGGAAAGATCAAAAAAAACAACTGGCAGAATCTATGGAAATGAAAGGCACAATACAAGAGTTAAAAGAAACAATGGAGACATACAATAGCAGATTGCAAGAGGCAGAAAAAAAGACTAAGGAACTGGAGAACAAGACACCTGAAAGCCTACACACAAAAGAACACATAGAGAAAAGAATGTAAAAATATGAGCAATGTCTCTGGGAATTTAATGACAACACAAAATGCAGGAATGTACATGTCATGGGTGTCCCAGAAGAAGAAGAGAAGGGAAAAGGGGCAGAAGCAATAATAGAGGAAATAATCAATGAAAATTTCCCATCTCTTATGAAAGACATAAAATTACAGATCCAAAAAGTGCAGCATACCCTAAACAGAATAGATCTGAATAGGCCTAAACCAAGACACATAATAACCAGATTAGCAAACATCAAAGATAAAGAGAGAATCCTGAAAGGAGCAAGAGAGAAATGATCTATCACATGCAAAGGAAGCTTGATAAGACTATATGTGGATTTCTCAATACAAACCATGAAGGCAAGAAGGAAGTGGGGTAATATATTTAAGATACTGGAAGAGAAAAGCCACTAACAAAGAAAATTATATCTGGAAAAACTGTCCTTCAAATATGAGGGAGAGCTTAAAATATTCTCTGACAGACAATGACAGAGTTTGTAAACAAGATACCTGCTCTAAAGGAAACACTAAAGGGAGCACTACAGACAGAAAGGAAAAGACAGGAGTGAGAGGTTTGGAACACAATTTTGAGAGATAGCAGCACAGCAATGTAAGTACACTAAACAAAGTTGACTGGGAGTATGATTGAAAGAGGAAAGTTAGGAGCATGTGGCACACAAGAAGGAAAGAGGAAAGATAAAGACTGGGACTGTATAACTCAGTGAAACCTAGGGTGCTCAACAATTGTGATAAAAAGTACAAATATGTTTTCCCATCAGGGAGAACAAGTGAACGTCAACATTGCAAGGTATTAAAAATATGGTGGGATTGGGGGGGAAATACAAGCAAAGGAAACTAGAGACTAAAATTAACAGAAGCATTGTATTATTCTTTCTCTAATGTAACAAAGGCAATACACCAAAGCTAAATGCATATTGGGGGGTGGCATAGAGGAGGGGCATGGGGCTCTTGGCATTGGTGATGTTGTCTGACTCTTTATTCTGCTTTAATGTTATCTTTCCTTTTGTTGCTTCCTAGCTGTCATGTTTTTTTGTTTTTTTCTCTTTCTTCTTTTTCTTTTCTCTACCTTCTTTGACTCTTCCTCCTTCTTTGTGGAAGAAATAGAGATGTCCTTATATAGATAGTGGTAATGGTGGCAAATACAGAAATACATGACTATACAGGGAACCAGTGACAATTACTCAGGATGGAAAGTATGGCAGGTGAACAAAAATGTTAAAAAATGGGTTGATGAAGAAACCTTGAGGGCACTACATTGAGTGAAATAAGACAGACACATAAGGACAAATATTGCAGGGTCTCACTGATGTGAACTAATTATAATATGTAAACTCATAGACATGAAATTTAAGTTACCAAGATATGGAATGAGGCTAAAAACGGGGAGCAGTTGCTTATTATGAGCAGAATGTTCAACTGGGGTGAACTTAAATGTTTGGAAATGGACAGAGGTGATGGTAGCACATTGTGAGAATCACTAACAGTGCTGAATGGTGCGAGAATGTGGTGGAAAGGGGAATAACAGAGTCACATATGTCACCAGAAGGAAAGTTGGAGGTTAAAAGTTGGGAATGTGTAAAAGAGTGAATCTTGTGGTGGACAATGTCCATGATTAACTGCACAAATATTAGATATCTCTCTCACCAAGTAGAACAAATGTATGACACTATAACTATAATAGTAGCAGAGCATATAGGAATAAAAAATACCTATTGCAAAGTATATACTACATTTAGTAGTATTTTAACATTTTTTCATCAACAGTAACAAATGTACTATACCAGTACTATGAATCATTAATGGGGGTGGGGTGGTTAGGATTATGGGAGGATTTGTGTTTCCTTTTTTTGTCTTTATTTCTTTTCTGGAGTAATGAAAATATTCTAAAAATTGAAAAAATATTAACTGTTGTGATGGATGCACAGGTGTATGATGGTACCATGGGCAACTGTTTGAACACTTTAGATCTTTGGATAATTGCATGGTATGTGAACAATGTCAATTAAAAAGAGAAAAATGTACTGCCATAAGGATGGATATACTGAACAATAGAATTGAATTGAGAATTTGGAAATAGACCCTCTCATCTAGGAGCTACTGATTTTTGGGAAGGCAACCAAGTCCACTGAAGTGGGACAAAATAGCTTCTTCAATAAATGGTACTGGGAGAACTGGATATCCATATCCAAAAGAATGAAAGAGGATCCCTATCTCACATTTTATACAAAAATTAACTCAAAATGGATCAAAGACCTATGACAATAAAACTCAGAGGGAAATGTAAGGAAATATCTTAAAGATCTCGGGTAGGAAGTCATTTTCTTTACTTTGCTTCTGAGGCACAATCAATGAAAGAAGAAATAGATAAATGGGATCTCCTCAAAATTGAATACTTTTGTGCAATAAAGGACTTCTCAAGATAGTAAAATGGCAGCCTACTCAATGGGAAAATTATTCAGAAACCACATAACTGATAAAGGTTTAATATCCAGAATACATAAAGAAATCCTTCAACTTAATAACAAAAAGATAAACTAGCCAATTAAAAAATAGGCAAAAGACATTTGTAGACCCTTTCTAAAGAGGAAATACAAATGGCTCAAAAGCATGAGAAAATATGTTCAAATTCACCAGTTATTATGGAAATGGAAATCAAAACTACAATGAGAGAAGATGGTGGCATGGGGATGTGGGGAATTTAGTTAGTTTTCTGGAGTAACTAGGAAATAGCCAGGAACTGTCTGGCAAAACATTTTGGGGGACATCAGTGACTGGACACACATAATATATTAGTATGGAGTGGGTGGGAAGGCTGAGATCTCAGCATAGAAGTGTAATTAAAGCCCCTGTGGAGGCTGGTACCCCTCCCTCACTGGCATGACAGGTTGAGTTGGAACACTTCCCTGTGGGATAAAGAAGCAGACTCTCCCAGGAACAAGGAAAGGTAGCTCAAACAAGTTACAATTGAGGTTTTAAGTAAAAATTTGGAGTACTGAAAACAAGTGATGAGCACAGATAAACCCAGTGCAGGCAGAAAAGGATCACTGAGTTCTCTCCTGGCAGACAGGAGGTGGGGCTGATGGAAAAATTAGTAATAAAATAAATAAACAAAAACAGAGGCTTTACCTACTGGAACAAAAGGGGGAAGAGAAAAGAAGCAATATAAAGTTTCAATGGTTAAGAGATTTCAAATGGAGTCGAGAGGTCATTCTGGAGGTTACTCTTCTGCATTATGTAGATACCACTTTTAGGTTTTAGCATATTAGAATAGCTGGAAGGAAATGCCTGAACCTGTTGAACTGTAATCCAGGATCCTTCATTCTTGAAGATGATCATATAGCTATATCTACGGTTATATGATCCCGAGTATGGAGAGATGAGTAGAAAAATGGGGACTTTATCCAGTGTATGGACAAAAGAGTAGAAGAATGGGAACAAAAAGTGAATGAATAATTGGAGGGGGGGTGGAGGGGTAAAGGATGTTCTAGGTTTTCTTTTTTACTTTTATTTTTACTTAAATTCTTTTTTTGAGTGATAAAAATGTTCAAAAATTGATTGTGGTGATGAATGTCCAACTATATGATGATACTGTGAACAGTTCATTGTACACTTTGGATGATTGTACGGTATGTGAATATATCTCAATATATTAACAGTGGCCACTGTCCTGTGAGAAAATCCAATCTACCCAAATGGACAGAGTATTGATTGTATGGTGTGTGTATTAAACTGATTAAAAATGAAAAAGCTGTGAGCACTGGAGAAAATTTGGAGAGACATATATACCCAGTCACTGTTGGTAAGAAAGTAGAATGGTGTAGACTATCTGGAGGGAAGTGTGGTGGATACATGAGAGGCCAAGTACAGGGTTGCCACATGATGCTGCAATCCATTATTAGGTACACACTTGGAAGATCTGAAGGCAGGGACACAAATGGACATCTGCACACTGGTGTTTATGGCAACTGTCTTCACTATTTGCAATGGATGGAGGTGGTCTATGGGTACAATGACTGATGAATGGAAGGGTGCACTGTGGTGTATGCATACAATGGAATATTGAATGGCTGCAATAAAGAATGACATTGTGAGGCATGAAACTAGGTGAATGAACCTTGAAGACAGTACGTTGAATGAAATAAGCCAGAAATGATATAGACTAAACATAATGTGCAAACTCTGAGAATTGAATTTGAGAGCATAGGTTATTGTAAAGGTTTCCAGATTGTAAGCTCTTATAATAGTCACATCTATAACTGAGTTGTTATGGTTATTTCTAAATTCTGAGATGCTGGGCTCTTTGCATACAATCTGATTGTTCCCTGGAACTTTGGGTATCTGTGACACACCTGAGACTCAGAGCTAGAGTTCTTCAGCAAGGAAATTCAACAATACAGCAGCTGTTTAAAAAGCTGAAAAAGAGATCAGAATTTAATTTGAGAAATAAACTAAATGGACTTGGTTAGGACTGAGGTAAATCAGACTAAACTTAAGGGCAACATTGACTATGTTTTAAAACTTCAACTTCTGTGTGAGACCAAAGGAAGAGACATTTATTTGGTGCAAAGTTTATATTTTCTGTAGCACACTATCTAATTTAACTTGTGAGGTCAGTTTATTCAAACACCATATTTATGAAATCTTGAATATGGAGTAAGGTATTCTTGGATTGTACAAGTTAGTGTGATGCCCCAATACATCCCAGCATAATTTGGGCAGAAAACAAAACAAAATTTCCTAAGCCTCCTTGATAAACTTGGGAAAACTGTGGAAACATTAAACTTCTCCAACTTGGGAATGCCTAATATTCTCACAAGCATCAGGGACTACAATTTAATAGGCCATGCCCTTGATCTTGGGGTTTGCCCGTAGGAAATTTATTCCTGCAAAGGAAGAGCTAAGCCTCCTCATAATTATGCCTAAGGGTCACCACCAGAGTACCTCTTTTGTTGCTCAGATGTGACCTAACTCTAAGCCAAATATGCAGGTAAACTCACTGCCCTCCTCTGCATGTAGGACATGACTCTCAGGGGTTTAAATTTCCCTGGCTATGTGGGACATGACTCTTGGGGATGAGGATGGCCCTGGTATCACAAAATTGAGAAAGAATTCTTGGACCTAAAGGGGTAATAGAAATGAAACAAAATAGAGTTTCAGTGGCTGAGAGATTTCTACTAGAATCAAGAGATCATTCTGGAGTTTTTAATATGCATTATATAGATACCCCTTTTTAGATTTTAGTATGTTAGAACAACTAGAAGGAAATAACTGAAAATATTTAACTGCTCATAGATCAACCTTGGTTCTTGAAGATTAATAACAATTGTAAAGCTGTTATGGTGTGACTGTGTAATTGTGAAAACCTTGGATGATGAGTAAGAAAACAAATGCAATAAATAAAAAAAGTAGTAGGGGGGATTTTAGGCATGTGATGTTTTCAGTGTTCTTTTGTAACTTTATTTTTATTCTTATTTTTGGAGTAATGAAAATGTTCAAAAATTGTGAAGATAAATACATAACTATATGATGATATCCATGAACCATTGATTGTACACTTTTTATGATTAACTGAGATGTGAATATATCTCAATAAAATTGCATTAAATAACCATCTGGGGATGGGGCAAGATGGTGGTGTAGGGAGGTGTGTAATTTAGTTAGTTCTCTTGAGTTGCTGGTATATAACAAGGAACTGTCTAAAACAACAGTTTGGGGGGCATCCATGAGCAGACACTCATTGTACACCAGTCTTAAATTGGTGGAAGTGCCAAGATAACAGCATGGAACTGTAAGTAAAGCCCCCAAACTGTGGAGGCTTGCACTGATCACCCACTAGCATGACAGACTAGTTGGTATTCCTTATACTCTAGGAAAAAGCAGTCTATACCAGGAGCCACAAAAGGTAGCTCAACCAAGCTCCAATTGCAATTTTAACTAACAAATTTGGACTACTAAATACAACCTATTAGCACAGATAACCCTGGTGCAAGCAGGAATGGAATCCTGAGGTCTCTCCTGACAAAGGGGAGGTGGGACTGATAAAAAGGTAAATAAACAAAAACAGAGGCTTTTGGAGTTGGCTGAACTCAGAATACTGGAAAATGGCTGTGCCCCAAGATAAGTGGCACATAGAGCTGTGTACCAACTCTGAATCTTGACTGGTGAAGCTTGGTTGCTTGTGAATGGCTCTGAAAAAGCTATTTCTTTTTATCTTTTGTTAAATATTTGAAATAGCTCAATAGAGAAAGCCTCAGGTATTCTCAATTGTTGGCCGTGATCCAGGCACATACGCAGTTAAGATAGGTCTGAGAGACAAAGTAAGGAGGCAAGTGAAGGAGATAATTCCCTAAAAGTCTTATTTTCCTCAGGAAAATGGGGTTGGGGTGCAGCTCAAGGGGCAGCTCTCCTTCAGATAATTCAGACTCCAGCAGCTGGAGGCCAGAGACAGTGTAAGGCATCACTCTGCCTCAACATCATTCTCAACCATGCCTCTGGCAGAGGCAGGGTCTGCTGAAAATTGAAAGCACTGTAACTCTTTATGCCAGTGGTGATTTGTGGGCTGACAATTGCCTCCTGCTGGGCAGCATAGGAAATGCACAGAATCAAGATGCTTCACAGGAAAGACTGGCAACCTGCAGGGTCTCATCATCAGGAAAACTTGATACTGATTACACCCTTCCCCTGAGACCTGGGCCTATTGGACTGGGAAAATCTGATTGGGGTCAATCACATCTGTTAGACACTCCTCAAAAATAAAGAGTTCCATATAGGCAGGTCAAGACCAGAATAATAAGAGCTGAAAAATTTTGATCAGTTAAACAGATGCTATGGTAGAGGTCTAGAAAAAGTTGAACTGAATACCAAAGAACAGATATTGAACAAAGCCAACTAACAAAATAAACCCTAGGAAAGAGTGACAATGACCTCTAGAATAAGCTAATCAAGGAAATCACATGTTGAGACACTAACAAAAAATAATGAGTCACATTAGGAAAAACAAGATACGGTGCAGTCAAAGGAACAAACTAATACTTCAAATGACATACAGGAGTTGAAACAACTAATTAACAATGTTCATACAAATATGCTATATTAATAAAAAAATAAAATCAATGAGCCCATGGAAGATATGGCAAAAGAGATGAAGGATCTAAAAAGACTTTGGGTGAACATAAGGAAGAACTCAAAAGTTTGTAAAAACAAATGATAGAATTTATGTGAATGAAAGGCACAATAGAAGAGATGAAAAACAATGGAAACCTACAGCAGCAGACTTGAAAAGGCAGAAGAAAGAATAAGTGAGCTACAGGACAGGACATCTGAAATCCTACACACAAAAGAGCAGATAGGGAAAAGATGGAAAAGTTGGAGCAGGAGCTCAGGTAATTGAATAACAACATGAAGCACACACACCCAATAAAGTGTCATGGTGGTCCCAGAAGGAGAAGAGGAAGGAAACGTGCAGAAGGAATTGTGGAGGAAATAATCACTGAACATTTTTCATCTGTTAAGAAAAAACATAAAGCTACAGTAACAAGCCCAATATTGAGGGTTCAGATTTCTAAATTAGTAGCCCAAAATGTTTAGAAGAATATGAGTAATTCCCCAGATGGGGAAGTTTAATATTTCCACATTTTGCCCTAGTATCTCAAGGAGACTTTGAAAATACATTTTATTCCCTTCCCAAATTACCTTGCATTGTATCAGTGTGTCACACTAATTTGTAAAAAGCAACCAGACCCCACTCTCTACTCAAAGTTCCATGTAATTATGATGCTTGTATAAACTGAGCATACAAGTTAAATTAGATAGTGTGCTACAGAAAATATAGATCAAATAAGCATCTTTTCTATTGGTTTCACCTAGAAGTTGAAGTGTTAACACACCTCCAATATTGTCCTTTCCACTTTAGTCTGATTTACCTTAGCCCTAATCATATACATTTCATTCATATATCTAGTTCAAGTCTGATCTTTTTCAGCCACTTTAACATTTGCTGTATGGTGCAATGCCAACATTGATAGCTGCCAAACTCTGGCTCTGGGTCTCAGGTGTCACAGAGATACCAGAGGTTTCAGGGACCAACCAGGTTATACACAAAGAGCTAAGAATCTCAGAATTTAGAAGTATCCATTACAACTCAGGAATAGTTGCAACTGATATCAGAACTTACAATCTCAGAACTTTTACCATAAGGCTTCCTCTGATAACCCATGCTCCGTGATTAAGTTCTCAGAGTTTGCACATTATAGTTAGTCCTTTTACTGAGGTGCTAAAATGTTTGTCTTTTCATTTTTAGTTTATTTCATTCAACATACTGTCCTCAGTGCCCATTCACCTAGTTTCATACCTCACAACTTCATTACTTCTTGTAGCTGCCCAATATTCCATTGTATGTATACACCACAGTCCACCATTCCATTAATCAGTTGATGTGCCCTTAGACCAGCTTCATTCATTGCAAACCATGAATGCTGCCACCATAAACACCAGTGTGCAAATGTTCATTCATGTCCCTGTTCTCAGTTCTTCCAAGTATATATCCAATAATAGGGCTGCAGGATAATATGACAACCCTATACCTAACTTCCTGTGGAATCACCACACCGCACTCCATGTGGGCTGCACCATTACTTCCCCACCAACTGTGATTAGGTTCATCTTTCTCTCCATGTTTTCTCCAGCACTTTTATCTCTGTTTATTTTTTAAACAGTTTTATTCATGCACCGTACATTCCTTCCTAAGTAGACAATCAATTGTTCTCAGTATAATCAAATGGCTATGCCTTCACCACCACAATCAGTATGAGGACTTTTCCATTTCTTTGGCAAAGAAAAAGGAAGAGGGTAAAAAGAAAAAAGAAAAAATCTTATGTATAAAAAAGGAAAAATAAAATAAAAATGAAAATAAAAAAGTAAAAAATAATGAAAAATATAAAAATTTCAGATAACAACCCCAATACCAAGAATCACATACCTCTCCCTTATATCCCCCTCTAATAGACATTTAGCTTTGGCATATTGCCTTTGTTACAATTAATGGAAACATACTACAGTGTTACTGTTAACTACAGACTCATTTGCTTTGATTGTATTTTTCCCCAATACCATCCCATTTTCATCTCCTTGCAAAGTTGACATTCATATGTTCTCCCTCATGTAAAAATGTTCTTATATTTGTACATTTAATCACCATCATTGACCATTGTAGGTTTCACTAAGTTATACAGTCCCAGTCTTTATCTTCTATCTTTCCTTCTGGTGTCTTACATGCCCCTAACCTTCCTCTTTCAACCATACTCACTGCCATCTTTGTTCAGTGTACTTACAATATTGTCTGCCATCACACTGTATTGTGCTATTCTATTCTGGATCTATACAATAAATCCTCTTGACCATTCTATACTCCTTTATCATGAAATGCCCAATTTCTACCCTCTTTCTCTCTCTTGTTATCTTTATTTCTACATTCTTCTCTAAACCTCTCTCTCCTGTCTTCCTATCTGGCTGTAGCACACCCTTTAGTATTTGTGGTAGAGTCAGTCTCCTGTCCATGAACTCGCTCAGTGTCTGTTTACCAGTAAATATTTTAAACTCTCCCTCATTTTGAAGGACAGTTTTGCCAGATATTGGATTCTTGCTTGGCAGTTTTTCTCTTTCAGTATGTTTAATATGCCATACCACTGCCTTCTCACCTTCATGGTTTCTGCTGAGAGATCTGCACCTAGACTTATCATGCTCTGCTTTATGTGATGGATTGCTTTTCTCTTTCTGCTATCAGAATTCTCTGTTTGTTTTGACATTTGAAAATCTGATTAGTAAGTGCTTTGGAGTAGGTCTGTTAGGATTATTTCATTTGAGGTATGCTGTGCTTCTTGGACCTGTAGTGTTATGTCTTTCATAAGAGTTGGGAAATCTTCATTGATTATTTCCTCAATTATTCCATCTGACACTTTCCACTTCTCATTCTGGGACACGTATGACATGTATATTTGTGTGCTTCATATTGTATTTCAGTTCCCTGAGTACCTGCTCATAGTTTTCCATTCTTTCTCCTATCTCTTATTTTGTGTGTAGGTTGTCAGGTGATTGTCCTCTAGTTCACTAATACTTTCTTCTGCCTTCCAAGTCTGCTGTTGTACGCCTTCATTGTTTTTCATCTCTTCTATTGTGCCTTTCATTCCCATAAATTCTGCTATTTTTTTCAAGCTTACAAATTCTTACTTATGGTCACACAGTGTCTTCTTTTTGTCCTTCATCTCTTTTGTCACATTTTCTTATCTTTAATTAGTTGTTTCAACTCCTGAATCTCAGTTGGGGTTTTAATCTGTTCATTTACTGGGTAGTATCTTCATGTTTGCTTGTGTGGTTCATGATTTTTGCTGTCTAGTCATTTGATTCTCTTGATTATTTTATTCTGGAAGTTGTTTTGTCTCATTGCCTAGGGTTTTCTTGTTGGTTATCATCAATCTCTATTTTTTCCTTGTTTTTCTTGCTGGCCTGTTGTCAGATTGGTTCTGCCCCCAGATGTCTTCCAAAATAAGGCACCAACCATGGCCTGCCACAGGAAAGTGTTGCCACTTGTGTTGGGACCCCCGTGTTCTTAGGGAAGATAAGCCTTTTAAGGAATTATCTCCTTCAATTGACTCTTTACTTTTACTCTCAGACCTATGTTAACTCCTCCTTTGCCTGGGTCAAGGCTGACAATTGAAAATGCCTGATGCTTTCTCCAATGAGCTACTTATAGTGGTCTAAGGAAAGAGAGAAGAAAAAAATTACTTTCTCAGAGCCAGTCCCCAGTCCTCCAGTGTCACCAGTGAAGAGCCAGAATTGGTGCCCAGGTCTATGTGTCCTTTTCTTTGTGCATAGCCCTTTTCAGGGGCTTGTCAGGCTCAAAAATCCTCTGTTTATATTTAGTTATTTTATTTTTTCCATCAGCTTCACCTACTCCATGCTGAGACAGACCTCAGCATTCCTTTCCTGCTTACTCCAGGTTTATCTTGGTTCACAATTTGTATTCAGTAGTACAAATTTGTTAATTAAAACCATGATTGGGTCCTGGTTGAGCTACCTACACTTGCTCCCAACAGAAACCATTTCTTTTTCCAACAGGGTAGTGTTCCATCTCAGACTGATGTTCCAGTGATGGAGGGGTGCCTGCCCCACAGTTTGTGGGGCTTTACTTACAGTGCTACACTGTGGTTTCAGAACTTTCACCCATTCCAGACTGGTGTATGATGTGTGTCTTGTCATGGATGTCCCCCAGATAGTTTTTCTAGACTATTACTATTTGTTACTGGCTGCTCCTGAGGACTAACTAAATTCCACACCTCCCCATGCCACCATCTTGCCCCACCTCTCTTATGGTCAATTGGTTTTTGACACAAGGCTGATATAACTAAATTGGGTATAAACTTTCAAAAAAATAGTACTAAGACAACTGGATATCTACATACAGAATGAACTTGGCCTCTTACCTTTACAAAAATTATCTTGAAATGGGTCAAAGATTCATGTAAGAGCAAAATCTATAAAAATTTTAAAAGAAGACATAGGTGTAAATATTCATGACTTTTGGTTAGGGAAATGTGTCTTAGATATGACACCAACAATGCAAACAAGAAGGGGAAAATGCTTGACATCATCATAACTAATCTTCTGCCTCATAAGACACCAACTAAATGATAAAAGACAGCTCACAGAGTGGAAAAAACATTTACAGATCATATATCTCATAAAGAGCTAACATCCAGAATATGTAAAGAACACAGAGTCAAAAATTAAAAGGAAAATAATGCAATGTAAAAATGAGAAAATATTTGAGTAGACATTTTTCTGAAGACATACAAATGGCCAATATGCAAATGAAAAGATGCTCAACATCATTAGCCATTAGGGAAATAAAAATGAAAACCACAATGTGATACTACCTCAGACCAAATAGCATGACTATCATAAGAAAGATAGGTAATGTGTTGGCAAGGATGTGGAGAAATTGGAACTCTCATATTCTTCTAGTGGGAATGAAAAATGGTGAAGGTGCTTTGGAAAATTCTTGCAGTTTCTCAGACAGTTAAACATAGACTTACCTTATGACCAAGAAACTCCACTTACACTATACATCAAAGAGAAAAGAAAACATGTCTACATAAAAACTTTACACAAATATTCATAGCAATGTTATTCATAATAGTAAAAAAGTAGAAATGGCCCATATGTTTATTAACTGATTTACAAGAAGATGGTGGTATATCCATCCAATGGAATGTTATTCAGCCATATAAAGAATGAAGTACAGATACATGCTTTAACATGGATGAAGCTTGAAAATATTATGCTAAGTGAAAGAAAGTAGTCACAATATACTAATATATGATATAGGAAATATCCAGAATAAGAAAAATCTATAGAAATAGACAGTATGTTTGTGGTTGCCCAGAGCTGGGAGGAATGGGGATGGGGGTTGAGGTTACAGTGTTTCATTTTGGGCTGGTGATAATGTTCTAAAATTGGTTGTGGTGATTGTTTCAAAACTCTGTCAATATGCAAAAAACCATTAATAGTACATTTAAATACATGAATTATATGGTATGTGAATCTTTTCTCAATATAGTTGTTATAAATATAGTGTAGGGAGATCCTGAATATACATTCCAAATGATTGAATATTACATAACTATAGCAAAATTGGGAAATCAACATTGGTAAAATGTGTTTTTATAGTTAGTTATATGCCATTTTTAATGCAATTTTATTGATATATATTCACACATCATAGAAACCATCCAAAGTATACACTGGTTCACAGTATCAACACAAAGTTGTGCATACAGCCCCATGACCAAATTTAGTATATTTTCATTACACTAGAAAAGAAATAAAAGTGAAAAAGAAAACCCCAACCCTCCCATACTCCTAATCCTTCCCATAGTATTGACCTGTAGCATTGGTGTGGTTCATCTGTTATTGTTGATGAGAGAGTATTAAAATATTACCATTAACTATAGCCCATCATTTACAATTGGTATGCTTTCCCATAAACTCCTCTATTATTAAACTTCTTATAATGGTGTCATACATCTGTACTAGTTCATGAAAGTACTTTTTGATATTTTTACATGTGCCAGATTAAAGGTGTTATGGACCCAAGAAGAGCCATGATCTTTTAATCCAAACCTGTGAGGTGGGACCTAATTTTTCATTTTTTATTGTGGAAAATAACATATATAAAGAAAAGTGATAACTTTCAAAATGCAATTTAACATGCAGTTAGAGAGCAAATTTCTACAAATATTATGGGTTACAGTTCTGCAGTTTCAGTTATTAATTTATTGTGAAATATAATACATATACAGAGAGGTGATACATTTAAACATACAATTTAATGAGTAGCTACAGAACAAATTTCAAAAAATGTTGTGGGTGACAGTTCTATAATTTCAGTTATTTCCTTACGGTGAAATATAACAGATGTGCAAAAGGTGATAACTTTCAAAGTATAATTTAATAAGTAGCTATAGAGAAAATTTCAAAGAATGTTATGTGCTACAGTTCCACCATTTCAGTTCTTTCCTTCTAGCTACTCCAATACCCTAGCAACTAAGAAAAAGAAAATTATATAGAGATTCAGTATCCATAATCCTTTGTTAAAGTCTATCTTGTCAGTTGCTGCCCCTTCCTCTAGTTTAATCACTTTCCCAATCTCCAGGGATGTCTAGGCAGTGACGACCCTAACCTGTTCATGTTGAAAAGGGGTGTTGATATTATGGGAAAAGGGAATGCAGTGAGATGTTCTTGAAGAGGCTGTTACGTCTGGGTTTTGGGATGTATCTGGCATAGTAACACTCTGGAGGATTTAAGTTTCTGAAAAATAGACTTAGTGAGTGAAACTTTTATAGAGTCTCAGAAGGGACCTGTGTATTTAGAGTTTTCAGTACTGCTGTTGATTTGGGCTTGTCATGCTGTGGCTCTATGGCACATATAGCGGAAGCTTGCGTAGGAATAACCTCCAGGATAACCTCTCAACTCTATTTGAAATCTCTTAGCCACTGAAACTTTATCTTGTTGCCCTTTTCCCCTCTTTTGGTAAAAAAGGCATTCTCAATCCCTCATTGCCAGGGTCAGGCTCATTCCTGGGATCCATGTCCTATGTTGCCAAGGGAACTCACCCCCTTGGGGGTCTTGTCCCACCTCAGGGGTAGGGTTATGTATTTATTTTCAGCATTGGACTTAGAGAGAGAAAGGCCACATTTGAGCAACAAAAGAGTTTCCATGGCGGCAATGCCTAGACATAATTATAGGTGGGCTTAGTCTCCCCTTTGCAGCCATAAGTTTCACAAGAGTAAGCCTCAAGATTGAGTGCTTGACTTATTAAGTTGGGTGTTACTAATTTCACATAGCATATGTTCTGTCCCTGATAAACAATAAATATCTCACATTACCATCATTTAGTTGCCCAATCCCCATCACTCTCCATTTAAAACAATTCTCATGACCCAAAAAACCCCAAAGCTCTTATTAGCCCTTAATTATTTGTTCTTAGTATTTTTGTGGTAACAGTAAGGTATTCCTAATAATTATAGTCCCTAGCTTTTCCCATATTAATTAATTTAATTAATTTTCACATATTAATTCCCATAATTAGTCCCAAATTTTTACCATACACCACTCTATTGTTACCTCTTTGTACCAGAGTCATACCTTAGAAGAATATCATGCAAACACTTATTTATATTTGTAGTGCTAATCTGTGGGATACATGCTTTTGAAGAACCCTTTTCCATCATGCTTGCCTTCAATGCAACTCTGATACTTATAATCCCATTAAGAATAATCATCACACCTATCCATTCCTATACCTTTAAATTTATCATCATTAACATGTTTGAACATATTAGGTTATTAATCCCCATTCACTAGCTTCTGTCTATCACTAGGTCCCCTATATTCTACATTTTAAGACACTTATTTTACATTGTTCAGGAAGTTCATAGTTGTGGTAACAACAATATCAATCCTTTTGTGTCTGACTGATTTCACTCAGCATTATACCTTCAAGGTTCACCCATGTTGCCATATGTTTCAGGACCTTGTTCCTTCTTACTGCTGCACAGCATTCCATCATATGTATATACCACATTTTGTAAGTCCTCCCACTTCATTCTTTTTTAGGATGTTTGTGGCAATTTGAAGCCCCTTTCCCTTCCAAATAAATTTGATAACTAGCTCTTCCAAGTCTGCAAAATATATTTTTGGAATTTTGATTGGAACTGCATGAACCTTGTAAGAAAGGGATAAGTTTAGTTTTCACATAGAAACAGCATGGAATAAGGGAAATGGAGGCAAAACCAGTTTAAACAAGCCCCGTGATAAAGAGAAGAAAGAGAGACTCTGCCAGCTCCTTATATGGAAAAGTAACCATGGTTACTGGAATGTAAAGAGATATGAGGTAAAATCAGAGGTGGGAACTCACAGCAAAAAAAAAAAATTTTTTTAAACTAAATGAACTCTCTGGGATAGGCTGATCAGTTCAAAATCTCAATAATGAGCTAGTTGGCTCTCTTGGATAGGCCGTACAAATTAAAATCTCAAAAGATGAATTAGTTAGTGTTCTCGGATAGGCTGTAACCTCTGTAGTACCCAGTCAATGGGGAAACAGGGGAGGGACTTGCGAATTAGAAGTAGGAGATTTAAAGATCGCCATTCTCTTCCTCTGGTGTGCCAGCCTACCACGTGTTTGGCTGGATGCCCTATCTTGCAAGATCGTAAATAAATTGTTTTCTCCTCCAGAACCAAGTGAGCATTTATTCCCTTACAGGTACCACTTTATTTCTGACAAACCTGTAGATCTGTTTGGGTAGGATTGACATCTTAACCATGTTTAACCTTCCTATCCATGAATCAGAATATCTTTCCACCTAATTAGGTTCCCTTTGATTTCTTTTAATAATGACTTTTTAAAATTTTCTGTGTAGAGGTCCTTTACATCCTTGGTCAAATGTATTCCTAGGTACTTGATTTTTAGTTGCTTATTGTGAATGGCATTTTTTTGATTGCCTGTTCAGTTAGGTAATTACTAGTCATGGGTACATTACTGATTTATGTGCATTAATCTTGCATTCCACCACTCTGTTAAATTTTTATATTAGCTCAAGGAGCTTTGTCATAGATTTCTGAGGATTTTCCAAACATAAGATCATATAATCAGCAAATAATGACAGCTTTATTTCTTCCATTCCAATTTGGATACCTTTTATTTCTTTGTCTTGGCAAATTGCCCTAGCTAGAACTTCTGGGAAAGTGTTGAATAATTGTGGTGATGTTGGGCATCCTCAACTCATTCCTGATCTTAGGCAGAAGGCTTTCAGTCTCTCACCATTGAGTACTATGCTGGCTATGGGTTTTTCATATATGCCCTTTTTCATATTGAGGAAGTTTCCTTTAATTCCCAACTTTTCACTTGTTTTTATCAGAAAAGGATGCCAAATTTTGTAAAATGATTTTTCATCATCTATAGAGATGATCATTTGATGGTTCCCTTTTGATTTGTTAATGTGTTGTATTACATTGATTGATTTTCTCATGTTGAACCACCATTACATACCAGGAGTGAATGCCACTTGATTGTGTTGTATAGTTCTTTCAATGTGTCTTTGGATTTGATTTGCAAGTATTTTGTTGAGAATTTTTGTATCTATATTATTGTGGAGATTGGCCTCCAGTTTGCCTTTCTTGTAGTATCTTTATCTGGTTTTTGTATTAGAGTGATGTTAGCTTCATAAAATGAGCTAGGTATTGTTCCTTTTCTTCATTTTTTTTTTTTGAAAGACTTTGAGCAGGAATTGTGTCATTTCTTTTTGGAAAGTTTTGTAAAGTTCCCCTGTGAGAATGTGGGACAAAACAAAGATGGATGCAGAAATTGCAGAAAGTTTGTGGAAAGGAAAATTTATTTCTGTGGTCAAGGTTAAAAAATGGTAAAAAAAAAAAAATAGCAATAGCACTACTTAATAGTAAAACCTCACAACTTAAAGAGGTGGTTTTGCAAAACAAAACAGCATTAAATATTCTGGCCACTACCTGAGGTGGTACTTATGCTCTACCTAATGTTCAATGTTTATGTATGTGCCTGATAATTCACAAAATGTAAACCTTTTCATCTTCCAGAACTCTGGCTAAGAATAATCCATTTTCCCCTGAAGGAAATCAACAATATCTACAAGTTATGAGTCAGAAATTTCACCATATAATCCCTTAATTTCTTTGCCCCATTTGTCAACTCAAAGAAGCCAGAATGACTGGTGGCCCAATTCCCAAGATTGGAAATGAATATTATTTTAAGGGGGAAATTGTAACAGTGACATTTAAAATATAATCTTAAATTGTAAACAAGAAATTGTAGCATGTAACCTTCACAGCTAGAAACAGGATAAAATGAAAGCTCCTATTCTCACAAAGGAGCAATTTGCAAGTGTAAGGTTTGCAAAGATATGTAAATGTGATCTCCTGGCTACTGAAAAAGGAAAACAGGAGATAACAAAATTACTAAAAGTTCTCCAAACCTATTACACGATATGTAAATGTAGAGTTTGTGCTTTGCCACCAGGGTCCTGAAGGGAATGGGAAAGTGGAAAATAGCTAAATTGACACCCTTGGTCTCTAATGGGTTTGGCCAATTGAAGAATCACTGGGAGACTACTCAAGCCTCCTGGATGAATGGGCCTTTCACTCTTGTTGCATACTTATTTCTCTTTCTCTCTGAACCTGGGGATAAAACCCAACTGGAGAAGGAGATCTGGGAAGCAGATTTGGGAAAATTTCCCCTGCTTTCTGCTGGTGTAAATTAATAAAACCATCTTTTCCTCTTCAAAAAAAAAAATTCCCCTGTGAAGCCACTGGCTCTGGGCTTTTATTTTTAGGTAGATTTTTGATGACTGCTTGGATCTCTTTACCTTTGCTTGGTTTGTTGAGGTCTTCTATTTCTTCTTGGGTCAGTCTAGTTTGTTCATGTGTTTCCAGGAAATTGTCCATTTCCTCTAAATTTTCTAGGTTGTTGCATACCGCTGTTCATAGTATCCATGTATGATTTCATTATTTCTTTGGGATCCATAGTAATGACCCCCACTCTCATTACTGATTTTCTTTATTTAGGTCTCTCTTCTTTACTTTGTCAATCTAGCTAATGATTTGTCATTTTTGTTGATCTTCTGAAAGAACCAAATTTTGGTTTTATTTAATCTATTTGTTGTTTTGTTCTCTAGCTCATTTATTTCTGATTTAATCTCTGTTATTTCTTTTCTTCTACTTGCTTTAGGGTTAGTTTGCTGATCATTCTCTAGACTCTCCAGTTGCTCTGTTAGGTCTTTGATTTTTGCTCTTCCCCCCTTTTTTATGTTTGCATTTAGAGCTATAAATTTCCCTCTCAGCACCACCTTCACTGCATCTGTAGCTTTGGATATGTTGTGCTCTCATTATCATTCATCTCTAGATAGTTACCTATTGTTCTTGCAATTTCTTCTTTGACCCATGGGTTTTTTAGGAGTGTGTTGCTTAAACTTCATGTATTTGTGAAAGACCTGGTTCTTTGGTGATTATTGATTCCTAGTTGAATTCCATTATGGTCAGAGAAAGTGCTTTGAATAATTTCAATCTTTTAAAATTTGTAAAGACTTGTTTTGTGCCCCAGGATATGATCTATCCTGGAGAACATTCCATGAGCACTAGAGAAGAATATATATCCTGGGATTTGGGGATGTAACAATCTATATGTCTATCAAATCTAATTCATTTATCACATTTTTTAGGTACTCAATTTCCTTATTGATCCTCTGTCGAGTTGTTCTATCCATGGAAGAGAGTGTTGTGTTGAAGTCTCCCACTATTATTGTAGAAACATCTATTGCTCCTTTCAGTTTAGCCAATATTTGTCTCATGTACTTTGAAGCTCCTTAATTGGGTGCATAAACATTTATGATTGTTATTTCTTCTTGGTGAATTGACCCTTTTATTAATACATAGTGTCCTTCTTTGTCTCTTATGACATCTTTGCATTTAAAGTCTATTTTGCCTGATAATAATATTGCTATCCCTGCATTCTTTGGGCTGCAGCTTGCATGGAATACTTTTCTCTGTCCTTTCACTTTCAGTCTCTTTGTGTTGCAGGGTCTAAGATAAGTCACTTTTTTTTTTTTTAAATTCAGTTTTATTGAAATACATTCACACATCATACAATCATCCATGGTATACAATCCACTGTCCACAGTATGATAACATAGTTATGCGTTCATCACCACAATCTATCTCTGAACATTTTCCTTACATCAGAAAGAACCAGAACAAGAATAAAAAATAAAAGTGAAAAAAAAACACCCAAATCATCCCCCCATCCCACCCCATTTGTCCTTTAGTTTTTATCCCCATTCCTCCACTCATCCATACACTAGATAAAGGGGGTGTGATCCACAAGGTCTTCAAAATCACACTGTCACCCCTTGTAATCTACATTATTATATAATTGTCTTCAGGAGTCCAGGCTGCTGGGTTGGAGTTTGGTAGTGTCAGGTATTTACTTCTAGCTATTCCAATACATTAAAGCCTAAGAGGTGTTATCTATATAGTGCATAAGAATGTCCACCAGAGTGACCTCTCGACTCCATTTGGAATCTCTCAGCCACTGAAACCATTTTGTCTCATTTTGCATCCCCCTTTTGGTCAAGAAGATACTCTCAGTCCCACGATGCCGGGTCTACATTCATCCCCGGGAGTCATACTCTGCGTTGCCAGGGAGATTTACACCCCTGGGAGTTGGGTCCCACGTAGGGGGGAGGGCAGCGAGTTCACCTGTCGAGATGGTTCAGTTAGAGAGAGAGAGGGCCACATCTGAGCAACAAAGAGGTACTCAGGGGGAGACTCTTAGGCACCATTACATACAACTTTAGACTCTCCTTTGTGGTAATGAGCTTAAGATAAGTCACTTTTAAACAGTTTAATGAATTCCACCTGTCTGTATCTTTTAGTTGGGGACTTTAATCCATTCACATTTGCATTCATCAGCAAAATCAACATTACTCCAAAAAAATAAAAATAAGAATAAAAATAAAAGTGTAAAGAACACTAAAACATCCCATACCTCTTCCTCCATATTATTCATTTACTTTTTGTCTCCATTTTTCTACTCATTTGTCCATACACTGGGTAAAGGGAGTATGAACCATAAGGTTTTCACAATCATAGGGTTACACCATATAATCTATATAGTTATACAATCACCTTCAAGACAAGAATACTGGATTGCAGTTCAACAGCTTCAGATATTTCCTTCTAAATACTCTAACAAAATAAAAATTAAAAAGGGATATCTATATAATGCATAAGTGTTAACTCCAGAAAGAGCTCTCAACTCCATTTGAAATTGCTCAGTCATTGAGACTTTATTTTGTTTCAATTCTCTTCCCCCTTTTGGTCCAGAAGTCTTTTTCAATTACATGATGCAGGGTCCAGGCTCATCCCTGGGAGTCACATTCCACATAGCCAGGGAAATTTATAGCTCTGAGAGTTATGTCCCATGTAGGGGGGAGGGCAGTGAGTTTATCTGCAAAGTTAGCTAAGAGAGAGAGGCCACATCTGAGGAACAAAAGAGGCCCTCTGGAGGTGAACCCTAGGCACAATTAGGAGTAGGCTTAGCTTTTCCTTTGCAGAAACCAGCTTTGTAAGTGCAAGCCCCAAATTCTAGGTCTCAGCCAACTAAGCTGGTGGTCCCCAATGCTTGCAAGAATATCAGGAATTCCACAGCTAGGGAAGTTTAATATTTCCACATTTTCCCATAGACCCTTAAGGGGGCTTTGCAAATACTTTTTATTCTCTGCCCAAGTTACTCTGGGTTGTACTGGGGCTTCATGCTAACCTGTAAAAACAACAAGGTCTCAATCCCTAGTCAAGGTTCCATATAATTATGACATTTGAGTAAACTGACCATACAAGTTAAATTGTATAGTCTGTTACAGAAAATAAAGATCTTGCACCATATAACCTTCTCTTCCTTTGGCCCCACACAGAAGCTAAAGTTTTAAAATACAGTTAATATCATCCTCTACTCTTTAGTCTGAGCTACCCCAATCTCAACTAAGTCCATTTTGTTCATATCTCCAATCAAAGTCTGATCTCCATTTCAGCCTCTTTAGCAGTTGATTCATGGGGCAAAGCTGACACTCACAGTGGCCAAACCCTAGCTCTGAGTCCCAGGTGCCACAAAGGCACCCAAAGTTTCAGAGACTGACCACATCACACACAAACAGCCCAGAATCTCAAAATTTGGAGATAACTGTTACAACTCATGAATATATGGGAATTCTGTAAGAGCTTACAATCTAGGAACCTTTACATAAGTTTCCTATTACAACCCATGAACCAGGATTCAATTCTCAGAGTTTGCATATTGTTATTAGTCTATATTAGTGAGGCATTATAATGTTTGTCTTTTCATTTCTGGTTTATTCCACTCAAGCTGCTGCTCTCACAGTCCATTCACTTCATTGCATACCTCATAATTTCATTCCTTCTTTCTGCTCCCTCATGCAAAAATGTTCTTATATTTATACATTTAATAACACTCATTGACCACTCTAGGTTTCACTAAGTTATACAGTTCCCATCTTTATCTTCTGTTTTTCCTTCTGGTATCATACTGATCCCTAACATTCCTCTTTCAACCATATTCACACTCATCTTCTTTCAGTGTACTTATAATATTGTGCTACCATCACAGTATTGTGCTATCCATTTCTAGATCTACACAATCAATCCTCTAGAACATTCTGTACTCCTTCAACATCAAATTCCTTTTCTCTACCCTCTTTCTATCTGCTGATATCTTCATTTCAACAATCTTCTCTGAACCTCTCTCTCCTGTCTTTTCCTATCTGTCTCTAGCACACCCTTTAGTATTTCTTGTAGAGGAAGTCTCCTGTTCACAAAGTCTAACAGTGTCTGTTTATCTGTAAATATTTTAAACTCTCCCTCATTTTTTAAATTAAATTCAGTTTTATTGAGATATACTCACATACCATACAATCATCTACGGTGTCTAATCAACTGTTCACAGTACCATCATATATTTATGCATTCATCACCACAATCTATTTTTGAACATTTTCCTTACATCAGAGAGAATCAGAATAAGAATAAAAAATAAAATTAGATAGAAAACCCACATCATCCCCCATCCTACCCTATTTTTCATTTCATATTTGTCCCCATTTTTCTACTCATCCATCCATACACTGGATAAAGGGAGTGCAATCCACAAGGTTTTCACAATCACCCTGTCACCCCTTGTAAGCTACATTGTTATACAATCATCTTCAAGAGTCCAGGCTACTGGGTAAGAGTTTGATAGTTTCAGGTATATATTTCTAGCTATTCCAAAACATTAAAACCTAAAACGTTTTATCTATATAGTGCATAAGAATGTCCACCAGAGTGACCTCTGGACTCCATTTGAAATCTCTCAGCCACTGAAGCTTTATATAATTTCATTTTGCATCTGCCTTTTGGTCAAGAAGATGTTCTCAATCCCATGATGTCAGGTCCAGATTCACCCCCAGGAGTCATATCCTGCATTGCCAGTGAGATTTACACCTCTGGGAGTCAGGCCTCACATAGTGGGGGGTGGCAGTGAGATCACTTGCTGAGGTGGCTTAGTTAGAGAGAGGGGGCACATCTGAGCAACAACAAAGAGGTGCTCAAGGGGAGATACTTAGGCAGAATTATAAGCAGGTTTAGCCTCTCCTTTGCAGTAAAAAGCTTCATAAGTGGAAGTCCTCAATGTTTGTGAGAACATCAGCAACAATCCAGGTGAGGAAGTCCAACTCTTCTGCACTTTCCCCCAGGTCCTCAGGGGGGCCCTGCATATATATTTTTATTCTCCACCAAAATTACTTTGGGATGTGTTGCTATTTTACTTTAACCTACGCACACCTACCGTATTTCACTTCTTATTCAAAGTTCCATGTAACTGTGGTGTTAAAACAAACTGACTGTAGAAGTTATATAGTTTAGGAAATACAGATCCTACAACAAATACACATCTCTTCCCTTGGTCTCACATGGAAGTTGAAGTTTTAACACACAGTCAGTTTCAACCTTTACCCTTTGGCCTGATTTGCCCTAGTCTTAACCAGATCTGCTTCATTCCTGTCTCTAATTGAAGACTGGGATCTTCTTCAGCTTTTTAAAAAACAATTGCTATATGTGTTAATACTGACATTCATATGTGCTGAGCTCTGGCTCTGAGTTTTCAGGTGTCACACAGATACCTACAGTTCAAGAAACCAATCAGGTTGTACACAAAGGGATCAGCATCTCAGAGCTTGGAAATAGCCATTATAATTCAGGTATAGGTTTTACTGCTGTAAGAGCTTACAATCTATGGACCACTACAACAATCATTTTCCTGTTAGGCTGTGCTCTAAGATTCAATTCTGAGTTTACACATTGTAGTTAGTCCATATTGGTGAGGCATTATAGTGTTTGCCTTTGTTTCTGGCATACTTCAATCAAAATGTGGTCTACAGGATCAATTCACCTTGTTGCATGTCTCACATCTTCACTCCTCATAGTTGCTCAATATTTCATTGTGTGCATACACAACAATTCACCATTCTGTTCCTCAGTTGGTGTACCCTGAGGCCATCTATGGCCATTGTGAATCATGAATATTGACTCTGTAAACACCAGCGTGCAAATGTCCACTCATGTCTCTTCTGTCAGATCTTCCAAGTACATACCCCATAATGAGGCTGCAGGACCATATTGCCCCACATACTTAGCTTCTTGTGGAACAGCCACACTGACCTCCAGAAAGATTAAACCATTCTACCTCCTCATCAACAGTAAATAGGTACAATACTCTCTCCATGTTTTCTCCAGCATTTTTATGCCTATTTATATATTTTCCTGCAATTTTACAGATATATTCACATACCATACAATTATCCACACTGTACAGTCAGTTGTTCATGGTATCATCATAGTGTTGTACATTCACCATGAACATCAGCACTTGAACATATTGATTACTATGAAAAAGTGTTTTTTTGGTAAATAATAAAAAAGATAAAAAAATAAAAGAAAATGTCATACAATACAATATAATAGTAAGGACAGAAAACAGCACTACTACCAAGAATCACATATCCCTCCCTTTATCCCCCTTTCATACACATTTAACTTCAGTATATTGCCTTTGTTACATTTAATGGAAGCATATTACTATGTTACTGTTGATCACAGACTCCAGTTTGCTTTGATTATATTTTTTTCCCAAATACCATCCCTTTTTCAACATTCTGCGTGGTTGACATTCATTTGTACTCCCACATGAAAAACATTTTTATATTTGTACATTTAGTAACAGTCATTGGCCACTCCAGTTTTTGCCGAGTTTTTAGTCCCAGTCTTTATCATCTATCTTTACCTCTGGTGTCATACATTCCTCTATCCCAACATTTTCAGCTTTATTCACAGACATCTTTGCTCAGTGTACTTAAAATATTTTGCTACCATCACACAGTATTATGCTATCTATTTCTGGATGTATACAATCAACCCTACTGAACATTCTGTAGTCCTTCAGCATCAAATGCCTGATCTCTACCCTCTTTCTGTCTCCTTGTAGCCTGTGTTATCAGCTTTTAACTCTCAAAGTTTGCTCATGAATGTTAATTCTTATTAGTGAGACCATACAGTATTTGTTCTTTTGTTTCTGGCTAACTTCACTCAACATAATGTCCTCAAGGTTCATCCATGTTTTTATATTTTCCATGTGTTTGTTCTGTCTTACAGTGCATAATATTCCATCATGAGTATATACAACAGTTTCCTTATCCAATCATCCATTGATGGACATTTGGGCTGTTTCCATCTCTTGGCAATCATGAATAATGCTGCAATAAACATCAGTTTACAAATGTCCATTTGTGTCTTAACTTTAAGTTCCTTCGAGTATATACCTAGCAATAGAATAGAGGGATCATACAGCAAATCTATACTTAGCTTCCTGAGGAACCTCCACACTGTCTTCCAGAGTGGTTGCACAATTCTACATTCCCACCAGCAATGAATAAGTGTGCCTCTTTCTCCACATCCTGTCCAGCACCTGTAATTTCCTGTTTTTTTGATAATGGCCATTCTGATAGGTGTGAGATGATATCTCATTGTGGTTTTGATTTGCATTTCTCCAATAGCCAGTGAAGTTGAGCATTTTTTGATATGTTTTGGGGCCATTTATATTTCCTCTTTGGAAAAGTGTCTATCCATGTCTTTTGTCCATTTTTTAACTGGGTTGTTTGTCTTTCTGTTGTTGAGTTGTAGGATAGTTTTATATATTCAGGTTATTAAACCCTTATCTGATATGTGGCTTCCAAACATTGTCTCTCATTGTATAGGCTGCTTTTTACTTTTCTAACAAAGTTCTTTGATGTATAAAAGTGTTTGATTTTGAGGAGATCCCATTTGTATATTTGTTCTTTGGTTGTTCATGCTTTGGGCATAATGTCTATGAAACCACCTGCAATCACAAGATCTTTAAGATATTGCCCTACATTTTCTTCTAAGAGTCTTATGGTCTTAGCGCTAATGTTTAGGTCTTTGATTCTTTTTAAGTTAACTTTTGTATAAGGTGTGAGATAGGGGTACCCTTTTGAAAATGGATATCCAGTTCTCCAAACACAATTTGTTGAAGAAGCTGCTCTGTCTCAGTTGCTTTGGCTTGACTGCCTTATCAAACATCAGTTGTCTGTAGATGCAAGAGTCTATTTCTGAACACTCAATTCTATTCCACTGGTTGGTATTTCTGTCCTTATGCCAGTACCATGCTGTTTTGAGCACTGTAGCTTTGCAGTGTGCTTCAAAGCCAGGTAGGGTGAGACCTCCCACTTTGTCCCTCTTTCTCAAGACATTTTTGGCTATTTGGAGCACCTTTGCCTTCCAAATAAGTTTGGTTATTGGTTTTTCTATTTCTGCAAAGTAAGTTGTTGGGATTTTAATTGGCATTACATTGAATCAATAAATCAGTTTAGGTAGAGTTGGCATATTAATTATATTTGGTCTTCCAACCCATGAACATGGTATGTCCTTCCATTTTTTTAGGTCCTGTTCAATTTCTTTTTGCAGTTTCTTGTAGTTTTCTTTGTATAGGTCTTCTGTGGCCTTCATTAAGTTTATTCCTAAATACTTGTTTTTTTGGTTGCTATTGTAAATGAAATTTTTTTTTATTTCTTCCTCTTATTGCACATTACTTGTGTATAGGAACACTACAGATTTTTGTGTGTTGACCTTGTGGCCTGCCACTTTGCTGTATTCATTGATAAGCTCTCATAGCTTTGTTGTAGGTTTTTCTGGATTTTCTACATATAGAATCATGTCATCTGCAAACAGTGAAACTTTTATATCTTCCTCTCCAATTTGGTTGCCTTTTCTTTCTTTTTCTTGCTTAATTGCTCTAGCTAGAACTTCCAGCACAATGTTGAATAACAATGGTGACAGTGGGCATCCCTGTCTTGTTCCTGATCTTAGAGGCAAAGCTTTCAGTCCTCCCCATTGAATACAATGTTAGCTGTGGGTTTTTCATATATTACCTTTATCATATTGAGAAAGTTCCCTTCTATTCCTATCCTTCAAATTGTTTCTTCAAGAAATGATGTTGAGTTTTGTTAAATGCCTTTTCTGCATCAATTGAGATGATCATGTGGCTCTTTTGCTTTGATTTATTGATGTGGTGTATTACATTAATTGATTTTCTTGTGCAGAACCAGCCTTGTATACCTGGAATAAACCCCACTTGGTCATGGTGTATAATTCTTTTAATGTGCTGCTGGATTTGATTTGTATTTTGTTCAGGCTTTTTGCATCTATATTCATTAAAGAGATTGGTCCTTAATTTTCTTTTTTTTCAGTATCTTTGTCTGAGTTTGGTATTAGGGTGATGTTGCCTTCATAGAATGAGTTGGGTAGATTTCCCTCCTCTTCAATTTTTTTGAAGAGTTTGAGCAGGATTGGTATTAATTCTTTCTTGAATACATGGTAGAATTCACATGTGAAACCATCTGGTCCTGGGCATTTCTTTTTTGGGAGCTTTTTGATGACTGTCTCAATCTCTTTAATTGTGATTGGTATGTTGAGGTCATCTATTTCTTCTCATATCAATGTTGGTTGTTTATGCTTTTCTAGGAAGTTGTCCATTTTGTGTAAGTTGTCCAGTTTATTAGCATGTAGTTGTTCATAGTATCTTTTCATTATCTCCTTTATTTCTGCAGGGTTCATAGTTATGTGTCCTTTCCTATTTCTGTTTGCATTTATTTGCATCCACTCACTTTTTTTTTGTTAGCCTAGCTAGGGGTCCATCAATTTTGTTGATTTTCTCAAAGAACCAACTTCTGGTTTTGTTGATTCTCTATTGCTGTCCTGTTCTCAGTTTCATTTTTTTCTGCTCTTATCTTTGTTATTACTTTCCTTCTGTTTGCTTTGGGGTATGTTTCCTTTGGGGAATTTTTGCTTTTCTTTCTCTAGTTCCTCCAGGTGGACAGTTAATTCCTCAATTTTTGCTGTCTCTTCTCTTTTAATATAGGTGTTTAGGGCAATAAATTTCTCTCTCAGCACCACCATTGCTGCATCCCATAGCTTTGATATGTTGTGTTTTCATTGTCATTTGCCTCCAAGTATTCATTAATGTTTCTGGTAATTTCTTCTTTTACCCACTGGTTTTATAAGAGTGTGTTGTTTACTCTCCATATATTTGTGAATTTTACATTCTTCTGCCTGTTATTTATTTCCAACTCCATTCCATTATGAGCCAAGAAAGTTTTTTAAAATATCAATATTTTTAAGTTTGTTGAGACTTGCTTTGGGACCTAACATGTGGTTTATCCTAGAGAATGTTCTGTGAGCACCTGAAGAAAACATGTATCCTGCTGTTGTGAGGTGTCATGTTCTATAAATAACTGTGAAGTCTATTTCATTTATCATAAAATTCAACATCTCTATTTCTTTATTGATCCTTTGTCTAGATGTTATATCCATTGATGAGAGTGGTGTATTGAAGTTTACAACTATTATTCTGGAGTTATCTACTTCTCCTTTCCATGTTCTCAGTGTTGGCCTCATTAATTTTGAGGCACTCTGGCTTGGTGCATAAATGTTTATGATTGTTATATTTTGTTGATGAATTAACCCTTTTATTAATATATAGTGTCCTTCTTTGTCTTTTTTAATTGTTTTAGTTGAAGTGTACTTTCATATTAATATAGCAACCCCTGCTTTTTTTTTACTTGTTGCTGTTTGCATGGAATATCTTTTTCCAGCTTTCCACTTTCAGCCTACTTTTGCCCTTGGGTCTAAAGTGAGTTTCTTATAGACAGCATACAGGTGGATCCTGTTTTTTAATCCATTCTGTGAGTCTGTGTCCTTTAATTGGTGATTTTAATCCATTAATATTTAATGTTATTACTGTAAGGACAGTACTTTCTTCTAACATTTTTTCTTTTGGATTTTATATGTCATGTCTTATTTTTTCCTCTTTCTCCTTTTACCCTTCCTGATAATCTTCAATTCTACACTCTTCTCTAAACCTCTCTCTCCTGTTTTTTCCTATCAGCCCGAAGCACTCCCTTTAGTATTTCTTGTAGTGCTTGTCTTTTATTCACAAACTCTCTCAGTGTCTGTTTGTCTGAAAATATTTTAATCTCTCTCTCATTTTTGAAGGACAAGTTTGCTGGATATAGAATTCTTGTTTGGCAGTTCTTCTCTTTCAGTGTCTTAAATACATTATACCACTGTCTTCTCACCTCCACATTTCTCCAGAGAAATCTTTACATAGTCTTGAGCTTCCCTTGTATGTGATGGATTGCTTTTCTCTTGCTGCTTTCAGAATTCTCTCTTTGTCTTTGATATTGGACAATCTGAATTGTGTCTTGGAGTAGGTCTGTTGGGGTCTATTCTGTTTGGGGTGCACTGTACTTCTTGAATCTCTAATTTTCTGTCTTTCATAAGGGTTGGAAAAATTTCAGTGATTATCTCTATTTCTTCTATTCTTCTTTCTGCCCCCTTTCCCCTCTCTTCTCCCTCTGGGACATGCCTGACACCTATATTTGTGCACTTCATGTTTTCATTCAGCTCCCTGAGACCCTGCTCATATTTTTCTGTTCTTTTCACCATCTGTTCTTTTGTGTGAATAAATTCAAATTGCTGGTCTTCCAATTCACTGATCCTTTCTTGTGCCTGTTCAAACCTACTGTTGTATCCCTCCATTGTCTTTTTCATCTCTTCCATTATGCCCTTCATCCCCATAAGTTTTGCTATTTGTTTTGTCAAGTTTATGAATTCTTCTTTATGGTCATCCAGTGTCTTCCTTATATTCTTCATCTATTTTGCTATATATTCCCTCAATTCATTGACTTGATTTTTGAATTGATTTAGGAGATTTGTTTTAACATTTTTAATTAGTTCTTCCTTCAGTTCATTGAATTGATTTAGCACTAGTTGTCTCAACTCCTGTATCTTGGTTGAACTAATAGTTTCTTTCTTTGACTGGTCCATATTTCTGTGTTTCCTAGTATGGCTTGTTATCTTGAGGTGTCTAGGCATTTGACTTTCTTGATTAGTTTGCTCTGGAGCTCATTTTCTCTCTTTTAACTAGGGTTTTCTTGTTGGTTGGTTTTGTTCTCTAACTTCTGGTGTTTAGTTCAGCTTATTCTAGGCCTCTAACTTAGGTTCTATTTAGTTGATCACTTTTTCACCTCTTGTTTTTCTGTTTCTTGCCCCACCTCTATGTAGCCTTTTTGTTTGAGGTTCTCCTCAGAGATGGTCAACCCCAGTCAAGATTTCCCACTCTACAGAGGCCCAGGTCTCAGGATAAGCATATGGAATTTCCTTGAGAATGATACCCTCCTGTGAGGCCTCTATGCTCAGTGTTTTTCCTATGCTGTTCAGCAGTTGGTGCTTGCCAGCCCACAGCTCCCACAATAGTGTAAAGAATTGTGGTGCCTTTAGTTCTCCTGGTGATCCTGACCTTGTTGGGGGTATGGCTGACTGAAGCTGGTTTCTGAACTCCAGCCCCTGGGGTCTGAGTTCCCCAAAGGAGGACTGCCACTGGAGCCATGCCATGCCCCCCTTTTCTTGGGTACTTATGGTCTTTAGCAAACTTTCTCTATCACTAGACTTATTGTTTTGTCCCTCAGAAATATCTTAGTTCTGCTCTTGCCTGGGCCCAAATTGCAAGTCTTTGAGGCTTTTTGCAATGGGCTTTTTAGAATAGTTATTTAAAAAAATAGAAAAAGATGAAAAAAAAAAAGAAAAAGAAGGGCCCATTATGGAGTATTTACAGTCCTTGCAGTTCTGATGGACTACTGAAATGCTAAAAGACAAGGAGTTGAGGGCAATTAAGGAACAATCAAGAAAGCAGAGAAACCAGCTTTTCAGAAAAGGGCCCTGGTCCCCTGGATTTGCATACATGCCTGATTCTGTTTGAGCTTGGCCCTTCTTTCTATTATGTTCACCCCAACTCCAAAAGTCTCTGTTTTTATTTCTGTTTTTTTTTTTTCTGTTCTTGCTAGCTCTATCTCCTTTCTGCAGAGCTGACTGCTCCCTGATTCTCTGGTGTCTGGTTTCCATTTATCTATAGTTGTTTTTTTTTTCAGCAGTCTGAGTTTGTTAATCAGTGCTGCAAATGCAGTTCTCCCTCCTGGTTCCCAGCACCAACAGCCCCTTCTCCATCAGGATTGTGCCTGGCAGGGAGGGGCATGCACCTGTGGCCATGAGAACTTACAGATTTCACTGTTCTCTGTTGCTGCATGGGTTCATGAGTGTTGTATGAAGTATGTCCAAACTCAAAATCCTCTGCAGTGTCTGGTCCATGCTGTTCCTTATTTTCTACCAAGTGCCCCAGAGGAGTAAGTAAATCCCACACCTCACCACTCTGCTATCTTGCCCTGCCTCTCTTCCTCTTTTTTGAAGGATACTTTTGCCAGATATAGGATTCTTGTTTGGCAGTTTCTGTCTTTATGTGTCTTTAATATGTCCTACCACTGCTTTCTCACTTCCATGGTTTCTGCTGGGAGATCCACATTTAGTCTTATTGAGCTTCCCTTGTATTGTATGTCATGGATTGCTTTTCTCTTGCTGCTTTCAGAGTTCTCTCTTTGTCTTTGACATTTGAAAATCTGATTAGTATGTGTCTTGGAGTAGGTCTATTTGGATCAATTCTGTTTGGAGTATGCTGTGTTTCTTGAACCTATTTTATATCTTTCCTAAGAGGGGAAATTTTCATTGATGATTTCCTCTATTATTCCTTCTGCTATTTTTGCCTTTTCTTCCCCTTCCAGGACACCCATAACATGTTTATTCATGTGCTTCATGTTGCAGTCCTCTGAGACCCTGCTAATATTTTTCTGTTCTTTTCCTTATCTGCTCCTTTGTGTGCAGGATTTCAGATGTCCTGTCCTCCATCTCACTGATCCTTTCTCCTCTCTCTCCACATTTGCTGTTGCATGTCTCCATTGTTTTTCATCTCTTTTATTGTGCCTTTCATTCCCATAAGTTCTGCCATTTGTTTTCTCAAGCTTACAAATTCTTCCTTATGATCACCTAGTGTCTTCTTTATATCCTTCATCTCTTTTGTCACATTCTGTCTCATCCACCTCCTTGATTTTGTTTAACAGGTTTGTTTGAACATCTATAATTAGTTGTTTCGTCTCCTGAATCTCAGTTGATATGTTAGTTTCCTCCTTTGACTGGGCCATATCTTCCTGTTTCCTAATGTGGTACTTGATTTTTTTGCTGTTGTCTAAGCATTGATTTACTTGATTGGTTTATTCTGGATTTTGTTTTCTCTTTTGCCTAAGGTTTTCTTGTTGGTTGACTTTGCTCTCTATCTTTCCTTTTTTCTCTCCCTGTCCAGTTTTCAGATTGGCTCTGCCCCCCCCCCATCTTTTCCCCCAAATTAGGTGCTCACCTTGGCCTGCCACAGGAATGGGAGGTGGGCATTGGGCAGCCCAGCAAGTTCACTGTCTACGGTAATAAAAATCTGGCTTCCAGTGGTGCTCTATTTTCCACCAGCTAGCAAGTGCTGGGTTTGCTTTGGGGCCCTGCTTTAACAGTTGGGTCTTCCCTATTTCTCAGCCAAAATATGACTGGATTTCCATACAGTTTATATAGACCAACTCCTGTGTTCCTAAGAAAGGGTCCTTGCACTTTCTGGACTGTCCAGCAGATGGCACTGTTCAGTAACTTAATCATCCTCAGAGTCTGCGCTTTCTTAGCGCATAGCCAGGCTGAAACTTTGGGACTCCTATACCTTCAGTCTACCAGCCAAAATCTGGCTTGATGTGGGGTGCTACCCATAGCAAAGCACTCCCCCAGCTGACTAAGCACTACAGCTGTCCCCAAGGCAAGGAAATGTCTGCTGGCTGCTGCTTCCCTCAAGGATAGTGGTAGGACTTTCAGATCCAGGGCTGGAAACCCATTTCTGTCCACATTTTCTCAGTCTCTTTGTCCCTCACTGATCTGCACTTGAACTGTCCTCCCCTGTCCACTGGGTCTTCAAACAGTGAGGGCATTCTTCACTGCTGAGATTTTAAAATCTGTGCCCCTGGTGGGAGGGGTCCCATCTGCTGTTTCTCTGTCTTTCCCACATGGATACCAAATAAATGAGGCAGAGGGAAGATGACTGGCTCCTCTGGGACAGAAAATTCCTACCTGATATTTCTTCTCTTTCTTCAATTTGGCATTTTCGTGGTCTTTCCGCAGCCTATATCCTCCTCCAGAGTTTCATACAGTTCAGAATTGTCTTTTTTTCATTGAATCTCTTGAGAGAAGTTTTCAGTAGCTGTTTACATCACCATGTTTATGACATCACCTGTCTAATATATTTTTAATTTGATCTACAGTACCACTTATTTATATAAGATTTGTTCTTTTTTATTTACTCTTTAAACTTCCTCTTTATGCTCTTCCATACTCTTCTTGATGTCTTTTATATGTTTATCAAACCCATTTAAACTGTTTTGAACATTTGTATGTACTTCTTTGATTAAATGCTCCAGATTCTGTGTCTCCTCCTGCTTTTTAATTTGGTCATTTGGCTTGTCCATATCTTCTTGTTTCTTCACATGCTTTATGATTTTCTGTTGGCCTTGAGGCATTTGCTTATCTTGATAAGGTTATTTTGGGAAATGTAGGATTATTTGAACTTTCGTATATTTTTTGGCAGAGCCACAGCTTGCAGGAGTACACTTTCCCTTTCCTCCCAGTAGATGACACTCCTGAGCCACCTCTTTCTCTCAAGCCAGGTTTCTCCCAACTTTGCCTACATGCTGTGTGGGGTCCCAACCAGGTGGAAATCCAATTAGTGCACCAGTTCTCTGTGTGCACTGGGGACTGCCAGTTCTGGACATTGGGAGTGGGTGCTGTGTAGCTTGGCAGTGAGTCCCTTAAGAGAGCAGTGAGTCAGGTAGTTCCTTGGCCTCTGAGCAGACTACTCTTGAACTGTGGGGTGACATTTCTCACCCTCCTAGCTCAAATACAACCTGGACCTTGTATGCCATACACCCATGAGCCTCTGGGGTTGGGTAAATTTTCCTGCCCCTTCCATGCACTGCCATGCCTGTGCACACCACAGGCTTCTGTGGTGAAAGAGTAATTGTGGTCACCACAAGTCAACTGAGTTCTGAGTTCCCCTACAGTAGCTCCCAGCCACGGGGCTGTGAAAGGTTATCCCCTCAGTCAACTACTGAAATGGGTGCATGGGGCATAAAAAGCTGCTCCCTCCCATGCTTGGCATCTGGCTCCAGCTGCCAGTCCCCAGTGGCAGGCCAGATTGAACACACTGACCCCATTCTTTCAAGCACAGTCTCTCCACCTCTGCATCCAAGTCCCCACTATGCATTGTAGAGATCCCTCTCCAGCCAGATGCCCCCGTGAACCACTGTTCTGGGCCCCTTTGCCCTTTCTATTGTCCCTTTCATGGAGGAGTAGTTTGCACTGTGTCTTCTATTCCACCATCTTTCTGAAGTGGGACAATTTGAATATTTCCATAGAGATGTGAAACCATCCAGTCAGGGTAGGTCTTAATTAGATCACTGGAGTCCTTTAAACAAACTCACAGAGACTAAGACCTCAGAGAAGTTGAGACAGACATTTTGTAGATAAACTGAGATGTCTAATCCAGAGTTTGCCCCTGGGAGAAATTAAGAGCTGACAAAGACCCAGATGCTTGGAGACACTGGGAGATGCAGACAGAAGGACATTTGGAGATGCTGAGCTAAAAGATGAAGCCCAGAGTTTGTCCCAGAGAAACTAAGAGAGGACTCCCAGAAGCTTAGAGAGAAATGCCCCAGGAGAACCAAGCAGAGAGCTGAGAGAAGCTAAGAGAGACAGAAACTCAGAAATATTTTGGAGAAAGCCATTTTGAAATGCAACCTGGGAGCAAAAGACCACTATTCACATGCCTTCCCAGCTGACAGAGGTGTTTTGGATGCCATTGGCCTTCCTTCAGTGAAGGTATCCTCAAGTTAATGCCTTAGTTTTGACACTTTTGTGGCCTTAGAACTGTAAATTTGTAACCTAATAAACCCTATTCATAAAATATCATTTCTGATATTTTACATTCTGGCAGCTTTAGCAAACTAGAACAGTGCAGTTAATGATGGACGTTGTCCACCACAAGATTCACTGTGTTATACATTCCCATGTTTTAACATCCAGCTTTCCTTCTGGTGACATACATCACTCTAAACTTCCCTTTTCCACATTTACAAACCATTCAGCACTGTTAATTTTTCTCACAATAATGTGCTACCATCACCTCTATCCATTTCCAAATGTTAAGTTCACCCTAATTAAACATTCTGCACATATTAAGCAATGGCTCCCCATTCATTAGCATCATTCTATATCCTGGTACACTATATTCTATATTTTATGTCTGAGTTTACATATTCTAAATTGTTCATATCAATGAGATCATAAAAGATTTGTCCTCTTGTGTCTGACTTATTTCTCTTAACATAATATCCTCAAGGTTCATCCATGTTGTCACATGCTTCAGGACTTCATTTCTTCTTACTGCTGAATTATATTTCATCATACGTATAAACCACATTTTGTTTATCCATTCCTCTGTTGATGGACACTTGTGTTGGTTCCATCTTTTGGCAATTGTGAATAATGCTGCTTTGAATATCAGTGTGCAAATCCCTTCTGTTATAACCCCTTGTTTCAGTTCTTCCAGGTATGTCCTGAGTAGTGGGATTACAGGGCCATAAGGCAAATCCATACTTAGCTTCCTGAGGAACTGCCAAACCATCCTCCACAGTGGCTGTACCAATTGGCATTCCTGCCATCAGTGAATAAGTGTTCCAATTTTTCCATGTCCTCTCCAACAATTGTATTTCCCTTTTTGTTTAATAGTGGCCATTCTAGTAGGTGTATGTTGATATCTCATTTTGGTTTTGACTTGCATTTCCCTAATAGCTAGAGAAGTTGAGCATCTTTAGAGATGTATTTCCTCTTTAGAGAAATGTCTATTCATGTCCTTTGCCAATTTTTTAATTGAGTGTTGGTCTTTTTATTTTTGGGGTGTAAGATTTGTTTATATATACTGGATATCATACCCTTATCAGAAATGTAGTTTCCAAATATTTTCTTCCATTGAGTTGGATGACTTTTCTCCCTTTTGATAAAGTCTTTTGAAGAGCTGAAATATTCAATTTCAGGGAGTTCCCATTTATCTAATTTTTCTTTTGTTGCTTGTGCTTTGGTTGTAAAGTCTAAGAAACTACTGTTTATCACTAGATCTTAAATATGTTTCCCTGTATTTTCTTCTAGAAGTTTTATGGCACTGGTTCTTTTTTTTTTTTTACTGTTTCAATGTTTTATTAACAGTTGGAAACAAACCCAACAAACTGGAGGTAATGACATCACAGAAACCCAAGAGGCGAGGGAAATAGGTTCGTATTTTTTCCTTTATTTCTTTTATTATTAAGTGCATCTTAGCAAAAGTAGATTAAAAAAAGAGTCAAAGCCCCAGATGTCAGCAAGCAGTGAGAATGAGGGAACTCAGAGGAGCAACAGACCCCTGCACCACAGTCTTCCCAGGAATAGATCAAAGGAGATGCTTTTACCCCTTTGTAAACAGGCTCAAGCATGTTGGACTTGCCTAGAAACCAGAACCTTCCTTCCTGGGCCCAAGGCCTCTTTGCAGTCACCCTTAAGTCTCCTAAGTTCCCTTCTGCTCTTACAATTACAATTCTGGGCTAAGCCCTAATCCCTACATCTTGGGGTGGGCTGCTGAAAGGGGCACAAAGAGGGCAAACATGTCACCTTGAGCCAGAGAACATGAGCTTCCTGTGGCCTGGGCCACCAAACAATATAACCTGCCCACTGTTCAGAAGGGAGTGGGGGTACAATGTGTGGAGGCATTCCCTATGCCCACTTCCCAGTACTGGTTCTTATATTTAGGTTTTTGATTCATTTTGAGTTAATTTTTTAATAGCATATGAGATAGGGGTCCTCTTTCATTCTTATGGTTATGGGGATATCCAATTCTCCCAACACCATTTCTTGAAGAGACTGTTCTGTCTCAATTGAGTGGACTTGGAAGCCTTATCAAAAGTCAATTGACAATAGATCTGAGTGTCTATTTCTGAGCTCTCAATTTGATTCTATTGATCAATATGTCTATGTTTATGCCAGTACAATGCTGTTTTGACTACTGTGGCTTTATATATGCTATAAAGTCAGGAAGTGTGATATCCCCCACTTCATTCTTTTTCAAGAAACTTTTGTCTATTTGAGGTCTCTTACCCTTCCAAATAAAATTGATAATTAGCTTCTCTATTCCTACAAAGTAACCTGTTGGAATTTTGATTGGTATCATATTGAATCTGTAGATCAATTTGGGTAGAATTGACATCTCAATGCCATTTAACCTTGCAATCCATGAACATGAAATTTCTTTCCATTTACTCAGGTCTTCTTTGATTTCCTTTAGCAGTGTTTTGTAGTTTTGTAAGTACAAGTCCTTTGCATCCTTGGTTAGGTTTATTCCTCTATATTTGATTCTTTTAGGTGCTATTGTAAATGGAATTTTTTTCTTGATTACCTCCTTGGATAGCTCATTGTTAATGTATAGAAACACCATTAATTTTTGGATATTGATCTTTTATCTCACCACATTGCTGAACTCACTTATTGGCTCAAGTAGCTTTACTGTTGTTTTCACTGGATTCTCTAAATACAGAATCATGTCATCTGCAAGTTGCAACAGTTTTACTTCTTCCTTTCCAATTTGGATGAACTTTATTTCTTTTTCTTGCCTAATTGCTCTAGCTAGAAACTAGCACAATATTGAATAGCAGTGTAGACAGTGGGCATCCTTGCTTGTTTCTGATCTTAGAGGGAAATCTTCCAATTTCTCACCATAGAGTATAATGTTAGCTGTGGATTTTTCTGTATATGCCTTTCATCATATTGATGAAGTTTCCTTCAATTCCTACTATTTGAAGTGTTTTTACCTTGAAAGGATGCTGATTTTTTTCAAATACCTTTTCTGCATTGATTGAGTTGATCAAGTGATTATCCCTTTTAATTTGTTAATGCAGCATATTACATTAATTGATTTTCTTGTATGTAACCACCCTTGCATACCAGGAATAAAACCTACTTGGTCACGATGTATAATCCTTTTAATATGCTATTGGATTCTATTTGCATGTATTTTGTTGAGCATTTTTTTGAATCTATAAGCATTAGAGAGTTTGGTCTGAAGTTTTTTTGTAGTATCTTTATCTGGCTTTGGTATTAGCATGATGTTGACTTCATAGAATGAGTTTCGTAGTGTTCCTTCTTCTTCAATTTTTTTGGAAGAGTTTGAGGAGGAATGATATTAATTCTTTTTGGAATGCATGATAAAACCAGCCTGTGAAACCATTTGGTCCTGGGTTTTTCTCTATTGGTAAGTTTTTTGTGACTGATTTGATCTTTTTCTTTTTTTTTCTTTTTTAAACTCTGGCTCTTTTATTCATTTTTAAACATTTGTTACATGTTTTGGTGTTAAGCTTAAGACAGTGAAATTCAATAAACAAGTGCTGTTCTAATTGATCTAATCATGTGCTACAAAAGAATATTTGACAGAAGAATGAATTATATTTAATTGGTGAACTTGAGCTTTCATGCTCTTAGCACAAGCCAAATGAAATGACTTACTTCACTTGAACACCTGATGTATCAAGATATTTTCTGTTTTAAGTATTTCCCCAAACATAAAGAAACATCCACATAACTCTAAGATAGCATTTATTAAACAGCTTTTGGTTTCCTTGCTGACAATGACCTGCATCTCCATTCCATAAAAGTAACCCAATGACAAGTCTATCCTGATTTTAGATTATAACTTGATCCTTCTACAATTTTGAATTTCTGCTATCTTTTTTCTGACTCTAACCACTTGGTTGTCCACCTTTCCTGTTTTTAATTCCTGCTGAATCTGCTTTGGTCCTTATCATATGCTCTTATTTAAGTATGCTGTGTTCTCCAAGGCCATCACCATTTTCTAGTCACATTTTTCTACCAACCCTGTAAATATAGTCAACTTTGTCAACAGTGTATGTACTAGTGCCCTAGCAATTCCTTACTCCATCAATATCCTAGCTTGCCAGTCTTCACCTTTTAGAAATTTCCACTTTCTCTATGTGTTTCCCAAAGTATTGATCATTGAAAAATAGTGAGTACAGAAGACTATTGAAGTGAAAATAAATCAGGCCAACCACCTGAACTGGATCAAAATCATCTGTAGATAGAACTTTCTTGTGCTCTTAAATCTACTTAGTACACCTCTTGCTGCATAGAAGGTACTTGGAAATTGTTTTTGTTGTTTTTAATAACTTTTGTTTGTTTGTTTTAAGTGAATGAATGAATGAATGAATTGGGTCTACTGCAATTCCTCTCATTAGTTCCTCTCCTTCCTCTAAGTGTGACCTGGTTAGCAATAATTCTTTTATTCATCTTTAGCTGCGCCTTATCTCAAGAGAGCAGCAAGTCTCTTTACTCCTTAAACAAACTCTCTTAAAACTAAAAAAAACTCTAGAGCTTTTGAAAACGCCATAGAAAGTCCTCTCAAAAGAAGAAAGAACAGGGGAGGCCCGAAGCATCCAAAATTTGAATAACACTATTGTCTGCAAGCAAAACAATGAATTGTTCATTACTTAATTAGGATAATTAAATTAACATTTATTTCTGTGCTAGTGATTTTCTTTCTTTAAGAAAAGGAAATATGTAATTTCTTATTGGGGTTTCCTTTCTTTTCCAGGTGGAAAAGGATTACTTATGGAAAAAACTGATTTGTTATCAGTGATCCATTTCATATTAATATTTTTGTTTGTTTGTTTTCTCCAGCACTTTTACCTCTATTTATATTTTTTCCTACAACCTTGTAGAATATATTCACATAACATAAAACCATCCACAGTGTACAAACAGATGTTCATGGCATCATCACATAATTGTACATTTATCACCACAATCAGCACTTGAATATACTGATTATTATGAAAAAGTGTTTTTTTGGTGAATAATAAAAAAGATAATAAAAAGAAAAATAAAAATGTCATACAATACAATAGTAAGGACAAAAAACAATGCCACTACCAAGAATTCCATATCTCTTCCTTATATCTCCCTCTCATACACATTTAACTTTGGTATATTGCCTTTGTTACATTTAATGGAAGCATACTGGACTGTTACTGTTGACTATAGACTCCAGTTTGCTTTGATTATGTTTTTTCCCAAGTACCATCCCTTTTTTCCAACACTCTGGATGGTTGACCTTCATTTGTTCTCCCACATGTGAGAACATTTTTATATTTGTACATTTAGCAACAGTCATTGGCCACTCCAGTTTTTGCCAAGTTATACAGTCCCAGTTTTCATCATCTATCTTTACCTCCAGTGTCATGCATTCCCCTATGCCACCTCTTTCAGCATCACTCAGAGACATCTTTGTTCCATTTACTTACAATATTGTGCTACCATCACACAGTATTTTGCTATCTATTTCTGGATCTATACAATCAATCCTGCTGAACATTTTTGTAGTCCTTCAGCAGCAAATGCCTGATCTCTACCCTTTTTCTATCTCCTGGTAGCTTGTGTTATCAGATTTTCACTCTTGAAGTTTGCTCATTAGTGTTATTTCATATTAGTGAGACCATACATTATTTGTCCTATTGTTTATGGCTAACATTACTCAACATAATGTCCTCAAGGTTCATCCACATTATTTTATGTTCCATGTCTTTGTTCTGTCTTACAGCTGCATAATATTCCATCACGTGTATATACCACAGTTTGTTTATCCACTCATCCATCGATGGGCATTGGGGCTGCTCCCATTTCTTGGCAATTGTGAAAAATGCAGCAATAAACATCAGTTTACAATGTCCATTTGTGTCTTAGTTTTCACTTCCTTTGAGTATATACCTAGCAATAGAATAGCTGGGTCATATGGCAAATCTATACCTAGCTTCCTGAGAAACCTCCACACTGTCTTCCAGAGTGGTTGCACCATTCTACATTCCCACCAGCAATGAACAAGTGTGCCTCTTTCTCCACATCCTGTCCAGCACTTCTAATTTTCTGTTTTTTGGATAATGGCTATTCTGGTATGTGTGATGTGGTATCTCATTGTGGTTTTGATTTTCATTTCCCTAATAGCCAGTGAAGTTGAACATTTTTTCAGATGTTTTTGAGCCATTTGTAGTTCCTCTTCAGAAAAGTGTCTATCCATGTCTTTTGCCCATTTTTAAATTGGGTTGTTTGTCTTTCTGCTGTTGAGTTGTAGGACTGCTTTATGTATTCAGGATATTAAACCCTTATCTGATATGTGGTTTCCAAATATTGCCTCTCATTATGTAGGCTGCCCTTTTACTTTTCTAACAAAGTCCTTTGATGTGCAAAAGTGTTTGATTTTGAGGAAATCCCATTTGTCTATTTGTTCTTTAGTTGCTCGTGCTTTGGGTGTAAGGCCTAGGAAAACACCTCCTATCACAATATTTTTAAGATAGTGACCTACGTTTCCTTCTAAGAGTCTTATGGCCTTAACACTTATGTTTAGGTCTTTGATCCAATTAGAGCTAATTTTTGTATAGGGTGTGAGGTAGGAGTCCTCTTTCATTCTTTTTGAAATGGATATTCAGTTCTCCAAACACAATTTATTGAAGAGGCTGCCCTGTCCCAGTTGATTTGGCTTGACTGCCTTATCAAAGATCAATTGTCCATAGATGTAAGAGTCTATTTCCGAACACTCAATTCTATTTCATTGATTGATATCTCTGTCCTTATGCCAGTACCATGCTGTTTTAAGCACTGTAGCTTTGCAATATGCTTCAAAGTCAGGTAGTGTGAGATCTCCCACTTTGTTCCTTTTTCTCAAGATACTTTTGGTTATTCAGGGCACCTTGCACTTCCAAATAGTTTGTTTATTGGTTTTTCTATTTTTGCAAAGTAAGTTGTTGGGATTTTAATTGGTATTGCAATGAATCTATAAATCAGTTTAGGCAGAGTTGACATCTTAATTATATTTAGTATTCCAATCCATTAACATGGTATGTTCTTCCATTTTTTTTAGGTCCTGTTCAATCTCTTTTAGCCATTTCTTATAACTTTCTTTGTATAGGTCTTTTGTGGTCTTCATTAAGTTTATTCCTAAATAGTTGATTCTTTTGGTTGCTGTTGTAAATGGATTTTTTTTAATTCCTCTTGTTGCACATTACTTGGGTATAAGAACACTACAGATTTTTGTGTGTTTATCTTGTAGCCTGCCACTTTGCTATATTCACTGATTAGCTCTAATAGCTTTCCTCTAGATTTTTCTGGATTTTCTACATATAGAATCATGTCATCTGCAAAGAGTAAAAGTTTTACTTCTTACTCTCCAATTTGGATGACTTTTAATTCTTTTTCTTGCCTGATTGCTCTAGCTAGAACTGCCAGCACAATGTTGAATAACAACGGTGACTATAGGCATCCCTGTCTTGCTCCAGATCTTAGAGGGAAAGCTTTCAGTATCTCTCCATTGGGTATGATGCTAGCTGTGGGTTTTGTATATATTGCCTTTATCATATTGAGAAAATTCCCTTCTATTCCCATCCTTTGAAGTGTTTTCATCTAGAAAGGATGTTGAATTTTGTCAAATGCCTTTTCTGCATTGATTGAGATGATCATGTGGTTCTTTTGCTTTTATTTATTGATGTGGTGTATTACAATAATTGATTAATTGATTTTCTTATGTTGAACCAGCCTTGCATACCTGGAATAAAACCCACTTGGTTCTGGTATACAATTCTTTTAGTGTGCTGCTGGATTTGATCTGCCAGTATTTTGTTCAGGATTTTTGCATCTATATTCATTAAAGAGATTGGTCTATAATTTTCTTTTTTTGTAGTGTCTTTGTCTGATTTTGGTATCAGGGTGATTTTGGCTTCATAGAATGAGTTGGGTAGTTTTCCCTCCTATTCAATTTTTTTGAGGAGTTTGAGCAGGATTGGTATTAATTCTTTCTTGAATGCTTGGTAGAATTCACATGTGAAACCATCTGGTCCTGGACTTTTCTGTTTTGGGAGCTTTTTGATAACTGACTCAATCTCTCTGCTTGTGATTGGTTTGTTGAGGCCCTATATTTCTTCTCAGGTCAATGTTGGTGGTTTATGCTTTTCTAGGAAGTTGTCCATTTTGTGTAAGTTGTCCAGTTTATTAGCTTATAGTTGCTCATGGTATCTTCTCATTATCTCTTTTATTTCTGCAGGGTCAGTAATTATGTTTCCTTTCCTGTTCCTGATTGGATTTATTTGCATCTGCTCTCTCTCTCTCTCTCTCTCTCTCTCTCTCTCTCTCTCTTTTGTTTGCCTAGCTAGGAGTCCATCAATTTTGTTGATTTTCTCAAAGAAGCAGCTTCCAGTTTTGTTGATTCTCTCTATTGTTTTCCTGTTCTCAGTTTCATTTATTTCTGTTCTGATCTCTGTTATTTCTTTCCTTCTGTTTGCTTTGGGGTTGATTTGTTGTTCTTTTTCTAGTTCTTCCAGGTGGACAGTTAATTTCTCAACTTTTGCTCCCTCTTCTCTTTTAATATAGGTGTTTAAGGCAATAAATTTCCCTCTCAGCACCACCTTTGCTTCATCTTATAAGTTTTGATATGCTGTGCTTTCATTGTCATTTGCATCAAGGTATTTACTAATTTCTCTTGTACACACTGGTTTTCTAAGAGTGTGTTGTTTAGTTTCCATATATTTGTGAATTTTTAAATCTTCCACCTGTTATTTATTTCCAACTTCATTCTGTTATGATCTGAGATATTGTTTTTTATAATATCAATATTTTTAAATTTGTTGAGGCTTGCTTTGTGACCCAGCATGTGGTCTATCCTAGAAAATGTTCCATGAGCACTCGATAAGAATGTATATCCTGTTGTCATGGAGTGTAGTGTTCTATAAATGTCTGTCAAGTCTAGTTCATTTATCATATAATTCAACACGTCTGTTTCCTTTTTGATCCTCTGTCTAGATGTTATATCCATTGATGAGAGCTGTGTATTCAAGTCTCCAACTATTATTGTGGAGTTATCTACTTCTCCTTTCAGTGTTCTCAGTGTCTGCCTCATGAATTTTGGGGCACTCTGGCTTGGTGCATAAATGTTTATGATTGTTATGTTTTCCTGATGAATTGACCCTTTTATTAATATATAGTGTTATTCTTTGTCTCTTTTAATTGTTTTACTTTTGAAGTCTACTTTGTCTGATATTAATATAGCTACTCCCACTTTTTTCTGGTTGTTGTTTGCATGAAATATCTTTTTCCAACCTTTCACTTGCAGCCTATTTTTGTCCCTGTGTCTAAGGTGAATTTCTTGTAGACAGCATATAGATAGGTCCTGTTTTTTAATCCATTCTGCAAGTCTGTGTCTTTTTATTGGGGAGTTTAATCCATTAACATTAAGTGCTATTTCTGTAAGTGCAGTACTTTCTTCTATCATTTTGTCTTTTGGATTTTATATATCATGTCTTATTTTTACCTCTCTCTTTTTTTACCCTTCCTGATAATCTTCATTTCTACACTCTTCTCCAAACCTCTTTGTCCTGTCTTTTTCTATCAGCCTATATCTCTCCCTTTAGTATTTCCTGTAGTGCCAGTCTCATATTCACAAACTCTGTCAGTGTCTCTTTGTCATAAAATATTTTAATCTCTCCCTCAGTTTTGAAGTACACTTTTGCTGGATATAAAATTCTTGGTTGGCACTTCTTCTCTTTCAGTATGTTAAATATATCATACCATTGTCTTCTTGCCTCCATGGTTTCTGCAGAGATATCTGCATTGTCTTATTGCACTTCCCTTGTATGTGATGTCTGTTTGGGTATGCTGTACTTCTTGAATCTCTAATTTTCTGTCTTTTATAGGAGTTTGTATATTTTCAGTGAATATTTCTTCTATTATTCATCCTTCCCCTTTCCCCCACTCTTCTCACTCTGGGACAGCCATAACACATATGTCTGTGTGTTTCATGTTGTCACTCAGCTCCCTAAGACCCTGCTCATATTTTTCCATTCTTTTCACCATCTGTTCTTTCAAGTGTGGTAATTCAGATGTTTGATCTTCCAATTCACTGATCCTTTCTTCTGCCTGTTAAAATCTACTGTTGTAGCCCACCATTGTCTTTTTCAACTCCTCCATTATGCCCTTCATTCCCATAAGTTCTGTCACTTGTTTTTTCAAGTTTATGAATTCTTCCTTATGGTCATCCAGTGTCCTTCTTATATCCTTCATCTCTTTTTCTATGTCTTCCCTCAATTCATTGACTTGATTTTTTCAATTGATTTAGATTTGTTTGAACATCTCCAATTAGTTCTTTCTTCAGCTCATTGACTTGATTTAGCAATATTTGCTTCAACTCCTGTATCTCAGTTGAACTATTAGTTTGTTCCTTTGGCTGATCCATATTTTTGTTTCCTAGTATGGCTCATTATCTTAAGCTGTCTAGGCATCTAACTTTCTTGATTAGTTTATTCTGGAGCTTGTTTTCACTCTTTTACTTAGGATTTTCTTGTTGGTTGGATTTTCTCTAACCTTTGGTGTTTAGTTCAGCTTATTCTCAACCTTTAACTTAGATTCTGTTTAGTTGATCAGTTTTTCACCTCTTGTTTTTCTGTTTTTTTTTTTTTTTTTGCTCTGCCTTTATGTAGACTTTTTATTTGGTGATCTCCTCAGATATTGTCAGCCCCAGTCAGATTTTCCTAGTCCAGTGAGGCCCAGGTCTTGTGAGAAGGGTATGGAGTTTCGTTGAAAATGAGACTCTCCTGTGAGGCCTTTAGACTCTGTGCTTCTCCTATGCTGTCCAGCATGTGGTGCTTGCCAGCCCACAGTTCTCCCACCAGTGTAAGGAGGGGGAGAGCCTTTAGTTCTCCAGGTCACTCTAACCCAGTCTGGGATGTGGCTTACTGAAGCTAGTTAATGAATTCCAAACCCTGGGATCTGAGTTCCCAAAGGGCTGGGAAGTGATGGTGTTTGGCAAATTTTCTCCACCACTAGACTTATTGCTTTGTCTTTCAGAGCTATCTTAGCTCTGCTCTTGCCTGGGCCCAAATTGCAAGTTTTTGAAGCTTTCTGTAGGGGCTTCTTAGAGTAATTGTTTTAGAAAAAAAGAAAAAATTAAAGAAAAGGAAGGGCCCAGTATGCACTGTTTACAGTCTTTACAGATATAATGGGCTATTGAAATGCTAAAAGACAAGGAGTTGAGGGTGATTAAGGAGCAATCAAGAAAGCAGTGAAGCTGGTTTTTCAGAAGGGCTCTTGTTCCCTGGATTTGCATATGTGTCTGATTCTGTTTGAGCCCTGCTCTTCTCTGTATTATGTTCATCTGACTCCAAAAAGTCTCTGTTTTTATTTTATTTTCTATTTTTTTGCTGTTTTATTAGCCCTATCTCCTCTCTGCTGGGCTGACTGCTCCCAGATTTTCCAGTGTCTGCTCTTAGTTTATCTATGGTTGCAGCTTTTGTTCTCCCTCCTGGTTCCCAGCATGAATGGCTCCTCCTCCGTTGGGATTGTGCCTGGCAGGGAGGGGCATGGGACCCCTGGCCATGAGAACTTACAGATTTTGCTGATCTCAGCTCTTCCACAGGTTCACAAGTGTTGTATGAAGTTTGTCCAATCCCAAATTCCTCTGCAATGAATGGTCCATGCAGCTCCTGGCTTTCCACCAACTGCCCTGGAGGAGTAACTACAACCTAGACCCCACCACTCCACCACCTTGCCATATTATTCTCTTTACTTTTGATTGGTTTGTTGAGGTCTTCTATTTCTTCTTGAATCAGTGTAGGTTGTTTGTGTGTTTGTAGAAAGTTGTCAATTTCATCTAAGTTATCTAGCTTTTTGGCATATAGTTATTCATGCTATCCACTTATGAACTTTTTTATTTCTTTGGGGTCCATAGTAATGCCCCCTTGTTCTGGTTTGCTAATTCTGCCATTTTTCAAAACACCAGAAATGGAATGGCTTTTATAAAGGGGGTTTATTTGGTTACAAATTACAGTCTTAAGACCATAAAATGTCCAAGGCAAGGCATCAACAATAGGGTACCCTCATTGGAGAAAGGCCATTGGCATCTGGAAAACCTCTATTAACTGGGGAGGCATGTGGCTGGCATATGCTGATCGCAGGTTGTGTTTCAAAATGGCATTCTGCAGAATGTCAGCATCAGCTTTCAATGACCATCTTTAAACCGACTGTCAGCTGGAGCAACTCTTTTTATAGTACTCCAGTGATTCAATCAAGACCCACTCTTAAAGGGTGTGGTAACACCTTCATAGAAATCCAATCAGAGATCTCACCCGCAGTTGATAGAGTCACATCTCCATGGAAACATTCAAAGGATTCCAACCTAATCAACACTAATATGTCTGCCCCCAGAAGATTGCATCAAGTAACACGGCATTTTGAGGGACACACTACATTCAAACTGACACACCTCTCCTCTCAATTTCAGTTTATTTTATTTATTTACAGCTCCTCTCTTTTTGTCTTTGTCTGTCAAGCTAAGGGTTTATTGATTTTATTGTTCTTCTCAGAGAACCAACCTTTGTTTTTACTGATTCTCTCTATTGTTTTTTTATTCTCTATTTCATTAATTTCTGCTCTAATCTTTGTTATTTCTTTCTTTCTGCTTGCTTTGGGATTAATTTGCAGTTCTTCCTCCAGTTTTTACAGTTGTTCAGTTAGGTCATTGATTTTAGATCTTTCTTCCTTTTTAATGTAGAAATTAGGATATATATTTCCCTCTCAGCACTGCTTTCACTGTATCCCATAAATTTAGATCAGTTCTGTTCTCATTTTCATTCATCCTGAGATATTTACTGATTTCTCTTGCAATTTCTTCTTTGGCCCACTGATTGTTTAAGAGCATATTGTTTAACTTCCATATATTTGTGTATTTTCTGCTTCTACATTTTTTATCAATTTTCAGCTTGATTCCATTATGATCAGAAAAAGTGTTTTGTATAATTCCAATTTTTTAAAATTTATTAACTCCTAGTTTGTGCCCCATGATATGATGTATCTTTGAGAATGTTCCTTGAGGCCTTGAGAAGAATGTGTATCTTGTTGTTCTGGGATGCAGTGTTCTATACGTGTTAGATGTCATTAATTTATAATATTATTCAAGTCCTCTGTTCCCTTATTGACCTTCAGTCTAGATGTTCTATCTAGTGATGAAAGTAGTGTGTTGAAGTCTCCCACCATTATGGTAGAGTCTTCTAATACTCTTTTTAGTTTTGCCAGTGTTTACCTCATGTACTTTAGGACAGCATGATTAGGAGCATACATATGTATGAGTGTTATTTATTCTTGTTGAATTGCCCCCCCCTTTTTTACTAGATAGTGTATTTCTTTTTCTCTTATAAGATATTTGCATTTAAAGTCTATTTTTTCTGATGTTAGTATAGTTATCCCATTATCTTTTGGTTACTACATGTATGGAATACCTTTTTCTATCCTTTCACTTTCAACCTATTTGCATCTTTGGGTCTAAGGTGAGTCTCTTGTAAACAGCATATAGAGGGATCACGCTTTGTAATCCATTTTTCCAGTCTGTGTCTTTTGATTGGGGAGTTTAATCCATTAGCACTGAAAGTTATTACTGTAAAGGCAGTTTTTAATGAAATTTTATTGTGATATATTCACACAATATACAATCCTTTAAAGGGTGCAATCAGCCATTCACAGTATCACAGTATAGTAGTGCATTCATCACAATCTTTGAACATTTTCATTACTCCAAAAGATGAAATAAAAATTAAAATAAAAAAGAATATCCAAAACATTCCATTTCCCTCCCCCCATTGTTGATTTACTTTTTTAAATTAAATTCAGTTTTATTGAGATATATTCACATACCATGCAATCATCTATGGTGTACAATCAACTGCTCACAGTACCATCATATAATTATGCCATCATCACCCCAATCTGTTTTTGACCACTTTCCTTACACAAGAAAGAATCAGAATAAGAATAAAAAATAAAAGTAAAAAAGAACAATCAAATCACCCCCATTCCACCTTATTTTTCATTCAGTCTTTGTCCCCATTCTTCTACTCATCCATCCATACACAGGATAATGGGAGTGCAATCCACAAGGTTTTCACAATCATACTGTCACCAGTGTAAGCTACACTGTTATACAATCATCTTCAAGAGCCAAGGCTACTAGGTTGGAGTTTCATAATTTCAGGTATTTATTCTAGCTATACCAATACATTAAAACCTAAAAAGTGTTATCTATATAGTGTGTAAGAGTGTTCACCAGGGTGACCTCTCAACTCCATTGGAAATCTCTCAACCACTGAAGCTTTATTTAATTTCATTTGACATCCCCCTTTTGGTCAAGAATATGTTTTCAATCCCAAAATGCCAGGCCCAGATTCATTCCCAGGAGTCATATCCCATGTTGCCAGGGAGATTTACAATCCTGGGAATCAGGTCCCATGTAGGGGGAAGGGCAGTGAGATCACCTACTGAGGTGCCTTAGCTAGAGAGAGAAGGCCACATCTGAGCAACAAAGAGACACACAGGGGGAGACTCTTAGGCACAGTTATAAGCAGGTTTAGTCTCTCTGTAAAGGCAGTTCTTGATTCAACCATCTTATCATTTGGTTTTTATTTATCAGATCTATTTTTATCAATTTCTTTTTTATGCTTTAAGTTACCCACCCTTACTAATATTCTTCAATTCTGTATCCTCCTCCAGACCTCTGTCTCCTGTCTTTTCTTTTTGTGTGGCAGAACTCCCTTTAAATAGAACCAGTCTCTGATTAACAAACTCTCAGCTTCTGCTTATCTATGAATATTTTAAACTCTCCCTCTACTTTGAAGGACAGATTTACTGGATAGAAAATTCTTGGTTGGCAGTTTTTCTCTTTCAGTAACTTAAATAGATTGTACCACTGCCTTCTCACCTCCATGGTGACTGATGAGAAATCAGCACTTAGTCTTATTTTGTTTCCCTTGTATGTGGTGAAACACTTTTGTCTTGCTGCTTTCAGAATTTTCTCATTCTTGTCAGCATTTGACAGTCTGATTACTATGTGTACTGGAGTCAGTCTATATGGATTTATTCTGTCTGGAGTATTTTGGGCTTCCTGGAGTTGCATATTTATATCTTTTATAAGGGTTGGGAAATTTTTCAGCCATTATTTCCTTGAATTTCTTCCTGGCTTTTTCCCCTTCTCTTTTTGGGACACACATAATGCACATATTTGTGCACTTTGTATTGTCTATCATTACCCTGAGACCCTGCTCAAATTTTTCCATTTATTCCTTCCATTTTTTCTTTTGTCAGTTCAAATTCATGTGATTTGTCTTCTAGCTCCCTGATTCTTTCTTCCATCTCTTCAAATCTCCTGTTGTGTGTCTCCAGTATATTTTTAATTTCATCTACCATGTCTGTTATTTCCATAATATCTGTTATTTTTCTCTATATTCTTTCAAATTCTTTATTATCTTTTAGTGTCTTCTTAATATCTTTTTTCTCTGAATGCACATTTTCCTTCATTTCTTTAATTGATTCAGAAGGTTTGCTTGCACATTTTTGATTAGTTGTTCCTTATTTTGTATCCCCTTTGACTTTTTGATCTTTTTTTTTTTTACTGGGCTACTTCTTGAGTTTTAGTATGCCTTATTATTTTTGCTGATATTTGTTCATCTGATTATCTTGATGGGTTGATTCTGAAGATTGATTTCTCTCTCTTGTCTAGAGTTTAGTTATTTCCTTGGTTTGTATTAGGGCACTACTTTGACAGTTGTGTCATCCATATTTCTTAGCAAAAATCCATATTTCTATACACTTGCTGGAGTATAGACCAGTTCCAATGAAGCTGGGATATGGTCTTGAGAGGCTCTGAAAAGCCCTGCAGTTCCCCTGCACTTTCTGACCTGACCATATGATGGCACTGTTCAGTGACTTAATCATCCTCAGAAGCTGTTTAACTCCTGGATCTCAGAAGCACCTGCTTTGGTTGGGCTGAAACTGTGGGGTTCCTGTGCCCTCACTTCACCAGCCAATATCTGGCTCATTATAGGGTTGTGTGGGCTACTTTACTTGAGGCAGTGGATTTCCCAGCTGGACTCACAGGCAAGGCTCTGGCTGCCCACAGCTTTATTCCTCAAGGGTGGGGGATGGGCACCATGACCTAGAGCTGAAAACACAGTCTACATTCACATTTTCTCAGGCTTTTTGTCTCTCTCTGTCTTAGGCCTTGGAAATGTCCACCTTTGTCCCCCAGGTCCCCAAACAGCTGATTTGAATATTTTCTGCCTGACTACTGGCTGCTTTTTAGGAAGATTTTGCAGTTCCTTCCCTGATCCTCCATTTTGGAAGCTCTTCTTTGCTGCCCTTTTGTATTCCACCCTCCTCTGCATGTTAAGTCTTGCCATGGGACCCTGCAGGCTTGTGGCTGTTTGTCTGGATATATGTGGGGATCTGCATCACTGCTGTGAGAGAATTTATAGTCTGTGACCCTGGTGGGAGGTGGGAGGGATATCAGTTCCTGCCTCTGTACACTTACCAAGTTGTGTGTGACTGAGTGATGGGGAGGGGAGAGGACCAGCCAGTCTGGACAGAAGTTTCCTACCTGATATTTTTCTCTTTCTTTGATTCAGCATTTATGGGATCCTTCTCCAGTCTATACCTTACTCCAGAGTTCTGCACAAGTGAGAATTGTCCTTTTGTGCTGAATCTGTGTGGAGAGGTTTAAAGTATCTGTTTATATCACCATGTTGATGATGTCATTCCTCAGGTAGTTTATTTTCTTAAATTCAATTTTATTGAGATATATCCACCTGCCATGCAGTCATACAAAGCATACATTCAGTTGTTCACAGTACCATTATATAGATGTGCATTCATCACCAAAATTAATTTTTGAACTTTTTCATTACCATACACACAAAAATAATATGAATAAAAATTAAAGTGAAAAAGAACAATTAAAGTAAAAAAGAACACTGGGTGCCTTTTTTTTTGCCCCCATTTTTCTACTCATCCATCCATACACTGGACAAAGGGGAGTGTGGTCCATATGGATTTCCCAATCACAATGTCACCCCTTGTAAGCTACATTTTTATACAATCATCTTCAAGATTCAAGGGTTCTGGTTTGTAGTTTGATAGTTTCAGCTATTTACTGCTAGGTATTCCAATTTATTAGAACCTAAAAAGGGTTATCTATATTGTGCATAAGAGTGCCCACCAGAGTTACCTCTCAGCTCCTTTTGGAATCTCTGCCAGTGAAGCATATTTCATTTCCTTTCACATTCCCCTTTTGGTCAAGAAGATGTTCTCCATCCCATGATGCCAGGTCTAGATTCCTCCCTGGGAGTCATATTCCACATTTTCAGGGAGATTTACAACCCTGGGTGTCAGATCCCATGTAGGGGGAGGGCAGTAATTTCACCTGCCAAGTTGGCTTAGCTAGAGAGAGAGGGCCACATCTGAGCAACAAAGAGGCATTTGGGAGGAGACTCTTAGGCACAATTACAGGTAGATCTAGCCTGTCCTTTGCAGCAACAGTCTTCTGAAGGGTAAGTCCCATGGTAGAGGGCTCAGCCCATCAAACCAGCAGTCCCCTATGTCTGTGAGCACATCAGCAACCATCAAGGTGGGGGAGCCCAACACCCTTGCATTCTCCACCAGCTCCTCAGGGGGGGTCTGCATATTTTTTCCATTTTTAAAATTAACTCATTTTTTTAAAATTAATTAACTATATCAAAAAATAAAAAAAAACATACAATAAAGAAAGCATTTCAAACAAACCATAACAAGGGAGTAAGAAAAATACAACTAACCTAAAATGACTACTTTACTTCCAACATGTTCCTACTCTACTCCAAGAAAATAACTTAATATAGCAACATTTCTATGAACTTCAGATAGTTTATTTTTAAAACTCTGTCCCCTCTGCTTCTGAGGTGGTGGAAATAATGACACTGTGGGTGATTGCCTATCTGGAAATTGCAAGAGTGTGGGACACAGAGAAACAATTTCATCAGCCAGTTGTTGTATCACACCTGTGCATCATCCACTTTTGTTCAGGTGAGGGGGGTTTCTGACTCTCCAAGCCCACATTCACTTGCTGTATAGAATTGGGTTGACCAGATTCTGCTGGTCTAGAGGGTGATATGGGCACTGGAAGCCATGGTTATGCATGTCTCTAATGGAAGTTTCTCAGTCTGCAGTGTCAATGGTGCCATGGGCATGTCTGGAAAGGGCCAAGTCTGTGGTACAGTGATGACCAATTTCACCAGATGCCAGTTTGATCAGAACTGTACAGCATCCCACTGTGTTCCAGAGGGAAAGACTTCCCCAACTCTCTCAGGTCTGCAGTGTCCCACTGGGCAGAATCTGCTTTAACCAGATGCTGCTGCCCTTGAGGGGATCAGGGAGAGGAACCATGTTTGAGAAAGTCACTCACTGGGGGTTCTCCACGGAATTTTCTCCACCTTTAAAATCAATGATTCTGCAGGCACCTTAGGCTCCTGTCTTGAGTGGGCCAAGTGTATGGGACCGAGAGGATAAAATTTGCTGGCCAACAGTTGGATCAGAACTGTGCCATATCCCCCTATGTTTCCTTGGGTTAAGCATCCCTAATACTCCCAGTCCACAGTAGCCAGCTGGGCAAGAACAAGGCCAAGTAGAAGTTCTAGCATCAAGGGTGGGGGATGGGCACCAGGAGCCACAGTTTTATTGAGACACCCAGCACCGTTTCTCTGTCACAACTTTTCCTTTTCTGCATCCAACACTTCCTTGCATGTTGCATGGTCCTTCCCTGGAGTACCAAGCCCCAGAAGAGCTGATTTGGGCAGTTTCTGTCTGTTCTCTGGGTGTTTTTGGTGGAGGAGTAAGTTCTGCCTCTCCTTATTCCTCCATCTTCTCTGAAGTCTCATCTGATTCTTATTCTGGATATGTGGTGCAATTTTCAAGATGACACTTTTGTTCAATTGTTTCACTTCCTGGAGAATGCTTCTTTTTCTTTGTTTCTGTTCTGGGAGTCTTAATCTTTTCTGTTTTATTTTTTTAATTAAAATTTTTTTATTTATTGGGATTGTTCACATACCATAAAATTATCCAAAGATCCAAAGCATACAAACAATCAATTGCCCCCGTACCATCATACAGCTGTGCACCCATCACCACAATTATTTTTTTCAATTTTCAGAACATTTTCATTACTCCAGAAAAGAAATACAGACAAAAAAAGGAAACTCAAATCCTCTCATACCCCTAACTACCCCCCTTCCATTGTTGACTCATAGTATTGGTATAGTACATTTGTTACTGTTGATGAAAGAACATTAAAATACTATTAACTATAATTAGGTTCCAATAGGTAGAGTTTTCCCTATATGCCCCTCTATTATTTTTTTAAAGTTTCAGAATAGTATTTAATTTTCAGATATTTATAGTCATCTTATTTGATATCACAAAATAGTGGCCATGTTATAAATTTTACAGATGAGGATATTGTTGCACCATTCTCACCATACATAGGTTGCAGAATAAATCTGAATACAGATCAATACTTCCCCTTCTTCCTCCTTTGTATATTTACAAACATGCCTACACATACTCCTTGCTATTCAAATTATTTTCATCTGAACCAACTAAATGCATTGAGATAATTTTGTTTTGTTCATAGGAATTATCACTGCAAACTATACAAGCTTAGGAATCAGAGAATAAATAGATTTTTTTTCCAAACCCTCTATCTGAACTCAGAATCTAAAAAGGTTCAGTATTTTCCATTAACTATGCAATAAGTAGCAAATCTTGGGTCCACAATTAATGTTCTTTTGTTTCAGTGTATGAAATACAAGTTAATAATTGCCACTTAAATTTAGTGCTTCAATGACTACCATAACAGATGTCTCTCCATATAGAAATAGACATTTTCACCAACACTGCTCCCTATATGCCTTTGCTGTATATATCCCATGCCTATCTCCAGACAGTGGCATCTAATCTATACCAACCAATAAAATATAATTGAGAATACACATTTTTCAATGGTCTCAAAAAGTATAAGAGTATTCCTTTGGATTTTCAAAAGAAGTCTATATTTTTGGACTTAAATTTAACAGCTTTTAATTATTTTTAGTATAATTCCTGTTATATCAATTAGGAAACAAAGTCATCTTATGAATTAAGTGAGATGACCACATTTACAATCAGCAAGTCAGAAAAGTGAGGCAAGTATCTTTATCTTCTGACTTCTAGTGTTTCAGAAAGAATGCCATGCCATAAACCTGAGTTATCCATTTCAAATAGAGTGAAAGAAATGGTAGCATGGAATAGGATGTGATACCAAGTATGTTTTCTCCTTCATAATGTCACCATTCTGCAATGTCTGTTTATTCCTCTCTGAAATATGGAATTAAAAATAATTTAACATAGGGCTGTGTCTCATGATGACTATGATGATAATAAAGCCAAACTTACATTCATTGGTCTCTATATGGCTTAAAAAATGCATCTTCATCTAATATTGTGGAACCTTTCTCCATATCTCTCTCTCCTTTCTTTGTTTCTCTGTCAGTAGGGCTCCTTTTAGTATCTCAAGAAGGGCAGGTCTTTTATTAACAAAATCTCTCAGAACTTGCTTGTCTGTGAAAAATTTAAGCTCTCCCTCAAGTCTGAAGGAGAGCTTTGTTGGATATAGAATTCTTGGTTGGCAATTTTTCTCTCTCAGAATTTTAAATATGTCATGCCACTGCTTTCTTGCTTCCATGGTGGCTGCAGAGTAGTCACTACTTAGTCTCATATTTTTTCCTTTGTATGTGGTGAATTGCTTTTCTCTTGCTGCTTTCAGAACTTGCTCCTTCTCTTCAGTATTTGACAGTCTGATCAGAATGTCTTGGAGTAGTTTTATTTGGATTTATTCTATTTGGAGTTTGCTGGGCATTTATGCTTTATGTATTTATGTTGTGTAGAAGGTTTGGGAAATTTTCCCCAACAATTTCTTTGAATACTCTTTCTAGACCTTTACCCTTCTCTTCCCCTTCTGGGACATCAATGAGTCTTATGTTTGGACCTTTTATTTTATCTATCATATCTCTGAGGTCCATTTTGATTTTTTCAATTTTTTCCCCATTCTTTTTTTTGTTCTTTCATTTTCCATTTTGTTTTCCTCCAGGTCACTGATTCATTTTTCAGCTTCCTCTAGTCATGTGCTATGAGTATCCAGAATCTTTTTAATTTGGTTGACAGTTTCTTTTATTTCCATAAGATCATCTTTTGTTAATTTACTCTTGCAATTTCTTCTTTATGCTCTTTTAGTCTCTTCTTCATGTCTTTTATTTCTTGTGCCATGCTCTTCTTCATGTCCTTTATATCCTGTGCCATAATCTCATTGTTTGTCTTTACTTTTTGATTAATTGCTCCAAGTACTGCATCTCCTCTGAACTTTTGATTTGGGTGTTTGGCTTTGGGTTATCCATAATGTCCAGTTTTTTCATATGCTTTAAAATTTTCTGTTGTTTTTGGCCTCTTGGCATTTGCTTAACTTGATAGGGTTCTTTTAGGACATGTATGCTAATTCAAAGACTTCTCTCTAATTTGTCAAATCTACAGCTTGGTGGAGTGCACTTTCTCTAACTAACCAACAGGTGGCATCTATGAGCCACCTAGTCCCTTCAAGCCAGTTCTCCCCAACTTTGTCTTTGTGGTGAATGAGGGTCTGATTCTTGTGGGGTCCAATTGGTGCACCAGTTTTGCATGTATAGTTGGTGCTGTCAGCCCTGAATGAGGGGTGTGTGTCTGAGCAGTTAGGGAGTGAGGGAAGCTTTAACAATCAAACCTCCCAGGTGTTCCTGGAGATTTAAGGCTGTTCCAAGACTCTAAACCTTCAGTTCAGTCTCACAACAGATTGTCTCTGCCCCTAACCCACAAGTCCTTGGTATTGGAGTATGGTCCCTGGGGTTTCTGAGTGGGTCCTTCTTCCAAGCCATACCCTTCTAGAGCCTCTACTGAGGGAAGGCTTTGCTATATCACAAGTGTGCACTGACCTCAAGGGAAGTTCTGGGCCACAGGGCCATGTAGGGGTATTCCCAGCCTGCTGAAAGGATGGCTGAATGGGGCATGTTAACTTCCTCCTTTTTGCACCCTCTGCCTTCCCATCTCCAGGACAATTAGCTATAGGTTCATGAAAGGCTATTGTCCATGTCGGATATTGTAGTGTGTGCATGCATTGCTGGAAACACTTCCTGTCACACCAGGTTTTTTGGTGCAGCTCTGGGCTGTGGTGCCGGCAGTGGACAGGAGTTTCCCAGCCTGCTGGGAAGATGGCTGCAAGGGGCATGGTTTTTTCCTTCTTTTGGCTAACCTCTGCCTGCCTCACTCCAAAAGAATTAACAGTGGGAGTGTGAAAGGCTATTGTCCATACCAGATAGTGAGGCATACTCACAGGTTGTGGATACACCATTCCTGCTGTGCTTCCCTGTGCAGTTCTCACTGCTGTATCTGCAGCTGCTTTTGGGTTTTTAAAAAAGAAATAGTCTAATTCCAAATGCAAACCCATGGTTTCCCCACACTGCAGTGTGGCTGCCAGATATTCATCAGACTTACCCACTCTTTTCAGAATGCAGACTCCCAGTTTCACCAAGTGCATGGTCCCTGTGGATTTAGCAGACCTTGCCCAGCTGATGCATTGCTGGAGCTGGTGTTCTGGGTGACTTTCTGGCTTTTATCTAGTATTTTTCATGGCAGTGTTTTTTTCTCTGTCTCTCCTAACTGCCATCTTCTGGAGGTCTGGATCCACAGTTTTTACATACAGATTTTACACTGTGATCTCATGCATTCCTCCCAATTCATGTTGGTGTATGTTTGTCCCCCTGCAGTTATTCCAGCTTACTTACTAGTTGTTTCTGGTTTTCTTTTTGTTGTTTCATGGGGACTACTTGGCTTACACTCCTTTCTATGTCACCATAGATACTCCTTCCAGCTCTATCTCTGTTTGTTTTTGTATAGACTTTTCTCTAGCACCTATGGTTTGTTCAAATTCTCTCTTTCACTCAGTGCCCCATTTCCCTTATACTTTTCAGTTCTGGGAACAAACTTATCTTACAATGGTTTAGTTTACCCCACACATTTTTTTCTCTGAGAGGCTTTCCTGCCTCTGGTTTCTCCCCCTTTTGTGTATCTCACCCTGGAGGACCAGATGGGCTCAAATCCAGAGAAGTGAGCCACTTCAAATTCTTTTTTGCCTTTAGGTGGCCCAGCTGACAGGAACAGCATTGGTCACAACTGTTCTTACCAGTCTTTCTATGGCATTCTGTATCTGTTTTTTTCAACCCCCTAAGGGCTCTTTTGTTTTCAGCATTCCTCACTAGCTCATGTTTCACCCTGGGTGTCTGCAGACTTATATCACTGGGCCTGGATATGAATGGAGTTCTAATTGCTGCTTTGGTTGATCCTACATTCTCTGTCAGAAGTGAGAGGGAACCAAGGCAGTGCTGCTTATGACTATCTCCCAAGGTGCCTAGGACCACGTGAGGGGGAGGGGAAACAGAAATTGACCAGTGATCCTGGATGGACTTCTAACAGAGATTTTTCTGTTCCTTTGATCCTGCATTTGTGGAGATGTTTTGCAGTTTCTATCACATTCTGGAGTTCAAAGCAAGAGGAATGTGTCTTTTTATTCCTAAATCTCTGGAAAGTCTTTTTTTCAAGGGATGTTTTCATCATAATGTTGATGACAATACCTAGCTGTTGGAATTTTGATTGGGATTGCATTGAATCTGTAAATTTCCTAGGGTAGAATGGACACCATAACAATATTTAGTCTTTCAATCCATGAATTTGGGATATTCTTCCATTTGTTTAGTTCTTCCTTGACTTTTCAGCAATCTTTTGTAGTCTTCTGTGTACAATTCCTTTACATTCTTGGTTAGATTTATTCCAAGGTATTTGATTATTTTAGCTGCTATTGACAATGGAATTTTTTCTTGATTTCTTCTTCCCATTGTTTACTGCTTGTGTACAGCAGCACTACAGATTTTGGGGTATTGATATTGTACTGTGCCATGTTGGTGAATTAATTTATTAACTGTAGGAAATTTCTTGTAAATTTTTAGGATTTTCTATATTTAGGATCATGTCATCTGCAAATAAGAAATGTTTTATTTCTTCCTTTCCAACTTGGAGGCTATTTACCTCTTTTTCTTGCCTAATTGCTCTGGCAAGAACTTACAGTACAATGTTGAATACCAGTGGTAACAATGTCAGCCTTATCTTGTTCCTGATCTAATGGAAAGCTTTCAGTCTTTCACTAGTAATTAAGAGATTATCTGTGCATTTGTCATTTATGCTCTTTATCTTGTTGAGGAAGATTCCTTCTATACCTAGTGTTCTAATTATTTTCATCAAGATGTGATGCTGGATTTTGTCAAATGTGTTTTATCCAACAATTGAGATAACCATGTGATTTTGTCATTCATTCCATTAATGTGCTATATTAATTAATTGATTTTCTTATGTTGACTCACCCTTACTTGCCAGAGGTTAATACCACTTGCTTATGGTGTATAATTATTTCACTCTGCTATTTCATTATTTCTTGAAGATTTTTCCATCTATACTTTTAAGAGATATTGGTCTGTACTTTTATATTTGTGGTATTTTTATCTGGCTTTGGTGTGAGGATGATGACCTCATAGAATGACCTAGGGGGTATTTGCACCTCTTCAATTTTGTTGAAGAATTTAAGCAGAATTGGAGTTAAGTCCTCTTGAAATGTTTGATAATATTCCCATGTGTAGCCATCTGTTCCTGACTTTTAGTGAAAAAATCTGATTAGTAAAATATGGGTAATTCTGAAGGTCTAGAATAAGTTGAAATAAGTATCAAAGAAGAGCCTCAACACAAAGCAAAACAATAACAAAATCTTAGACAAGAGAGAGAAAATGACTTTCAGAGTAAACTCACAAAGGCAATCAGATGCCTAGACATCAGCAAAAACATTACAAGCTGTACTAAGAAATAGGAAGATATGGTCCAGTCAAGGGAACAAATTAAAACTTTAGAGGGGAAACATAATTTGGAAAAATTTTCAAAGAAATTCAAACAAACCTATTAAATCAATTCAAGGAGATGAAGGAAAATATGACTAAAAAGATAAAGGATATTAGGAATACTACACATGAGCATAAGGAAGAATTTGGACATATATATAGAAATATAAAAGGAATTGAGGGGGAGAAAGGCACAATGGAAGAGATTAAAATACAACAGAGGAGAGGTGGGGCAATATGGCACAGTGGTGAGGTGTACATTTTAGTTACTCCTCCAGGGAAGTATGTAGAAAGCCAGGAACTGCATTGACCAAACACCGCAGAACATTTTGACTTTGGGCATACTTCGTACAGCACTCATGAACACATGGAACTGCTGAATTCAGCAAAATCTGTAAGCTTTTGTGGCCAGAGGAACCAAGCCCCTCCCTATCAGGCTCACTCCCATGGGAGGAGGGGCCATCAGTGCTGGGAATGAGGAGGGAGAACTGCAGTTGTGGCTTTTATAAGAAACTCATTCTACTGATCCAAACTCCAATCATAGATAGACTGAGACCAGACACCAGAGAATCTGGGAGCAGCCAGCCCAGTGGAGAGGAGATAGGGATAGCAAAAACAGCAAGAAAAACCCAAAAATAAAACTGGAGGCTTTTTGGAGTTCTGGTGGACATAGAAAGGAGAAGGGCAGAGCTCAGGCAGAGTCAGGTTCATAAGCAAATCCAGAAGAAAATCCAGTTTCTCTGCCCCTTGGACCTTTCCTTAGTGCCCCTAATTGCTTTGTCTCTTAGCATTTCAATAACCCATTAGATCAGCAAGGAGGGAGTTCCCCCACCCTTTTTTTTTTTTTATCTTTTTCTCTTTTTCTAAAACAATTACTCTTAGAAACCCAATACAGAAAGCCTCAAAGAGTTGCAATTTGGGCAGGTCAAGACAAGTGCAGAACTAAGGGAACTCTGAGACACAAGGCAATAAACCCAGTGGCTGAGAAAATTCACTAAACACCACAACTTTCCAAGAAAAGGGGGGCATCTTCTCACAGCCATCAGCCTTGCGGACAGGGAGAACTTCTGCCTGTCACCAGTCCCATAGCCCTGAGCTGCCCCAGACAACCCAGTGTGATGGGAAGTGCTTCCAATGACACACACACACACCACAAAATCAGGCATGGACATTAGCCTTCCCTGCACCTTCAGCTGGTTGTCCCAGAGTTGGGAAGGTGGAGCAGTATGAATTAACATGCCCACTTCAGCCATCCTTTCAGCAGACTGGGAGCCTCCCTACACAGCCCTGCAACCCAGAACCACCCTGGGGGGATGGCAATCACATGTGACATAGCACAATCATCCCTTAACAGACGATCTGGGGGTGCATGGCCTGGAAGAGGGACCCACTTGCATGTCTCAGAGGCCATACGCCAATACCAAGGACTTGTGGGTCAGTGGCAGAGACAAACTGTGGCAGGACTGAACTGAAGGATTAGACTATTGCAGTAGCTTTTCATCTCCAGGAACACCAGGGAGATTTGACTGTTAGAACCACCCCCCTCCCTGACCACCCAGACACATGCCCCATATACAGGGTGGGCAACACCAACTACACATGCAAGCTTGGTGCACCAATTGGACCTCAGAGGACTCACTCTCCCACTCACCACAAAGATAAAGCAGGGGAGAACTGGCTTGAGGGGAATTGGTGGCTCATGGATGCCACCTGCTGGTTAGTTAGAGAAAGTGTATGCTACTAAGCTGTAGATCTGACATAGTAGAGATAAGGAATTCAATCAGTCTACAAATCCTGAAAGAACCCTATCAAGTTAAGCAAATACCAAGAGGCCAAAAACAACAGAAAATTTTAAAGAATATGAAAAAACCAGATGATATGGATAACCCAAGGCCAAGCCCCCAAATCAAAAGATCAGAGGAGACACAGTACTTGGAGCAATTAATAAAAGAACTAAAGATGAACAATGAGACCATGGCACAGGATATAACGGACATGAAGAACAGCATGGCACAGGATATAAAGGACATCAAGAAGACCCAAGAAGAGCATAAAGAAGAAATTGCAAGAGTAAATTAGAAAAATAGATGATCTTATGAAAATTAACGAAACTATTGACCAAATTAAAAAGATTCTGGATACTCATAGAACAAGACTAGAAGAAGTTGAACAACCAATCAGTGACCTGGAAGATGACAGAACAGAAAATGAAAGAACAAAAGAAAGAATGGGGAAAAAATAGAAAAAATCAAAAGGGTAAAGGTCTAGGAAGAGAATCCAAAGAAGTTGTTGGGGAAAACTTCCCAAATCTTCTAAACACCATAAATACACAAATCATAAATGCTCAGCAAACTCCAAATAGAATAAATCCAAATAAACCCACTCTGAGACATATTCTGATCACACTGTCAAATATGGAAGAGAAGGAGCAAATTCTGAAAGCAGCAAGAGAAAAACAATTCACCACATACAAAGGAAACAACATAAGACTAAGTAGTGACTAGCAACCACCATGGAGGCAAGAAGGCAGTGGCATGACATATTTAAAATTCTGAGAGAGAAAAATTTCTAACCAAGAATTTTTATCCATCAAAGCTCTCCTTCAAATTTGAGTGAGAACTTAAATTTTTCACAGACAAACAAATGCCAAGAGAATTTGCTAACAAGAGACTTGCACTACTGGAGATACTAAAGGGAGCTCCACAGAGAAACAAAGAAAGAAGAGAGAGACATGGAAAAAGCTTCAGTACTAAAGAGATTCAGTATGAGTAAATTAAAGGATATTAATAGAGAGAGGGAAAAATATATATGACAAACATAAACCAAAGGATCAGATGGCTGATTCAAGAAATGCCTTCATGGTTATAACATTGAATGTAAATGGATTCAACTCCCCAATTAAAAGATATATATTTGCAGAATGGATGAAAAAAAATGAACCGTCAATATGTTGCATACAAGAGACTCATCTTAGACACAGGGACACAAAGAAAATGAAAGTGAAAGGATGGAAAAAATATTTCATGCAAGCTACAGCCAAAAGAAAGCAGGAGTAGCAATATTAATCTTAGATAAAATAGACTTTAAATGCAAGGATGTCATGAGAGACAAAAAAGGCCACTACATACCAATAAAAGGGCCACTCAACAAGAAGAAATAGCAATCATAAATGTTTATTTACCCAACCAAGGTGCCACAAAATACATGAGAGAAACATTGGCAAAACTAAAGGAAGCACTTGATGTTTCCACAATAATTGTGGAAGAATTCAACACATCACTCTCTCCTATAGATAAATCAACCAGACAGAAGACCAATAAGGAAATTGAAAGCCTAAACAATCTGACAAATTAATGGGATTTAACAGACATATGTAGAACATTACATCCCAAATCACCAGGATACACATTCTTCTCTAGTGCTCACAGAACTTTCTCCAGAATAGATCATATGCTGGGACATAAAACAAGCCTCAATAAATTTAAAAAATTTGAAATTATTCCAAGCACATTCTCTGACCACAATGGAGTACAATTAGAAGTCAATAACCATCAGAGACTTAGAAAATTCACAAATAACTGGAGGTTAAACAACACACTCCTAAACAATCAGTGGGTTAAAGAAGAAATAGCAAGAGAAATAGCTAAATATATAGAGATGAATGAAAATGAGAATGCAACATACCAATACCCATGGGATGCAGCAAAAGTGGTACTGAGGGGGAAATTTATAATGCTAAATGAATATATTAAAAAGGAAGAAAGAGCCAAAATCAAAGAACTAATGGATCAACTGAAGAAGCTAGAAAATGGAAAACAAACCAATCCTAAACCAAGTAGAAGAAAAGAAATAACAAGGATTAAAGCAGAAATGAATGACATGGAGAACAAAAAAACAATAGAGAGGATAAATAACACCAAAAGGTGGTTCTTTGAGGAGATCAACAAGATTGACAAGCCCCTAGCTAGACTGACAAAATCAAAAAGAGAGAAGACCCATATAAACAAAATAATGAATGAGAAAGGTGACATTACTGTGGATCCTGAAGAAATTTAAAAAACTTGTAAGAGGATACTATGAGGAACTGTATGACAAAAAACTGGATAACGTAGAGGAAATGGACAATTTCTGGGAAACATATGAACAACCTAGACTGACCAGAGAAGAAACAGAAGACCTCAACTAACCAATCACAAGCAAAGAGTTCCAATCAGTCATTAAAAAAGCTTCCCACAAATAAATGCCCAGGGACAGATGGCTTCAAAGGGGAATTCTACCAAACTTTCCAAAAAGAACTGACACCAATCTTACTTCAACTCTTTCAAAACATTCAAGAAAATGGAACACTACCTAACTCATTTTCTTTAGCTATCATCAATCTAATACCAAAACCAGGCAAAGATGCTACAAAAAAGGAAAACTACAGGCCAATCTCCCTAATGAATATAGATCCAAAAATTGTCAACAGAATACTAGCAAATTGAATCTAAAGACACATTAAAAAAAATCATACAGCATAACCAAGTGGGGTTCATTCCAGGCATGCAAGGATGATTCAACATAAGAAAATCAATGTATTACAACACATTAACAAATAAAAGAGAAAAATCAAACGATCCTCTTAATAGATGCTGAAAAAACGTTTGACAAAATCCAACATCCTTTTTTGATAAAAACCCTTCCAAATGCCAGAATTGAAGGAAACTTCCTCAATATGATAAAGAGCATATATGAAAAACCCACAGCCAGCATAGTACTCAATGGTGAGAGACTGAAAGCCTTCACTCTAAGTTCAGGAACAAGACAAGGATGCCTGCTATCACCACTGTTATTCAACATTGTGTTGAATGTGCTAGCCAGGGCAATCCAGCAAGACAAAGAAATAAAAGGCACCAAATTGGAAAAGAAGAAATAAAACTGTCATTATTTGCAGATGATATGATCTTATATCTGGAAAACCCTGAGAAATCAATGATACAGCTATTAGAGCTAATAAACAAATTTAGCAAAGTAGCAGGATACGAAATTAATGCACATAAGTCAGTAATGTTTCTATATGCTAGAAATGAACAAACTGAAGAGACACTCAAGAAAAAGATACCATTTTCAATAGCAACTAATAAAATTAAGTACCTAGGAATAAACTTAAACAAAGATGTAAAAGACCTACACAAAGAAAACTACATAACTCTACTAAAAGAAATAGAAGGGGACCTTAAAAGATGGAAAAATATTCCATGTTCATGGATAGGAAGGCTAAATGTCATTAAGATGTCAATTCTACCCAAACTCATCTACAGATTCAATGCAATCCCAATCAAAATTCCAACAACCTACTTGGAAAAGTTAGTAATCAAATTTATTTGGAAAGGGAAGATGCCTCAAATTGCTAAAGACACTCTAAAAAAGAAAAACGAAGTGGGAGGACTTACACTCCCTGACTTTGAAGCTTATTATAAAGCCACAGTACTCAAAACAGCATGGTACTGGCACAAAGATAGACATATGGAATTGAATTGAGAATTCAGAGCTAGACCCCCAGATCTATGGCTGATTGATCTTTGACAAGTCCTCCAAAGTCACTGAACTGGGTCATAAAAGACTTTTCAACAAATGGGGCTGGGAGAGTTGGATATTCATATCCAAAAGAATGAAAGAGGACCCCTACCTCACACCCTACACAAAAATTATCTCAAAATGGATCAAAGATCTCAATGTAAAAGAGAATACCATAAAACTCATGGAAGATAATGTAGGGAAACATCTTCAAGACCTTGTATTAGGGGGCCACTTCCTAGACTTTACACCCAAAGCACAAGCAACAAAAGAAAAAATAGATAAATGGGAACTCTTCAAGCTTAGAAGTTTCTGTACCTTAAAGGAATTTGTCAAAAAGGTAAAGAGTCAGCAAGCTCAATGGGTAAAATTTTTGGAAACCATGTATCTGACAAAAGACTGATATCTTGCATGTATAAAGAAATCCTACAACTCAATGATGATAGTACAGTCAGCCCAATTATAAAATGGGCAAAAAATATGAAAAGACAGTTCTCTGAAGAGGAAATACAAATGGCCAAGAAACACATGAAAAAAATGTTCAGCTTCACTAGCTATTAGAGAGATGCAAATTAAGACCACAATGAGATACCATCTCACACCAATTAGAATGGCTGCCATTAAACAAACAGGAAACTACAAATGCTGGAGGGGATGTGGAGAAATTGGAACTCTTATTCATTGTTGGTGGGACTGTGTATAAACCTAGATATAGAGTTACCCTTTGATCCAGTGATTGTCCTTCTTGTTATATACCTGGAAGATCTGAAAGCAGTGACACAAACAGATATCTGCATGCCAATGCTCATAGCAGCATTATTCACAGTTGCCAAGAGATGGAAACAACCCAAATGTCCTTCAACAGATGAGTGGATAAATAAAATGTGGTATAAACACACGATGGAATACTACACGGCAGCAGGAAGGAATGATGTCATGAAACGTATGACAACATGGATGAACCTTGAAGATATAATGCTGAGTGAAATAAGCCAGGCACAAAAAGAGAAATATTATATGCTACCACTAATGTGAACTTTGAAAAATGTAAAACAAATGTATTATAATGTAGAATGTAGGGGAACTAGTGATAGAGAGCAATTAAGGAAGGGGGAACGATAACCCAATAAGAACAGATAAGCTATCATGGGTAAATTTAATGTTATGGGAATGCCCAGGAATGACTATGGTCTGTTAATTTCTGATGCGCATAGTAGGAACAAGTTCACAGAAATTTTGCTACATTAGGTTACTTTCTTGTGATAGAGTAGGAACATGTTGGAAGTAAAGTAGTTATCTTAGGTTAGTTGTCTTTTTCTTACTCCCTTGTTATGGTCTGTTTGAAATGTTCTTTTATGGTATGCTTTTTTTAACTTTTTTATTTTTTAATTTTTTATACAGTTGATTTACAAAAAAGTTATATTAAAAAAAGGGACAAAATATGTAGAGACCCCTTGAGGAACTGGTGGAGAATGCAGGGGTATTGTGCTGCCCCATGCCGATTGTTGCTAATGTGCTCACAGACATAGGGGACTGATGGTTTGATAGGTTGAGCCCTCTACCACAGGACTTGCCCTTGGGAAGACTGTTGTTGCAAAGGAGAGGCTAGGCCTCCCTATAATTGTGCCTAAGAGCCTCCTCCCGAATGCCTCTTTGTTGCTCAGATGTGGCCCTCTCTCTCTAGCTAAGCCAACTTGGCAAGTGAAATCACTGCTCTCCCCCCTATGTGGGATCAGACACCCAGGACAGTGAATCTCCCTGGCAATGTGGAATATGACTCCCAGGGAGGAATGTAGACCTGGCATCGTGGGATGGAGAACATCTTGACCAAAAGGGGGAAGTGAAAGGAAATGAAATAATCTTCAGTGGCAGAGAGATTCCAAAAGGAGCCAAGAGGTCACTCTGGTGGGCACTCTTATGCACAATATAGACAACCATTTTTAGGTTCTAATGAATTGGGGTAGCTGGTAGTAGAAACCTGAAACTATCAAACTACAACCCAGAACTCATGAATCTTGAAGACAATTGTATAAAAATGTAGCTTATGAGGGGTGACAATGGGATTGGGAAAGCCATATGAACCACACTCCCCTTTGTCTAGTTTATCGATGGATGAGTAGAAAAATGGGGGAAGGAAAAAAATGAACAAAGGCACCCAGTGTTCTTTTTTACTTTAATTGCTCCTTTTCACTTTAATTATTATTCTTATTTGTGTGTGTGTGGTAATGAAGGTGTCAGGGATTGATTCTGGTGATGAATGCACAACTATGTAATGGTACTGTGAACAATTGAATGCATGATTTGTTTTGTGTGACTGAATGATATGTGAATATATCTCAATAAAATGAATTAAAAAATACAGTAGAGGCATACAACAGCAGATTTAAACAAGCAGAGAAAAGAATCTGTGGATGAGAAGAAAGGACAATAAAAATCTCAGTATGTTAAGTGACAGATGATGAGAGAATCCTGAAGGATGCAAAACAAAAGAAATTCATCACATACAAGGGATCCTCAATAAGATTAAGCACCAATTTCTCATCTGAAACCATGGAGTTGAGAAGGCTGGTGTATGATCTAATAAGGAAGTGAAAGAGAAGAAAACTGCCAACCAAAAATATGTAATCTGGCAAAAGTGTAATTTAAAATTGAGGAGAGTTTAAAATGTTCACAGAGGAAAAGACACTCAGAGAGTTCATCAAAAAGTGACAAGCCCTTCAAGAATTATTAAAGGGAGTTGTGCAGGCTGAAAGGAAAAGAAAATGAACAGAGAAACTTGGCGGAGAGTGTAGAAATGAAGATTTTCAGTAAGGGTAGCTAAAAGAGTAAAAATGATAGAAAAAATTGTTATGATGTATAAAAACCAAGGGAAAATGGTTGGAGAAGTACTGCCTTTATAGTAATAACATTTAATGTTAATGGATAAATCCACCTAATGAAAAGACCCAGATTGGAAGACTGGATAAAAAAGTGCAGTCAATCTTTGTGTTGTCTGCAAAAGAATATCTTTAAACCCAAGGACAAAATAGTTTGAAAGTGAAAAGTTGGAAAAAGATACTCCATGTGAACAGTAACCCAAAATAGTTCATCAATAGATAGACCAGTGATACAAAACATAAGGAAACCAAGAATTTGAATGATATGATAAATGAACTAGTCCTAACAGATATACACAACATTGCACTCCAAAACAACACGATATACATACTTCAGAAATTCTCATGGATCATACTCAAGGATAGAAAATATATTGGGTCAAAAAAAGACTCAATAAATTTATAAAGATTGAAATAAACAAAGCCTGTTTTCTGACCATAGTCAGATGAAGCTGGAAATAAATCACTGTGCAGAACTGGAAAACTCACAACTATACGGAGGTTTAACAACACACTCTTAAATGATCAGTGGGTCAAAGAAGAAATTGCAAGAGAAAACAGAAAATACCTCAGGACAAATGAAAAGGAAAACACAATATATCAAATCTTATGAGGTGCAGCAAAGGCAGTGCTGAGGAGGGATATTTGGAGCCTTAAATGCCTACATTAAAAAAGAAGAAAGAGCTAAAATGAAAGACTTAGCACACCTGGAGGAAGTAGAAAAAGAACTGCAAACTAATCCCAAATATAGGAAAAGGAAAGAAATAAAGATCAGAGTAGACATAAATGAAATTGAGAATAAAAAACACTAGAGAGAATTAACAAGAGCAAAGTTGGTTCTTTGAGAGGATCAATAAAATCAACAAGCCATTAGCAAGACTTATAAAGAAAAAGAGAGGATGAAAATAAGTAAAATCAGAAATGAGGAGGGGGATGTTACTACTGACCACATAGAAATAAAAAGGATCATAAGATGATGCTGTAAAAAATGGCACACCAACAAATTAGACAAATTAGATGAAAGGGACAACCTACACTGACTCTAAAAGAACTAGAAGACCTAAACAAATGAATAACAAGTAAAGATATTGAATCAATCATCCAAAACCACCCAAGAAAGAAAAGCACAGGGAAAGACAGCATCACAGAGGCATTCTATCAATAATTTCAAGAAGAATTAATGCCAATCTTGCTTATACTCTTCCAAGAAGTTGAAGAGTATGGAACACTACCTAACTGATTCTATGATGCCAGCATCACAATAATAACAAAGCCAGATAAAGATAATACAAGGAAAGAAAATTACAGACCAATCTTTCTAATGATTATAGATTCAAAAATCCTCAACTAAATACCTACAAATCAAAATCAATGACACATTAACAGAATTATACACCATGACCAAGTGGGATTTATTCCAGGTGTGTAAGTGTGGTTCAACACAAGGAAATCAATTAATGTAATTCACCACATCAATAAATCAAAGGAGAAAAAAACACATGATCATCTTGATTGATGCAGAAAAGGCAGTTAACAAAATTCTACATCCTTTATTGATGAAAACAATTCAAAGGATAGGGATAGAAGGAAACTTATTCAACATGATAAAGGGAATATAAGAAAGCCCCACAGCTAACATCATACTCAATAGGGAAAGTCTAAAAGCTTTCCCCCTAAGATCAGGAACAAGACAAGGATGCTCACTGCCACCATTTTTGTTCAACATTGTGCTGGAAGTTCTGGCTAGAGCAATTAAACAAGAAAAAGAAATAAAATTCATCCAAATTGGAGAGAAAGAAGTAAAACTTTCACTTTTTTGCAGATGACATGATCCTATATGTAGAAAATCCAGAAAAATCTACAGCACAGCTACTAGAGCTAATAAAGGAACAGAGCAAAGTGGCAGGATACAAGACAAACATGCAACAATCAGTAATGTCTCTATACACTTGTAAGGAGAAATCTGAGGAGGAAATCAAGAAAAAATTCCATTTACAATAGTAACCAGGAGAATCAAATATTTAGTAATAAATTTAACCAAGGCCACAAAAGACCTATACAGAGAAAACTACAAATAATTGCTAAAAGAAATCAAAGAAGACCTAAATAAATGGAAGGGCATTCCACCTTCATGGTTTGGAAGACTAAATATCATTTAGATGTCAATTCTACACAAATCTATGTACAGATTGAACACATCCTATAAAAATTCCAACAGCTTACTTTCCAGAAATGGAAAAGCCTATCATCAAATTTATTTGGAAGGGCAAGGGATCCTAAATAGACAAAAACATCCAGAAAAAGAAGAATAATGTTGGAGGACTCATACTACCTGATTTTAAAGCACAATACTAGCTGTTGTACTAAAAGAAAAATCATGGTACTTACACTGGCAACTATGAGCAATATGAAGAGAAAATTAAGAAAAGTTCCATTTACAATAGCAATCAAGAGAGTCAAATGTTTAGGAATAAAGTTAACCAAGGCCAAAAAAGACCTATACACAGAAAACATCAAGAAATTGCTAAAAGAAAGCATAAAAGACCTAAATAAATGGAAGGACATACAATGATCATGGATTGGAAGATTAAATATAGATAAGATGTCAATTTTACCTAAATTGATATATATATTCAATGCAATACCAATTGAATTCCCAACAATTTACTTTGCAGAAATAGAAAAAACCAATAACCAAATTTATTTGGAAGGGCAAGGTGCCCCAAATAGCTAAATATACCTTGAGAAAGAGGAATGAAGTGGGCGGTCTCATGCTACCTGACTTTAAAGCATTCCACAAACCTACAGTGATCAAAATAGCAAGGTCATGCCATAAAAATAGATATACTAATCAATGGAATTGAATTGAGTGTTCAGAAATAGACCCTCTAATCTACAGACAATTGATCTTTAATAAGGCAATCAAGCCAATTCAACTAGGACAGAGCAGTCTCTTCAATGAATGGTGTTTGGAAAACTGGATATCCATATCCAAAAGAATGAAATAGGACCCCTATCTCACACCTTGTACAAAAATTAACACAAAATGGATGATATTTAACATTAGAACTAAGACCATAAAACTTTTAGAAGAAAATATAATACCTTAAAGATCTTGTGATATGAGGTGGTTTCCTAGACCTAACACCAAAAACATGATAATGAGTGAGGAAATAGATAAATGGGATCTCTGCAGAACTGAATACTTTGTGCATCAAAGGATTTGTCAGAAAAGTAAAATGGCAGCCAATACAATGGGAGAAAATATTTGGAAACCACACATCATATAAGGGTTTAAAAATCAGAATATAAAAAGAGATCCTACAACTCAATAACAAAAAGACAAACAACTCAGTTTGAAAATGGACAAAGGACATGGACAGACATTTTCTGAAGAGGAAATACAAATGGCTTAAAAACATATGAAAAGATGCTCAACTTCACTGGTTAATAGGGAAATGCAAATCAAAACCACTATGAGATACCATCTAACACCTACTACAATGCCATTATCAAAAAAAAAATACAAACAGAAAATTATAAGTACTGCAGAGGATATGTAGAAAGAGGCACACTTATTCACTGTTGGTGGGTGTTCTAGTTTGCTAATGCTGCAGAATGCAAAACACCAGAGATGGATTGGCTTTTATAAAACGGGGATTTATTTCGCTACACAGTTACAGTCTTAAGGCCACAAAGCATCCAAGGTAACACCTCAGCAATCGGGTACCTTCACCGGAGGACGGCCAGTGGTCGTCTGCTCCAAAGCTCCGGCCTCAAAACGGCTTTCTCCCAGGACGTTCCTTTCTAGCAAGCTTGCTTCTCTTCAAAACATCACTCCCAGCTGCACTCAGTTTTCCCTCTTTGAGTCAGCTCATTTATATAGCTCCACCGATCAAGGCCCACCCCGAATGGGTGGGGCCACGCCTCCATGGGAACATCTCATCAAAATTATCTCCCACAGCTGGGTGGGGCACACTCCAAGCAAATCTAACCAACACCAAAACTTCTGCCCCACACAAGACCACAAAGATAATGGCATTTGGGGGACACAATACATTCAAACTGGCACATTCCACCCCCTGGAACCCAAAATGACATTATCTTTCCAAATACAAAATACATTCATTTCATCACAACATCACAAAAACTTATTTCAGTAACAAAAATTAAGTACAAAATCCCATCAAAATCAATTTAGACGTGGTCAGTCCCAAGGCACAATTCCCCTCTAGCTGTGGATCTGTGAACCTAGAACAAGTTATGTGCTTCCAATATACAAAGGAGAGACATTCATAGGATGAACATTTCCATTGCCATAAGGAGAAACAGTAAGGAAAACAGGGTTAACAGGAGCAAAACAGTTCCTAAAACCCACAGGACAAAGTCCATTAGATTTCAAAGTCTGAGAGTCATTTACAGAACAATGTTGCATCCTTGGGGCTTGAGAGAGCGGGAGCCTAACCCTTCCCAAGGGCCTTTTTGGCAGCTGTTTCCTCTCCAAATGCTTGGGTGAGTGCTCCAGCATATCCACACATTGGGGAGACCACCTTCTCGGCCCCACCCTCCTCAAACATCGGGGCAGCTCCCGGATTCCCTTCCATCTCCGGGTCACACGCTCAACCCCTTCAGAACAGCGTGGTGGCAGCCAGGCTCTCCCCAATTCCCTGGGAATGTGCTCCACCCTCTTTGGGGCTTGGGGTGGCAGGACATTTCCTGAGCAACGAGGTGGAAGGCCCGCCCTCGACCTCCAGGGCAAACTCACCCTTTCCCTGCATGTGGGCTGCTCCGCTCTCCCAGCCCTAAACCTCTTGACTCCAGACCTCAACCTCCATGGCTCTGTCTTTAAAGAGATTTTTCCTTTAATTTTTTGGGACACAATACACTCAAACCGGCACAATAAATCTGTTTTAGTTTGCTAATGCTGCAGAATGCAAAACACCAGAGATGGATTGGCTTTTATAAAACGGGGATTTATTTCGCTACACAGTTACAGTCTTAAGGCCACAAAGCATCCAAGGTAACACCTCAGCAATCGGGTACCTTCACCGGAGGACGGCCAGTGGTCGTCTGCTCCAAAGCTCCGGCCTCAAAACGGCTTTCTCCCAGGACGTTCCTTTCTAGCAAGCTTGCTTCTCTTCAAAACATCACTCCCAGCTGCACTCAGTTTTCCCTCTTTGAGTCAGCTCATTTATATAGCTCCACCGATCAAGGCCCACCCCGAATGGGTGGGGCCACGCCTCCATGGGAACATCTCATCAAAATTATCTCCCACAGCTGGGTGGGGCACACTCCAAGCAAATCTAACCAACACCAAAACTTCTGCCCCACACAAGACCACAAAGATAATGGCATTTGGGGGACACAATACATTCAAACTGGCACAGTGGGAATGTAGAATGGTGCACCAGTCTGGAAGGAAGTGTGGCAGTTCTTCATGAAGCTAAGTATAGAATTGACATATGATCCAGCAATCTCATTGCAAGGTATATACACGAGGAACTGAAAGTTAGGACTTGAAAGGACATTTGTAAACCAATGCTTATAGTGGCATTATTCATGATTGCCAAGAGATGTAAACAGTCCAAATGTTTGTCATTGGATGACAGGATAAACAAACTGTGGTATATATATGATTGACTACTACTCAGCTGTAAGACAGAACAAAATCATAGAGCATATAACAATATGGATGAACTTTGAGATTGTTATGTTGGGTGAAATTAGTCAAAAAAGGACAAATACTGTATGGTCTCACAAATATGAACTAACATAAAAATGAGCAAACTTTGAGAGTTAAAGCTGAGAACACAGGTTTTCAAGAGACAGAGAGTAGAGATAGGGCATTTGTTGCTGAAGGAGTATAAAATATTCAACAGGATTGATTGTATCAATCTAGAAATTGATAGCACAATACTGTGTGATGCTAGCACAATATTGTAAGTACACCGAAGAAAGATGATTATGAGTATGGTTGAAGGAGGGAGGATAAGGACATGCATGACACTGGAAATAGAGAAGATAAAGATTGGGAATGGATAACTTAGTGAAACCTCAAGTGGTCAATGATGGCAACTAAGTGTACCAATATAAGATTACTTTACATGAGGGAGAACAAATGAATACCACCTTCTCAAGGTATTGAAAATGAGATGGTTTGGGGGAAAAATAAAATCAATGCAAACTAGAGCTTATGGTTAAGAGTAACATAGTAATATGCTTCTGTTAATTATAATAAAGGCAATAAATCAAAGCTAAATGTCTGTAAGAGGGGGATATAAGAGAGGAGTATGGGATTCCTGGCAGTTTTCTGACCTTTCTATTGCATTTTATTTTTTCTTTTATTTTTGTCAGTTTTTTCTTTTTCTTTTTTCTTTTTTCTCCTCTTTCTCTTTCTTGTGGAAGAAATGGAAATGCCCTCATATACACTGTGGTGGTGAATGAATAACTGTGATTATACCAGGAACCATTGATAGTTTACTTAGGAGGGAATGTATGTTGTGTGAATAAAACTGTTTAACAAATAAGAAGAGGGATACAAGTGCTGGAGAAAATGGGGAGAAAGGGATGTACCTTATCACTGTTGGTGGGGAAGTAGAAGGATGAAGCCCATCTGGAGGTCAGTGTGGTGGTTCCACAGGAAGCTAAGTATGGGGTTAACATATGGTCCTGAAACCCTGATATTGGGTTTATGCTTGAAGAACTGAGATCAGGAATATGAATGTACATTTGCACACTGGTATTTATGGTGGCAGTATTCATGATTTGCAATGATGGAGGTGGCCTAAGGATACACCGACTGGTGAAGGGAATGCTGAACTCTGGTGTATACATAAAATGGAATATTGAGTGGCTGCAAGAAGGAATGAAGTTGTGAGGTATGCAACTATGTGAATGGACCTTGAGGATAGTATATTGAATGAAATAAACCAGAAATGAAAAGACAAACATTATAATACTTCACTAATATGGACTAACTATAATGTGCAAACTCTGGGAATTGAGTCTGAGAGCATAGCTTATCAGGCAAAAGCTTATGATACAGGTTCCTAGATTGTAAGCTCTTACAGCAGTTACATTTATTCCTGAGTTGTAATGGTTATTTCTAAATTCTGAGAGGCTGAGCTCTTCGTGTATAACCTGGTAGGTCCCTGGAACTTTGGGTATCTTTGTGACACCTGAGACTGAGGGCCAGAGTTCAGCAGCTATGAATGTCAGCATTATCCCATACAGAAAATGTTAAAGAGACTGAAAATGTTGAAGAGACTTAAATTAGAGATATGAGCAAAATGGACTTGGTTAGGAATAAGGTAAATCAGACTAAAGGGTAAAGGACAACATTGGCAGTGACTGAAAACTTCAACTTCTATGTGAGACCAAAGGAAGAGATGTATATTTGGTGCAAAATCTATATTTTCTCTAGCACAGTATATAATTTAACTTGTATGATCAGTTTATTTGAACACCATAATTATATGGAGCTTTGAAATAGGGGTGAGATCTAGTTGGTTTGTACAGTTTAATGTGAAGTCCCAATATATCCCAGAGTAATTTAGGCAGAGAATGAAAATGTATTTGCAATTTCCCCTTGAGGGACTGGGGAAAAATATGGAAATAGTAAACTTCCCCACCTGGTGAATTACTGATATTCTTACATGCACTGGGGACCACCAATTTAAAAGGCTGAGCCCTCAGTCTTGGGGCTTGGCTTTAGGAAACTTGTTACTGCAAAGGAGAAGCTAAGCCTATGTAAAATTGTGTCTGAGAGTCACTCCCAGAAAGCCTCTTTTATTGCTCAGATGTGGCCTCTCTCTCTAAGACATCTCTGCAGTAAACTCATTGCCTTCCCCCTATGTGGCACATCACTCCCAGGGGTGTAAATCTCTCTGGAAATGTGGGACATTTTCCCCAGAATTGAGCCTAGTCCTAGCAACATGGGAATGAGAAAGCCTTCTTGACCAGAAGGGGGAAGAGAAATGAAGTAAAATAAAGTTTCAGTGGCTGGGAGAATTCAAATAATATTGAGAGGTCATTCTTGAGGATATTTTTATGCATTATGTAGATATCCATTTTTTGTATTTAGTGTATTGGAATAGCTAGAAGGAAATATCTGAAATTGTTGAACTGGAATCAAGTAACCTTGATTTTTGAAGATGATTGTATAACTATATTGCTTACATGGTGTGACTGTGTGATTTGAAATCCTTGTGGCTCACACTCCTTTTATCCAGTATATGGACTGATGAGTAGAAAAATGGGACAAAATCGAATGATTAATAGTAGAGATGGGGTGATGAGATATTTTGGGTGTTCTTTTTTACTTTAATTTATATTCTTTTAAAAATTTTTTGAGTATTGAAAATGTTCAAAAATTGATTTTGGTGATGAATGCACAACTATATTATGGTACTGTGAACAATTTATTGTACACTTTAGAAGATCATATGGTATGTTAATATATCTCAAATATAATGATAGATATACAGACCAGTGGAATCAAATTGAGAGTTTAGAAATAGACCCTCATATCTATGGCCAATATATATTCAACCATGCTGCCAAGTCCACTCAACTGGGAATGAATCATCTCTTCCAAAATTTGTGCAGGGAGATCTGGTAATCCATAAGCAAAATAATGAAAAAGAACCCCTCTGTCCCACCTTATACAAAAATTAACTCAAAATGGATCAAAAGCATGATGATAGGAATCAGGACCAAAGAACTCCTAGAAGAAAATATAGGGAAGCCTCTTCAAGATTGTGGTATGCAATGATTTCTTAGATATTACACCCAATATACAAGCCATAAAACAAAAAACACAAATGGAACCTTATCAAAATTAAAACTTTTGTGCTCCAAAGGACTTTTTCAGACAGTGAAAATGCAACCTACACAATGGGAGAAAATATTTGGAAGCTATAAATTCAATAATGGTTTAATATCTAGAATATATAAAGAAATCCTACAAGTCAACAACAGTAAGACAAACAGCAACCCAATTAAAAATGGGCAAAAGACTCAACTAGACATTTGTCAAAAGTGGAAATACAAATTGCTTAGAAGAACATGAAAAATGCTGAACACCACTACCTATCAGGGAAATGCATATCAAACCACAATGAAATATTTCATACCTACTAGAATGGCCACTATTTAAAAAAAACAGAAAACAACAAGTTTTGGAGAGGATGCAGAGAAATAGTAACACTCATTCACTGTTGGTGGTTAGACAAAATGGTGCAACCACTTTGGATGACACATTGGCAGTTTTCATGAAGCTAAGTTTAGAATTGCCATATGTCATGGCAATCCCGCTGCTGGGTGTATACCCAGAAAAACTGAAAGCAGTGACTGGAGCATACATTTGCACACTGATGTTCATAGCAGCATTATTCACTATTGCCAAAATATGGAAACAACCCACATGCCCATGAAACAATGAATGGATAAACAAAATGAGGTATACACATACAAGGGAATATTATTCAGCTATCAGAAGGAATGAAGTCGTGAGGCAAGTGATGGCATGGATGAACCTTGAGGACGTTATGTTGAGTGAAATAAGACAGACACAAAAGGACAAATGTTACATGTTCTCACTGATATGAACTAATTATAATAAGCAAACTCAGAATCTAGAATATAGTTTACCAGGGGATAGAATGGGGGTAGAGAAAGAGGAGCTGATGCTTAATTTTTGCCAGAATTTCTATTTAGGTTGATCCTAAATGTTTGGAATGTGTTCATTGATTTCCTGGAATCTTTTAGTTCTTTCTCTGTATTCTCCTTCATTCTCTTGAGCATTTTAAGAATGTTTTTTAAAAAGATTTGTTTGGTATGTCTACATTCTAGTCTTCTTCAGTTGTAAAGTAGCACATCATTGTGATTATAATTATGTTGCTGAATGTGGTTGAAAGGGAAAGGTTGGGTCATGTATGTTACTAGAAGGAAAGTTATAACATAAAACATGGGACTGTATAACATAATGAACCCTGTTGCGGATGAAGGACTGTGGTTAATAGTACAAATATAAGACTGCTCTTTCACAAATTATAGCAAATGTACAACACTATTATAAGGTGGTAATAATAGGAGGGTTTATGGGAAAATATACCTAATATAAAGTCTAAACTATAGCTAACAGTACTATTTTAATATTCTTTCATCAACTGTAACAGAGATACCACACTATTGCAAAGCATCAACAATAGGGGGGTATATGGGAATGCTGTATATTTAACATGATTTTTCTGTAAACCTACAACCTCTCTAATTTAAAAAATAATAATACTTACAAAGTTACTACTGATAATGCAGGACTTTCTTCAGTCATTTTGCTATTTAGCCTTTGTAAATTTTATGTTTTTTGTCCCTCAATTCTTCCATTAATGCCTACTTCTGTATGTATTTGATGTTTTGTGTTGTACCATATTGAGTGCATTCTCATTTCTTTCTGGATATATTTTTCATATATATTCTTTGTGGTCAACATGGGGTTAAAATTTAAATATATAGCAATCATTTGGTTTGATACCAACTTGATTTCAATAGCATACACATATATTTTTCTTATGCCCCTCCCTCTCCCCAACTTTTTCTACTTATCATTTATATATTTGTACACTGTATAAGCAAAACCATAGATTTAGCATTACTTTTTATGGATTTTCATTTTATCACCTGTAGGAAGTAATAAGTTGAGTTACATACCAAAAAAAAAATTACAATACTGGGGGTCTTTATTTATTTTATGCTGCTTTAAACCATTGGCTAGTTTCTTTTCCTTTCAGTCTGAAGAACTCCCTTTAGCATTGCTTATAAGGCAAGTCTAGTGGTGTTGAACTCCCTCAGCTTTTATTTATCTGGAATGTCTTAATCTCTCACTCATATTTGAAAGTCTCACTTGGCAGTTGTTTTGAAAGTCTTGGTTGACAGTTGTTTTGCTTCAGCACTTAAAGTATTGCCTTCTTGCCTCCATGGTTTCTGATGAGTACTCATCTCTCAATCTTATTGGAACTCCTTTTACATAACACAACATTTTTCTTTTGCAGTTTTCAGAACTCTTTGCCCTTTGAATTCAACAGTGTGATCAATCTTTTATGGGGTGTGATGGTTAGGTTCATGTGTCAACTTGGCCAGGTGACAACCCAGCTGTCTGGTCAAGCAAGCACTGGACTAAAAATTGCTGTGAGGATGTTTGTGACTGGTTAATAAACCAACAGCCTGATTCATTAAATCATCAGTCAATTGACTGCAGCTGTGACTGATGACTCACCAAAGGGTGTGTCTTCCACAATGAGAGAATGCAATTGGCTGGATTTAATCCAATTAATCAGTTGAAGACTTATAAGTGAGACAGATAGAGGACCTTCACTTCTTCTTTGGCTGCCCATCAAAGCATTTCCTGAGGAGTTCATCGTAGTTGCCAGTTTGTTTCCTGAGGAGTTCATTGGACATCTTCCTTGGAGTTGACAGTTTGCTGACTGCCCAACAAAATTTGGACTTGTGCATACGCACAGTTGTGTGAGTCACTTTTATAAATTTTATAGTCATAGATACCTCTCATTGATTCTGTTTCCCTAGAGAACCCTAACTTAAACAACTTGGTGCTGGGAGTGGTTCTTGAGAAACAGAATCTTAAAATGGGCTTTTACAATTTGTTTTCTACTCTGATTATATTCAAAGGCACTAATGACTGTATTTCCAATAATCAAGAGGGCACTGACGGTCCATGGCATGAGTTGGCAAAGGAGATACACAAAATAGCACTGTTTGATTCTCCTAATCATACTCTAGTGTGAAGCAAGGCTCTGGGTGACAGTGTTTTTGACACCTTCACAGAGCTTTGCAGAATTAAGAGGTATAATGATGTTGGCTGGCTGCTCTTAGATACTTTGGATAAAGTTGTGAGAGAAAGGGATGAGCTAAACACTTCAAATTCAAAACTTAAATGTCGTATGATAGATGTAAAAGTTTCTATGTGTGCCCTGAAAGAAAATCTTATTTCCTGTGCCCACAGACTGGAGGTTTCTGAAAACCAGATGCAGACTCTCATTGTGCAAGTAGCAGATTTACAATGTAAAGGAAAATCTCAACCTCTCAGGGTATCTGTTCTTAAAGTAAAGGCATTGACTGGAAAAGAATGGGATCTGGAAACTTGGGATGGGGACATATGGATTGATAATAATGGCAGTGAGGACATTGGAAACCTGGATTCTACTGAGTCATTATTAGCTTTACCTGTAGAGGGCTGTCCTGAGGAAACAGCAACCCCACCTCCAGTCTGCTCTAAGGAGCCTGCCATCCAACCCCCACCTAAAGAGATTAACACTTCAGTGCCTGCTGATCCTGTAATCCCCTGAGGAAGCAGCTCCCTCTCCTCTGTCTAGAGAGATTAATCCTGTTTTAAGAGATGGAAATGCAACAGAATGTCCTGAGGTAAATGGCTTGAGGGATAATTCTAACTCTTTTCATGACCCACCCCCACCACCAGTCTTTGCTTCAAGACCTATAACTAGGCTCAAGTCCCAACAAGCCCCAAAGGGTGAGGTACAAAGTGTGACCAAAGAAGAAGTAAGCTCTGCTCCAAAAGAACTCTATGAGTTTTCCAACTTATACAGACAAAAACCAGGGGAATATGTGTGGGAATGGATATTAAGGGGGATAATGGTGGAAGGAATATAAGGTTGGATCAGGCTGAATTTACTGATATGGTCCCACTAAGCAGAGATTCTGCATTCAATGTTGTAGCTCAAGGGGTTAGAAAGGGCATTAACAGCCTGTTTGGGTGGTTGGCTGAAACATGGATCAAAAGGTGGTGGCATTACAGGAGGTTGAAATGCCAGAACTGCCCTGGTACTATGTGGAGGATGGGATTCAAAGGCTTAGAGAGATTGGAATGTTAGAGTGGATTTATCATGGAAGACCTGCTCACATACCCCTGGAATGTCCAGAGGACACAACTTTTACCAGGACTGTAAGGAATAAATTTGTGAGACTAGCTCCATCATCCCTGAATAGCTCTGTAGTTGCCCTTTTCTGTAGGTCAGATATTACTGTGGTAACTGCTGTCACTGAGCTGGAATCCTTAAACACAATGGGGATAATTGGGTCCTGAGTTGGCAGAAGCCAAGTGGCTGCAGTTAATCTCCACAGACAAGGTGGGCATGGCTACCATAATGGAAAACAGGCTCAAAGCAGCAATCAAAATAATATGACTCGCAGAGACTTATGGCATTGGCTAGTGGATCATGGAGTACCATGGAGTAAAATAGATGGGCAATCAACTAAATTCTTGTTTGAACTATATAGGCAGAAGAATTCTAGGTCAAGTGAACAAAATTCTCCCTTGAATTACAAAAACAGAGAGTCATGTCCCCTTAATCAATTCCCAGACTTGAGACAGTTTACAGATCCAGAGCCACTTGAATGAAGGGAAGGCCAGGTAACCTTGGGGAAGGATGCTGTTACACTGCCAAAAATTTATACTGTTAATCTTCCTCCCAGCCTTTCCCAGGGGGACCTATGGTCTTTTACCAGGGTAACTGTGCATTGGGGAAAAGGAAATGATCAGATATTTCATGGATTATTAGACACTGGTTTGGAAGTGGCATTAATTCCCAGAGACCCAAAACATCACTCTGGTCCACCAGTCAGAGTTGGGGCTTATGGAGATCAGGTGATTGATGGAGTTTCAGCTCAGGTCCATCTCACAGTGGGTCCAGTGGGTCCCTGGACCATTCTGTGGTTACTTCCCCAGTGCCGGAATGCATAATTGGAATAGACATACTCAGCAACTGGCAAAATCCTCACATTGGTTCCCTGACTTGTGGGGCAAGGGCTATTATGGTGGGAAAGGCCAAGTGGAAGCCACTAGAACTGCTTCTGCCTAGAAAAATAGTAAACCAGAAGCAATACCAGATTCCTGGAGGGATTGCAGAGATTAATGCCATTCTTAAGGACTTGAAGGATGCAGGGGTGATGATTCCCACCACATCCCCATTCAACTCTCCTATTTGGCCTGTGCAGAAAACAGATGGGTCTTGGAGGATGACAGTGGATTATTGTAAGCTTAACCAGGTGGTGGCTCCAATTGCAGCTGCTGTTCCAGATGTGGTATCATTGCCTGAGCAAATCAACACATCCCCTGGTACCTGGTATGCAGCTATTGATCTGGCAAATGCTTTTTTCTCAATTGCTGTCAGTAAGGACCACCAGAAACAGTTTGCATTCAGCTGGCAAGGCCAGCAGTTTACATTCACTGTGCTACTTCAGGGTTATATCAACTCTCCAGCCCTATGTCATAATATTGTCTGCAGGGATCTTGATCATTTCTCCCTCCCACAAGACATCACACTGGTCCATTATATTGATGATATCATGTTGATTGGACCTAGTGAGCAAGAAGTAGCAACTACTCTAACTTGGTTGGTAAGGCATTTGCATGGCAGAGAATGGGAGATAAATCCAACAAAAATACAGGGGCCTTCCACCTCAGTAAAATTTCTAGGTGTCCAGTGGTGTGGGGCCTGTCGAGATATTCCTTCTAAGTTGAAGGATAAGCTGTTGCATCTGGCCCCTCCTATGACCAAAAAAGAAGCACAATGCTTAGTTGACCTCTTTGAATTTTGTAGACAACATATTCCTCATTTAGGTGTGCTACTCCAGCCCATTTACGAGTGACCAGAAAAGCTCCTAGTTTTGAGTGGGGACTGGAACAAGATGAGGCTCTGCAACAGGTCCAGGCTGCTGTGCAAGCTGCTCTGCCACTTGGACCATAAGATCCAGCTGACCCAATGGTTCTGCAAGTGTCAGTGGTAAATAGAGATGCTGTTTGGGGCCTTTGGCAGGCTCCTATATGAGAACCACAACACAAGCCCTTAGGATTTTGGAGTAAAGCTTTACCATCCTCTGCCGATAACTACTCTCCATTTGAGAAGTAGCTGTTGGTCTGCTATTGGGCCTTAGTAGAGACAGAACCCTTAACCATGGTCCACCAAGTTACCATGAGACCTGAGTTTCCTATCATGAGCTGGGTATTGTCTGACCCACAAAGCCATAAAGTTGGGCATGCACAGCAGCACTCCATCATTAAATGGAAATGGTATATATGAGATAGAGCTCGAGCAGGTCCTGAAGGTACAAGTAAGTTACATGAGGAAGTGGCCCTAATGCCCATGGCACCCACTCCTTCTACCTTACCTTCTCTTTCCCAGCCCACAGCTATGGCATCTTGGGGAGTTCCTTACAATCAGTTGACTGAGGAAGAGAAATCTCCGGCCTTGTTTATAGATGGTTCTGCATGATATGCAGGCACCACCCAAAAGTGGACAGCTGCAGCACTGCAGCCCCTTTCTGGGATGTCCCTGAAGGACGGCAGTGAGAGGAAATCCTCCCAGTAGGCAGAACTTTGAGCAGTGCACCTGGTTGTTCACTCTGCTTGGAAGGAGAACTGGCCCAAGGTCAGTTTGTATACTGATTCCTGAGCTGTTGCTAATGGTTTGGCTGGATGGTCAGGGACTTGGAAGGAACATGATTGGAAGATTGGTGACAAAGAAGTCTGGGGAAGTGATATGTGGATAGACCTTTCTGAGTGGGCAAAAATCATGAAGATATTTGTGTTCCATGTGAATGCTCACTGGAGAATGACTTCAGCAGAAGAAGATTTTAATAACCAAGTGGATGAAATGACCTGTTTGGTGGATACCAATCAGCCTCTTTCCCCAGCAACTCCTGTCATTGCCCAATGGGCTCATGAACAAAGTGGTCATGGTGGTAGGGATGGAGGTTATGCATGGGCTCAGCAACATGGACTTCCACTCACAAAGGCTGACCTGGCTACAGCCACTGTTGAGTGTCCAATCTGCCAGCAGCAGAGACCCACACTCTGTTCCCAATATGGTGCCATTCCCCAAGGTGATCAGCCTGCTACCTGGTGGCAGGTTGATTACATTGGATCACTTCCATCATGGAAGGGTCAGGCATTTGTTCTTACTGGAAAAGGCACATTCTCCAGTATGGGTTTGCCTTCCCTGCACAACATGCTTCTGCCAAAACTACCATCCATGGACTTACTGAATGTCTTATCCACCATCATGGTATTCCACACAGCATTGCTTCAGACCAGGGAACCCACTTCACAGCAAATGAAGTGAGGGAATGGGCACATGCTCATGGAATTCTCTGGTCTTACCATGTTCCCCATCATCCAGAGGTAGCTGGGTTGATAAAATGATGGAATGGCCTGTTGAAGACTAATTTACAGTGCCAACTAGGTGGCAATACCTTGCAGGGTTGGGGCAGTGTTATCCAGGAGGCTGTGTATGCTCTGAATCAGCATCCACTCTATGCTGCTGTTTCTCCCATAGCCAGGACTCATGGGTCCAGGAATCAAGGGGTGGAAAGAGGAGTGACACCACTCACTATCACTCCTAGTGATCCACTAGGTAAATTTTTGCTTCCTGTCCCTGCAAGCTTAAGCTCTGCTGGTCTACAGATCTTGGTTCCAAAAGGAGGAGTGCTTCCACCAGGAAATTCAACAATAATCCCATTGAACTGGAAGTTAAGACTGCCACCTGGCCACTTTGGGCTTCTTATGCCTCTGAATCAACAGGCAAGGAAGGGGATTACTGTACTGGCTGGGGTGATTGATCCTGATTATCACGGGGAAATTGTACTGCAACTACACAAAGGAAGTAAAGAAGAGTTTTCCTGGAATACAGGAGATCCCTTAGGGCATCTCTTAGTACTACCATGCCCTGTGATTAAAGTCAATGGAAAACTGCAAAAACCCAATCCAGGCAGGACTACCAATGGCCAAGAAACTTCAGGAATGAAGGTTTGGGTCACCCCACTAGGCAAAGAACAATGGCCAGCTGAAGTGTTTGCTGAGGGTAGAGAGAACATGGAATGGGTAGTGGAAGAAGGTAGTGATGAATATGAACTATGGCTATGTGACCAGTCACAGAAATGAGGAATACCATGGCATGAATACTTCCTCCTTGTTTTGTTATGAGTATGTTTGTATTTGTCTATAAAGCAAGTATCTTTGCTTTCTTCCCTGCCTTATCCCCTTATCATATGGCATAGCCTGTACTGTTCATTTTGCTGTATTTAAGCTAAAGGAAATCAATTTTAAGAGCTAATGTCACCCAAGGACTTGCACCCTATTCTGGAGAGATTTAATGCATTTCCAGTTGTATGCGGCACAGCAGAGTATTGTTAGGCAAAATATATGTCTGTTATTGTTATCTACTTAGAGATGGTTTAAGTGATGTGTATAACTGCCAAGTTGACAAGGGGTGGACTGTGATGGTTAGGTTCGTTTGTCAACTTGGCCAGGTGATTGTTCCCAGCTCTCTGGTCAAGCAAGCACTGGCCTAACAATTGCTGTGAGGACGTTTGTGGCTGGTTAATAAACTAACAGCTTGGTTTATTAAATCATTAGTCAATTGACTGCAGCTGTAACTGATGACTCACCAAAGGGCATGTCTTCCACAATGAGAGAATGCAATTGGCTGGATTTAATCCAATTAATCAGTTGAAGACTTGTAAGTGAGACAGATAAAGGACCGCCACTTCTTCTTTTGGCGCCCATCACAGCGTTTCCTGAGTAGTTCATTGTAGTTGCCGGTTTGTTTCCTGAGGAGTTCATCGGACATCTTCCTTGGAGTTGATAGTTTGCTGAGTGCCCTACAGAATTTGGACTCATGCATACCCACTGTTGCATGAGTCATTTTTATAAATTTTATAGTCATAGATACCTCTCATTGATTCTGTTTCCCTAGAGAACCCTAACTAATACATAGGGTGTATATTTCTTCATTTTTATCCTGCTTGGTGTTCACTGGATTTCTCTGATGTGCATATTCACATCTTTTGCTAAGTTTGAGTTCTCTTCAATATTCTTTGAATATTTCTTCTGCTTCTTTCTTTCTTCTCCTTCCTGGACTCCAATAATGTGTATATTGGTATGATTGATTGTGTCTCAGAGGACATTTAGGTATTTTTGCTTTTTATATTTCTTTTTTCTTTCTGCTCCTCAGCCTGACTCATTTCAATTTTCCTGTCTTTCTTTGATTTCACTAGTTCTTTCTTCTGACAGTTCTGATTTGCTGTAGAAAAGCTCTGGAAATTTTTCCTTTCGTGACCAAACTGAACAACACCAGTTGTCATGTTTGGTTCCTTTTAAAATTTTCCATCTCTCTATGAAGATTTTCATATTGCTTATTCATTGTTTCCCTGAAACCTTTTAGTTCTTTCTCTGTAATTTCCTTCATCCCTTTGAGCATTTTTAGGATAATTTTTAAAGTTTTTTTTTTGATATATCTACATTCTAGTCTTCTTCATTGGCATTTTCTCGATTTTTATCCTCTTCCTTTGAATGGATTATTTATTCTTCTTCTTGTACACTTTTGATGCACACTGTGCATTTTATACTTTAGAATGCTAACTTTGTGGTTTATTCCCTGAAATGTCTGTTTCTTGATTTTGTAACCTGTTGGTGATAAGATGTAGATTTTCATGCACATCAGTCCTATCAAGATCTATCCAAGGCCAATGCAGAGTGCAGAATCCTCCCTGTTTTTTTTTTTTTTTCTGGGGCTGTGTCTTGTCCTGGATTTTGATCTTTTGTTGTTCTGGTATTCTCCCATTTACAGAAGTTTGAATGCCCCTTCTGTTTCTCAAGAGACAGAGCTCCCTTTCCTGTGTGTTAAAAGCAGGCAAGCCTTTGCCCCAGGCTGTCTGCTTCTCTAATTCCTCACACTCCTTTCATTGTCTCAAGATGCTTTCACCCGGAGGGCATATTTTGGGATGGGGCATGCTGGAGAAGAATTTCCAAAGTCTGTCCTTCCCAGCAAGAACAAGACCAGGGACCCATGTAGAGGGCACAGACTGGCTCCCAACTGACCTATGGAGGTGATCAGGAAGGGCACCAGGAGCTTCTTCCAAAGCTCTCCATAGGTGCCCTTTCTTGACCAGTCCAGCAAATGCAGGTCTTCCATTAACTGTCCCCCTCAGGTCTGAGGAAGTTTAGTGTCCTTAAGTGTCTTCAGTCACCTTTCTCCAGTGGGGGTTGGAACAACAGCCAAATTCAGAGCTGGGCCATAGTGATCCAAAGTTGCTAATCAAAAGCTGTGATCAGGTATAAGCCATGCCCACTTCTGGTCTTGGGGAAGAGGATTTTTGCAGCCCTTTCTGTCACCTGTGAGCTTGCCAGGGGATGGATCCCATGGTGGCTTGCTGCAGCAGTGGGGGATGGGTACTGGTAACTGCCTTGTAGAGAGAACAATTTACTAGTCTTTACCATAACTTACCAGCTTCTTTCTCCCACTCTTCCCCACATGCTTTATGGTGTTTTACTGGACTTCAGGGTTTTGAAATTGTTGTTTCAGAGAGTTCCTACTTGTTTAATTGTTGAGAGGTGAGTGTTACATGGATGGGCTTTCTCTTTCTCCTTTTTTTAATGTAAACAATGGGAATTTATTGGTTAATGGTTTTGAAGATAGAAGATATCTGAAGGTGAGGTATCAGTGAGGCAATGCTTTCCCCCTGAAGACTGGTGTTCCGGGGGGCTGACTTCCAGAGATCTTTGGTCCTCAGATTTTCCATCATATGGCAATGTACATTGCAGCATCAGCTCCTTTCTCTCCCAGGTACCATTTAATTCCAGCTTCTGGTTGCTCTCTGTGACCTTTTATTTTAGTGCAACCTTATTGAGATATATTCACACACCTTATAATCCATCCAAAGTATGCAATCAGTGGCTCACAGTATCATCTTATAGCTCTGCATTCATTGCCACAATCAATTTTAGAACATTTTCAGTACTCTAAAATAAAGAAGAAATAAAAATAAAAAGAATATCCAGTACATTCCATACCCCTTACCCCCTATATTTATATATTTTTCTCTTTATTACTCAACTACCCATATGCTGTATAGAGTGTCATTCAGAAGGTTTTCCCATTCGCACAGTCACATGATAAAAGCTACATTTTTATAAAATCATCAAGAATCAAGTCTACTGGATTACAGTTCAACAGATTGAGGTATTATATTTAGCTACTCTGATACACAAGAAACTATAAAATGCATAAAAATAATGTCCAGAATGACCTCTTCACTCTATTTGAAATCTCTTAGCCACTGAAACTTTATTTTGTTTTGTTTATTCCCCCCATTTTGGTCAAGAAGGCATTCTCAATCCAACAATTCAAGGGCCAGACTCATCTCTGGGAGTCATGTTCCACACTGACAGGGAGATTTACACCCCTAGGAATCATGCCTCCCATGGAGATAGGGTAGTGAGTTTATTTGTTGAGTTGGGTGGGAGTGAGAGGCCACATCTGAGCAACAAAAGAGGTTCTCTGGGGGTGACTCATGCATAATTATAAGTAGGCTAACTTCTCTTTGCAGTAACAAGTTTCCTAAGGTTGAGAGCTTGGCCTATTGGTAGTCCCCAATGCTTGCAAGAATATCAGTAATTCCCCAGAAGGAGAAGTTTAATATTTCCACACTTTTTCCCAGTCCCTCAAAGGGGCTTTGCAAATACTTTTTTGTTTTCTGCCCAAAATACTCTGGGATGTATCAGGGTACTTGCATTAACCTAAACAAAATAAGATTTCATTCCTTATTCTAGGTTGCATGTAATTATGTTGTTTATGTAAACAGACCATACAGTTAAATTAGTGTGCTGCAGGGAATATAAATTTTGTATGAAGTAAACATTTCTTAAATAACAGTTGAAACTCTGGAATAGATGTGACTACTGTAAGAGCTTACAATCTAGGAAACTTTACACTAAGGCTTATTCAACATTCTGTACCCTCTGCATCATTGATTGCCAAATCTGTGCCCACATTCTGTCCCCTGATAACCTATGTTCTCAAATTCAATTCTTAGCATTTGCTCATAATAGTTTATATTAGTGAGGCCTTACAATATTTGTCCTTTTGTTTCTGGCTTATTTCACTCAACATAATGTCCTTAAGGTTCATTCACATAGTTGCATACCTCACAACTTCATTTCTTCTTGCAGCCAGTCAATATTCCATTATATGTATACACCACAGTTCATGCAGCCTTTTTAAAATGCAGAATTATTGAGCTTTACTCAAAGACCATACAATCCATCAGAAGTATACAATCAATGGCTTACACTGTCATCACATAGTTGTGCATTCATCACCACAATCAAATTTAGAATATTTTCATTACTCCAAAAAACCCCAAACATCCAATACCCCTTATCCACCCCATTATTGGCACCCAGCATTGGTGTGGTGTATTTGTTACTGTTGAAATAATATTAAATAATATTAAAATATTACTGTTAACCATAATCCATACTTTTCAGTAGATGCATTTTCTCTATTCATCACTGCTATTAACTCCTTGTAATTTTGAGGTACATTTGTTCTAGTTCATAAAAGAACTTTTAAATACTTATACTGTCAATCACAGTTATATTCTACCACAGGGTTCACTGTTTTATCCATTCCCATGTTTTAAGATCTAGCTTTCCTTCTAGGGACACACATCACTCTAAAACTTCCCCTTTCAACCACAATCACACCCATAATTCATTTCTGTTGATTATACTCAGCATAATGTGCTACCACCATATCTATCCATTTTTAAACATTTAAATTCAACCTATTTAAAAATTCTACACATTGTCTCATTCTATATCCTGGTAACTTATATTCCGGATTTTATCTCTATGAGTTTATATGTCATAGGTCATATTGGTAAGACCATACAATATTTGTCCTTTTGTATTGGACTTATTTTGCTCAACATAATATCCTCAAGGTTCATCCATGTTGTGTGCTTCAGGACTTCATTTCTTCTTACAGCTGAATAATGTTTCATTGTATGTATATACAAGATTTTGTTTATCCATCATCAGTTAATGGACACTTAGGTTGTTTCCATCTTTTGGAAATTTTGAATAATGCTGTTATGAATGTTGGTGTCCAAATGACTGTTCCTGTCCCTGCTTTCAGTTCTTCTGCATATATACTTAGCAATGGTATTGCTCGGTCATATGGCAGCTCTATGCCTTGCTTCCTGAGGAGCGACAAACCATCTTCCACAGTGGTTGTACCATTTTACATTCCCACCAGAAGTAATAAATGTTTCCATTTTCCACATCTTCTCCAACACTTACAGTTTCCTGTTTTTTAATAGTGTCTGTTCTAGTAGGTGTGAAATGATAGCTCACTGTTGTTTTGATCTGCATTTCCCTAATTGCTTGTGATGTTGACCATCTTTTCATATGCTTTTTAGTGACTTGTATTTCCTCTTTGGAAAAATGTCTAATTCATGTCTTTTGCCCATTTTAAAATTGCATTGTTTGTTTTTATTGTTGAGTTGTAGGATTTCTTTATATATTCTGGATATCAAACTCTTATCAGATATGTGGTTTCCAAATATTTTCTCCCATTGAGTCAGCCTCACCTTCACCCTTTTGACAAAGTCATTTGATGCACAGAAGCATTCAGTTTTGGGGAGGTCCCATTTATCTATATTTTCCTTCATTGCTTGTGCTTTGGGTGTAAGGTCTAAGAAACCACTGTCTATCACTAGATTAGGAGATGCTTCCCTACATTTTTTCTAAGCATTTTATGGTACTGGCACTTGTATTTAAGTCTTTGATCCATTTTTTTCTGTTTTTATTATTTTAAAATATTTTTTTACTGTGAAATATAACATATATATAGAAAAGTGGATACATTCAAGGTGCAGTTTAACAAGGAGTTATAGAGCAAATTTCAAAGTATGTTATGGGTTATAGTTTCACAATTTCAGTTCTTTCCTTCTAGCTATTCTAATACACTCAAGACTAAAAAGAAATATCTATATAATGATTCAGTAGTCATAATACTTTGTTGAATCCTATCCTGTATTTTGCTACTTCTCCTTCTCATTTGATCACTGTCTCAATCTTTAGGGATTTCTAGGCAATGGCCACTCTAACTTGTTCATGTTGAAAAGGTGTGTCAACATAATGGGGAAGGGGGAACAACTGGTTGACATTCTTGAAGAGGCTAGTGCCTCTGGGTATTAGGACTTATCTGGCATAGGAATAATTTAGAGATTTTAAGATTCTGAAGAATAAACTTAGTGAGTGAAAATTTAGTAGAGTCTCAAATAGAGACCTGGGTTTTCTTTAAGGTTTTCAGTAATACTGTTGATTGGGGCTTGGCATACTGTGACAATTTGGAATTTGTGTCTCCCTTGTTTTACTTAGCTTTATGTTCCTCAAGGTTCATCCATGTTGTCACATGTTTCAGGACCTCATTCCTTCTTACTGCTTAATAATATTTCATTGTATGCATATATCACATTTTGTTTATCCACTCTTCTGTTGAAGGACACTTGGATTGTTTCCATCTTTTGGTAATTGTGAATAAGGCCACTATAAACCTTAATGTGCAAATGTCTGCTCATTTCACTGCTTTCAGATATTCTCGGTACATACCAAGTAGTGGAATTGTGGGTCATAGGACAACTCAATATTTAGTTTTCTGGGGAACAGCTGAACTGTCTTCCACAGTGGGGGTACCATTATACATACCCACCAGCAGTGGATAAGTGTTCAAATTTCTCCACATCCTCTCCAGGATTTGTAGTTTCCTGTTTAATGACACCCATTCTTATAGATGTGAGATGATATCTCATTGTGGTTATGATTTGCATTTCTGTAATAGGTAATGAAGATAAACATTGCTTCAAGTGCCTTTTAGCCATTTGTGTTTTTTCTTCAGAAAAATATCTATTCATATCTTTTGCCCATTATATGATTGGGTTGTTTGCACTTCTGTCAATGAGTTGTAGGATTTATTTATATATACTAGTGTGCCAGTTTGAATGCATTATGTTCCCCAGGAAAAGCCATATTCTTTGATGCAATCTTGTGGGGCAGACATTTTAGTGCTGATTACATTGGAATTCTTTGAGTGTTTCCATGGAGATGTGCCCCACCCAAGTGTAGGTGATAACTCTGATGAGATATTTCCATGGAGGCATGGCCCCACCCATTCAGGGTGGGTCTTGATCAGTGGAGCCATATAAATAAGCTGACAAACAGAAGGAACTCAGTGCAGCTGAGAGTGGCATTTTGAAGAGGTGCTACAGCCAAGAGGGACACTTGGAAGAAAGCACAGGAGCTGCAGATGAGAGACAGTTTGAAGATGGCTGTTGAAATCAGACTCTTGCTCTGGAGAAGCTAAGAGAGGACAAATACCCCAAGTGTAAGTAAGAGTGACATTTTTGAGGAACTGCAGCCTAGAGAGGAATGTCCTGGGAGAAAGCCATTTTGAAACCAGAACTTTGGAGCAGATGCCAACCACATGCCTTCCCAGCTAACAGAGGTTTTCCAGACACCATTGGCCATCCCCCAGTGAAGGTACCTGGGTACTGATGTGTTACCCTGGACACTTTACGGCCTTAAGACTGTAACTGTGTAACCAAATAAACCCCCTTTTATAAAAGCCAATCCATCTCTGGTGTTTTGCATTCTGGCAGCATTAGCAAACTCATGCTAATTAGCAAACTCATTGCTCATACTGCCAGGATGCAAAACAACAGAAATGGATTGGCTTTTATAAAAGGGGGTTTATTTGGTTACACAGTTACAGTCTTAAGGCCATAAAGTGTCCAAAGTAAGGCATCAACAATAGGATACCTTCACTGAAGGATGGCCATTGGTGTCTGGAAAACCTCTGTTAGCTTGGAAGGCATGTGGCTGGTGTACACTTGGTCCCAGGTTGTGTTTCAGAATGGTGTTCTCCAAAATGTTGCTCTTGAGGCTTTTTGTCCTTTCTTAGCTGCAGCTCCTCTTCAACATGTCACTCTCAGTTGCTCTGCATCTGGGCCTGTGTGGCTCTTTTTAAAGTATTCCAGTGATCCAATAATGACCCACCCTGAATGTGTGGACAACACTTCCATAGAAATTATCCAGTCAAATGTTTCACTCACAGTTGAGTGAATATCTCCATGGAAACAATCAAAGGATTCCAATCTAATTAATGCTAATACATCTGCCTCCACAAGACTGCATCAAAGAATATGGCCTTTAATGAGACATAATATATCCAAACTAGCACAACGAGATATCAATCCCTTATAAGATATATGGTTTCCAAATATTTTCTCCCATTGAGTTGGCTGCTTCTTCACCTTTTTAACAAAGTCCATTAAGGCACAGAATCATTTGATTTAGAGGAATTCCCATTTATCCACTTTTACATTGCTGTGCTTGGGATTAAGATCTAAGAAGTTACCTCCTATTACTAGGTCTTGAAGATGTTTTCCTTTATTATCTTCTAGGAGTTTTATGGTAGTGGCTCTTATATTTAGGTCTTTGATTGACTTTGAGTTAATTTTTGTATGGGGTATGAGATAGAGGTCCTTTTTCCTTCTTTAAGACATGGATATACAGTTCTCCCACAGAATTTATTGAAGAGACTGTTCTGTCCCAGTTGAGTGAATTTGGGGGCCTTGTCAAAAATTAATTCAGTTGATTGTACAACATAGATGATTGTATAGTATGTAAATATATCTCAATAAAACTGAATTTAAGTAAAATTAATTTGTCATAGGTCTTAGGGTTTATTTTTGAGCTCCCAATTTGATTCCCTTTATCAATATGTCTATCTTTATAAATGTACCATGCTGTTTTGACCACTGTAGCTTTATAATGTAATTTAAAGAGAGGAAATATGAGTCCTCCAACTTTATTCTTCCTTTTGGAGATGCTTTTTTTTTTTTTTCCTAACCCAGGCCCTTCACCCTATCAAAAAATTGATAATTATCTTTTCCTCTTCTGCAAAGTAGGTTTTTGGTATTTTGATTAGTATTTCATTGATTCTGTAGCTTATATTGTGTAGAATAGACATCTTAATGACATTTAACCTTCCAATCCATGAAAGCAGAATATCCTTCCATTTATTTAGGTCTTCTTTGATTTCTTTTAGCAATGTTTCTTTGAGCAATACAATTTTCTGGATGTAGGTCCTTTACATTTTTAAGTTTATTCCTAGATATCTGATTCTTTAACTTGTTATTGTAAATGAAATTTTCCTTGATTTCCTCTTCAGCTTGCTCATTACAGCTGTAGAGAAACACTACTGATTTTTTCATGTTGATTGTGTATCCTTCCAATTTGCTGAACTTGTTTATTGTTCTAGTAGCTTTGCCATAGTGTTTTCAGGACTTTCCAAATATAGGATCATGTCATCTGCAAATAGTGAAAGTTTTACTTCTTCCTTTCCAGTTTGGATTCCTTTTATTTCTTTTCTTGTCTAATTGCTCTAGCTAGAACTTCTTGTGTAATGTTGAATGGCACTGTGGCAATGGGAATCCTTGTCTTGTTTCTGATCTTAAAGGAAACCTTTCAGTCTGTCACCATTGAGAATAATGTTAGCTGTGTCCTTTATCATGTTAAGGAGATTTCCTTCTATTCCAATTTTTCAAAATACATTTGGCAAGAAAGGATGCTGGATTTTGTCAATGCCTTTTCTGTATCAATTGAAATTATCATGTGTTTTTTCCCTTTTTATTAGTTAATGTGGTGTATTACATTAATTGATTTCCTTGTGCTGAACCTCCATTGCATACCTGAAATAAAACCCACTTGGTCATGATATGTAATTCTTTCAATGTGCTGTTGGATTCAATTTGCAAATATTTCATTCAGGAGTTTTACATCTATATTCATTAGAGAAACTGGTCTGTAATTTTGTTTTCTTGTAGTGTCTTTAGCAGGCTTTGATGTTAAGGTGATGTTGGCTTCATAGAATGCATTAAACCATGAAGAGTGAACAGGAATGGTATTAATTCTTGGAATGATTGGTAGAATCCACCTGTGAAGCCATCTAGTCCTGGGCTTTTTGTATTGGGAGAGTTTTGATGACTGATTCAACTTCTTTAACTGTGATTGGTTTTTTGAGGTCTTATATTTCTTCTAGAGTCAGTGTAGGTTGTAGATATGTTTCTAAGACATTTTTCACATTTTATCTGTTGTCTAATTTGTTGGCATAAGTTGCTCCTAGCATCCTTTTGGGAGCATTTTTTTTTAAATTATTTCTCTGGGGTCAGTGGTATTAGTTATTCATTTAAATCTTTCTTTTTGCCTTTGTTAGTCTAGCTAAGGGTTTGTCAATTTTACTGATATTCCAAAGAACTAACTTTTGGTTTTATTTTTTTCTCTGTATTGTTTTTTTTATTCTCAATTTCATTTATTTCCACTCTAATATTTTTTATTTATTTCCTTCTTCTTGCTTTGGGAATAGTTTACTGTCCTTTCCCTATTTCTCCAGTTGTTCAGTTAGGTCTTTGATTTTAGCTCTTTCTTCCTTTTAAATGTAGGCATGTGGGGCTATAAATTTCCCTCTCAGGACTGCCTTCACTGCATCCCGTAAGTTTTGATATGTTGTGTTCTCATTTTCATTTGTCAAAAGATATTTACTGATTTCTTTCGTGATTTTTTATTTGACCCACTAATTGTATAAGAACCTTTTGTTGAACTTCCATATTTGTTAAGCTTGCAGTTACCTGCCTGTATTGATTTCCAGCTTCTTTCAATTGCAATTAGAGAAAGTGCTTTGCATAATTCCAATCTTTTTAAATGTATAAAGACCAGTTTTGTGCCCCAACATGTGATCTATCCTGGAGAATGATCCATTAACACTTGAAAAGAAAGAATATCCTGCTGTTTCTGGGTAAAAAGTTCTGTATATGTCTGTTAGGTCTTGTTCCAGTTTGCTAAAGCTGCCAGAAATGCAATATACCAGAAATGGATAGGCTTTTGCAATGAGGGTTTATTTGTTCACAAATTTACACTTCTAAGGTCATGAAAATGTCCAAATTAAAGCACCAAAATATAGATACCATCATCACATAAAGGCTGGTAGGGTTCCTCTATCACATGAGAAGGCAAATGGCTGGAGTCTGCTGGGCATCTCCTGTGGTTAGCTTCTGAATTCTGTTGTTTTCTCCAAAATATCTCTGGGATTCTGTCTTAGTTTCTCCCTCTCAGCTCATGTGCATCCTTGCTTGTTTCTCCCAGGACATTTCTCTCTAAATGTCTGGTGGTCATCTCTTAGCTTCTCTGGAGCAAACTGGATTTCATCTCTTAGCTTCTCTCCTGGTTCTAGTTTCAATGGCTGTCTCCAAAACGTCTTTGGGCATTTTCTCTCTAAGCATCTCTGACCTCTCTTCAAAATGTCTCTGGGAACTTTCTCTTTAAGTACTGTCTGTGTTAGCTCTCCTAAAGACTCCAGTAAACTAATTAAGACCCATCTTGAATGGGCATGGTCATATCTTCATGGAAAGAACCTAATCAAATGTTTCCACCCACAAGTCTGCACCCACAAGATTGGATTAAAAGAAAATGGCTTTTGTGGGGGTGCATAATAGATACAAACTAGCACAAGTTTAGTTCATTTATCATAATATTTAGGTTCTTTGTTTCCTTATTTGCCCTCCATTTCATTTTTCTATCTACTGAAGAAAATGTTGTTTTGAATTGTCCACTATTATTGCATAGACTTCTATCACTCCCTTCAGTTTTGATCATGTTTTCTGCATGTACTTTGGGGCACCTTGATTACGTACATAGATATGTCTGGTTGTTATTTCTTCTTGTTGAATTTTCCCTCTTAATAATATATAATATCTTTCTTTGTCTCATAACATTTTTGCATTTTAAGTCTATTTTTTTCTGATATTAGTTTAGGTACCCCAGCTTTTTTTGTTTAATGCTTGCATGGAATATCATTTCCCAGCCTTTCACATTTTTTTTAATTCAATTTTATTGAGATATATTCACATAGCATGCAGTCATAAAAAGTGAACATTCAGTTGTTCACAGTACCATTATATGGTTGTGCATTCATCACCAAAATTAATTTTTTAACACTTTCATTACCACACACACAAAAATAATATGAATAAAAATTAAAGTGAAAAAGAACAATTAAAGTAAAATAGAACACTGGGTGCCTTTTTTTTTGCCCCCATTTTTCTATTCATCCATCCGTACACTGGACAAAGGGGAGTGTGGTCCATATGGCTTCCCGATCACATTGTCACCCCTCATGAGCTCCATTTTTATACAATCATCTTCAAGATTCAAGGGTTCTGGGTTGTAGTTTGATAGTTTCAGGTATTTACTGCTAGCTATTCCAATTCTTTAGAAAGTGAAAAGGGATGTCTATATTGTGCATAAGAGTGCCCACCAGAGTGACCTCTCGGCTCCTTTTGGAATCTCTCTGCCACTGAAGCTTATTTCATTTCCTTTCACATCCCCCTTTTGGTCAAGAAGATGTTCTGTGTCCCATGATGCCAGATCTAGATTCCTTCTTGGGAGTCATATTCCACATTGCCAGGGAGATTTACTCCCCTGGGTGCCAGATCCCATGTAGGGGGGAGGGCAGTGATTTCACCTTTCAAGTTGGCTTAGCTAGAGAGAGAGGGCCACATCTGAGCAACAAAGACGCATTCAGAAGGAGACTCTTAGGCACAATTATAGGCATGCCTAGCCTCTCCTTTGCAGCAACAGTCTTCCCAAGGGCAAGTCTCATGGAAGAGGGCTCAGCTCAACAAACCACCAGTCCCTTATGTCTGTGAGCACATCAGCAACCATCGAGGTGGGGAAGCCCAACACCCCTGCATTCTCCACCAGCTCCTCAGAGGGGCTCTGCATATATTTTTCATTGTTTTTTTTTATTAACTCTATTTTTAAATTATCTATTAAGTATAACAAAGAAAAATTTGAAAAAACACACAATTAAAAAAACATTTCAAACAAACCGTAACAAGGGAATAAGAAAAAAACAACTAACCTAAAATAACTACTTTACTTCCAACATGTTCTTACTGTACCCCAAGAAAATATCCTAATATAGCAATATTTCTGTGAACTTGTTCCTACCTTACCCACCAGAAATTAACAAGCCATAGTCATTCCTGGGCATTCCCAGAATGTTAAATTTACCCATGGTAGCTTATTTTTCTTATTAGGTTAACATTCCCCCTTCATTAATTGCTCTCTATTGCTAGTTTCCCTACATTCTACATTGTAAGCTATTTATTTTACATTTTTCCATGTTCACATAAGTGGTAGCATATAATATTTCTCTTTTTGTGCCTGGCTTATTTTCCTCAGCATTATGTTTTCAAGGTTCATCCATGTTGTCATATATTTCACATCATTCCTTCCTACTGCTGCATAGTATTCCATTGTGTGTATGTATCACATTTTATTTATCCACTCATCTGTTGAAGGACATTTGGGTTGTTTTCATCTCTTGGCAATTGTGAATAATGCTGCTACATACATTGGAGTCCAGATACCTGTTCATGTCACTGTTTTCAGATCTTCTGGGTATATACCAAGAAGTGCCATCATTGGATTGAAAGGTAACTCTATATTTAGTTTTCTAAGGAACTGCCAGACTGACTTCCAGAGTGGCTGAACCACTATACAGTCCCACCAACAATGAATAAGGTTTCCAATTTCTCCACATCCTCTCCAGCATTTGTAGTTTCCTATCTGTTTAATGGCAGCCATTCTAATTGGTGTGAGATAGTATCTCCTTGTGGTCTTAATTTGCATCTCTCTAATATCTAGTGAAGCTGAAAATTTTTTTCATGTGTTTCTTGGCCATTTGTGTTTCCTCTTCAGAAAACTGTCTTCTCATATCTTTTTCCCATTTTATAATTGGTCCAGCCTTTCACTTTCAAACTATTTGTAACTCTTGGTCTAAAATTAGTCTAATGTAAACAGTATTTATATGCATGATACTTTTCATCCAATCTGCCAACCTGTGGCTTTTGATTGGGGGATTTAATCCATTAACATTCACTGTGATTACTGTAAAGACAGTACTTAACTTCAGTCATGTTATTTTTGGTTTTTGTCATACATAGCCAGTGAAGTTGAGCATTTTTTCACGTTTTTGAACCTTTTGTATTTCCTCTTCAGAAAAGTGTCTGTTCGTGTCTTTTGCCCATTTTTAAATTGGATTGTTTGTCTTTCTGTTGTTGAGTTGCAGGATCCCTTTATATACTTGGCATATTAAACCCTTATCTGATATGTGGTTTCCAAATATCATCTCCCATTGTGTAGGTTGCATTTTACTTTTCTGACAAAGTCTTTTAATGTACAAAAATGTTTAATTTTGAGGAGATCCCATTTGTCTATTTGTTCTTTGGTTGCTCACACCTGTGGAATGAGGTCTAGGGAACCATCTTCTATTACAAGATCCTTATGATATTGTCCTACATTTTCTTCTAATTGTCTTATGGTCTTGGTGCCAATGTTTAGGTCTTTGATCAATTTTGGGTTAATTTTTGTATAAGGGGTAGGAGAGGAGTCCTCTTTCATTCCTTTGGAAATGGATATCCAATTCTCCAAAGACCATTTATTGAAGAGGCTGCTCTGCCCCAGTTGCTTTGGCTTGACTGCCTTTTCAAGATCAATTGTCAGTAGATGCGATGGTCTACTTCTGAACACTATGTTGGATTCCATTGTTCAGTATATCTATCTTTATGGCAGTACCATACTGTTTTGACCACTGTAACTTTGTAATATGTTTCAAAGTCAGGTAGTGTGAGACCTCCCACTTCATTCCTCTTTCTCAAGATATTTTTGGCTATTTGGGGCAACTTGCCATTCAAAATAAATTTGGTTATTGGTTTTTCTATTTCTGTAAATTGTTGGGATTTTAATTGGTATTGTACTGAATCCATAAATCAGTTTAGTTAAATTCCCATCTTACCTATATTTAGTCTTCCAATCCATGAACATGGTATGTTCTTCCATTTATTTACATCCTGTTAGATTTCTTTTAGCAGTTTCTTATAGTTTTCTGTGTAAAGGTCTTTTGTGTCCTTGGCTAAGTTTATTCCTAAATACTTGATTCTATTTGTTGCTATTAAAATGGAATTCTTTTCTTCATTTGCTCCTCCTGTTGCACATTCCTTGTGTATAGGAACACTACAGATTTTTGCATATTGATCTTGTAGCCTGCCACATTGCTGTATTCACTGACTAGTTCTAGGAGCTTTGCTGTACATTTTTCTGGATTTTGTACATATAGAATTATGTCATATGCGAACAGTGAAAGTTTTATTTCTTCCTCTCCAATTTGGATGCCTTTATTTCTTTTTCTTGCCTAATTGCTCTAGCTAGCACTTCCTGCACAATGTTGCATAACAATGGTGACAGTGGGCATCCCTGTCTTGTTACTGATCTTAGATGGAAAGCCTTCAATCTCTCCCCATTGAGTATGGTGTTAACTGTGGGTTTTTCATATATCTCCTTTATCATATTGAAAGTTCCCTTCTATTCCTATCCTTTGAAGTGTTTTCATCAAGAAAGAATGTTTAATTTTCTCAAATGCTTTTTCTGCATTGATTGAGATGATCATGTGGTTCTTCTGCTTTGATTTATTGATGTGGTATATTACATTACTTGATTTTCTTGTGTTGAACCAGCCTTGCATACCTGGAATAAATCCCACCTGATTGTGGTGTATAATTCTTTTAATGTGCTGCTGGATTCAATTTGCAGGTACTTTGTTGAGAAATTTTGCATCTATATTCATTAAAGAGATTAGTCTATAATTTTCTTTTTTTGTAGTATGTTTGTCTGATTTTGGTATTAGGGTGATGTTGGCTTCATAGAATGAGTTATTTAGCATTCCATCTTCAATTTTTTGAAGAGTTTGAGCAGGATTGGTACTAATTCTTTCTTGAATGCTTGGTAGAATTGATATGTGAAGCCCTCTGGTCTTGGGCTTTTCCTTTTTGAGAGCTTTTTGATGACTGACTCAATCTCTTTACTTGTGATTGGTTTGTTGAGGTCATCTATTTCTTCTTGAGTCACTGTGGGTTGTTTATGCTTTTCTAAAAAGCTATCCATTTCATGTAAATTGTCTAGTTTTTTAGCATACATTATCTCATAGTATCTTCTCATTATCTCCTTAATTTCTGCAGGGTTGGTAGTTATATTTCCTTTCCCATTTCTGATTGTATTTATTTACATCTGCTCTTTTATTTTTTTGTTAGACTAGCTAGTGGTCAATCAATTTTATTGAGTTTTTCAAAGAACCAACTTCTGGTTTTGTTGATTCTCTATTGTTTTCCAGTTCTCAATTTCATTTATTTCTGCTCTAATCTTTGTTATTTCTTCCCTTTTCTTTGCTTTGGAGTTAGTTTGCTGTTATTTCTATAATTCCTCCAGGTGAACAGTTCATTCTTCAATTTTTGCTCTCTCTTCTTTTTTAATATAGGCATTTAGGGCAATAAATTTCCCTCTTAGCACTGCCTTTGCTGCATCCCATTAATTTTGATATGTTGTGTTTTCATTGTCATTTGCCTTGAGATATTTACTAATTTTACTTATAATTTCTTTCTTTACCCACTGGTTTTCTAAGAAGGTGTTGTTTAGCTTTCATTATATTTGTGAATTTCAAGACCTTCTCCTGTTATTTATTTCCAACTTCATTCCATTATGGTCTGAGAAAATGTTTTTTATAATATCAATATTTTTAAATTTGTTGAGACTTGCTTTGTGACTCATGTGGTCTATCTCAGAGCATTTCCATGAGCACTTGACAAAAAGTGTATCCTGCTATTGTTGTTTGTAATGTTCTATAAATGTCTGTCAAGTCTAGTTCATTTATCATACAATTCAATATCTCCATTTCTTTATTGATCCTCTGTGTAGATGTTCTATCCATTGATGAGAGCATTGTATTGAAGTCCCCAACTATTATTGTAGAGGTGTCTACTTCTCCTTTCAGTGACCTCAGTGTTTGCCTTATGAATTTTGAGGCATTCTGGCTTGGTGCATAAATATTTATGATTCTCATGTTTTCTTGATCAATTGACCCTTTTATTAATATATAGTATCCTTCTTTTTCTCTTTAATTGTTTTACTTTTGAAGTCTAATTTGTCTGATATTAATATAGCTTCTCCCACTTTTCTTCTGGTTGCCGTTTGCATGAACTATCTTTTTCCAACCTTTCACTTTCAGTCTATTTTTTCCCTGTGTCCAAAGTGAGTATCTTGTATACAGCATATAGATGGGTCCTGTTTTCTAATCCCTTCTGTCATTCTGTGTCTTTTTATTGGGGGTTTAATCCATTTACATTTAGTGTTATTACTCTAAGAGCAGTACTTCTACCATCTTGTCATTTCAGTTTTATGTGTCATATCTTATTTTTCCTCTCTCTCCTTTTATCTTTCCTGATAATCTTCATTTCTACACTCGTCTCCAACTCTCTCTCTCCTGTCTTTTCCTATCAGCCTGTAGCACTCACTTTAGTATTTTTCATAGTGCTGGTCTCTTGTTCACAAACTCTCTCAGTGTCTTTTTGTCTGAAATATTTTAATCTCTCCCTCATTTTTGAAGGACAGTTTTGCTGGATATAGAATTCTTGGTTGGCAGTTTTTCTCTTTCAGTTTCTTAAACATATCATGCCACTGTCTTCTTGCATCCATGGTTTCTGTAGATAAATCTGTACATAGTCTTATGGAGTTTCCCTTGTATGTGATGGATTGTTTTTCTCTTGCTGCATTCAGAATTCTCCCTTTGTCTTTGACATTGGACAATCTGATTAGTAAGTGTCTTGGAGTAGGTCTATTGTGTTCTGTTCTGTTTGGAGTATGCTGGACTTCTTGAATCTCTAATTTTCTTTCATAAGAGTTGGGAAATTTTCAGTGAATATTTCTTCTATTATTCTTTCTGCCCCCTTTCCCCTCTCTTCTCTTTCTGGGATACCCATAACACATATATTCATGCATTTCATGTTGTCACTCAGCTACCTAACACCCAGTTCATATTTTTCCATTTTTTACACCATCTGTTCTTTTTTGTGTATGAATTCAAATGTATTTTCTTCCAGTTCACTGATCCTTTCTTCTGCCTGTTCAAATCTACTGTTGTGTCCCTCCATTGTGTTTTTCATCTCCTCCATTGTGGCTTTCATTCCCATAAGTTCTGCCATTTGTTTTTTCAAGTTTATGAATTCTTCTTTATGGTCATCCAGTGTCTTCTTTATATCCTTCATCTCTTTTGCTATATCTTCCTTCAGTTCATTGAATTGATTTAGCATTAATTACCTCAACTCCTGTGTCTCTGTTGAACTATTAGTTGGTTCCTTTGGCTGATCCATATTTTCGTGTTTCCTAGTATGGCTTGTTATCTTAAGTTGTCTAAGCATCTAATTTTCCTGATTAGTTTATTCTGGAGCTCATTTTCACTATTTTACCAAGGAGTTTCTTGTTGGTTGGCTTTGTTCTCTGATCTCTGTTGTTCTGTTCAACTTCTTCTAAATCTCTAACTTAGGTTCTATTTAGTTGATCAGAATTTTCCACCTCTTGTTTTTCTGTTTCTTGCCCTGTCTCTATGTTGCCTTTTTATGAGAGGGCCTTCTTGGTTATGTTTGACCCCAGTCAGATTTTCCCAGTTTAGTGAAGCCCAGGTCTCATGATGAGGGTATGGAGTTTCTCTAAGAATGAGACCTTCTGTGAGACCTCTAGAATTGGTGGTTTTCCTCTCCTGTCCAGCAGGTGGCACTTGCCAGCCCACATCTCCCCCACCAGTGTTTGAAGATATGGAGACTTTAGTTCTCCGGGTGACTCTGATCCTGTCTGGGGCATGGCTGACTGAAGCTGGAATCTGAATTCCAGCCCCTGGGGTCTGAGTTCCCAGAAGGAAGGCTGCAGTTGAGCTGGACCTCCTTCCACTCTCCCCATCCTAGGAACTCCAGCTGTCTCCTAGGGTCACTATTTCCTTCTCCCCTCTCCTCTTTGGGGTGACTCCAGCTTAATTCCTTGGTCAGACTGAGTTGCCAATTAAAGACAAGGGTGTAGACCTTCTTCAGAAATGAATCTGGAATTCAAAGAAATTCTGGGTACTCTGTCTCCCCCCAAGCCTAGCCTAGTCCTTCAACTTAGGCTTTCTGATAGAAAATAACCACATATGTTAGTTTTAGATTAAAAAATAGAAAATAAAAACAAGAAAATAAAAGAAGTCCCTTTTGAAAGCCTTTCCCCAGCTTGGACATTTTGTCAGTGTCAAAATAGAGTGTTTAAAGATGTACTTTGGGCTGTTTTCTGATAATTACTCTCCAACAGCTTCAATTCCGCCCCTGCATTGGGGGGGGGAGCTATTGAAATGCGAAAAGATAAGGAGTCAGTGAGGAGGGAGAAGGGAAAAATGTAGGTGAAAAAAAGGCTTTTTTGGAGCCTGGAAATGGGTGCCTGCTTTTATGCCATCCTTCTCAGAGCCCAGACCTTCTTTAGCATCCACAGCTCCAAAGATTAGTTAATTAATTTGTTAATAAATTCTGCAGTTGAGGCTGGGTTGAGCCCCCCTTCTTGCCTTCAGCAGATTGTTGTTTTTTGTTTTTTTTTTTCCCTTTCAAGGAGCCAACAGCAAGACAGTCTGTGGAGTCTGTGTGGGGAGGGGTGCCAGACCCCTGGTCATGGGAACTTACAATGTTCGCTGAGATCTCAGCTTTTCCTCTGATTCCAAACTTGTGTCCAATGTGTGACTGGCTACTGGAGACACCGAAAAGACTGTTTCATATAGTTCTTGGGTAATTACCAGCTGCTCTAGAGGAGAGACTAAATTCTGTGCCTCACCACTCTGCTGTCTCTTCCCACCCCCTCTCTATATGTTTTTATAAAGATGGAGTGCTGGATTTTGACAAATGCCTTTTCTGCATCAATTGAAATGATTGTGTGTTTTGTATGCTTTCATTATGTTGTTGTGGTATATTATATTAATTTATTTTCTTATCATGAACCAACCTTGCATACCAGGGTTAAATCCCACTTAATCATGGTGTATAATTCTTTTAATATGCTGTTACATTTGGTTTGCAAGTATTTTGTGGAATATTTTGCATCCAAGTGTCACAGGTTTGTCTCTTTACACCTGAAATCTGTGATCATGGTTAGAAAAGGCTTAACTCATTAGATTGTGATTCTGTCAGTTTGGGCTTCAAACAACCTTCCACTCAAATATGAGTATAGGACAGACGATAGTCTGAAAGCAAAGAGACTCAAGATAAGATTGATTTGTTGCATATATTTACTAAAGGAGCACTTAAGGTAAAATGAACAGGTTTACAAAGTAATAATAAATGGATACATTACCAAACCTGGGAACTCCAGTCTCTCCAGTTGCAGCTGGATGTGAGATAAGTCTAAATCACAGAGTATATATAGAGCCTTTGATTGAGGTTGCATTTTTAATCAGAGGAATTTTTCTAAGACTAAGGCTTCAACCTTAATCATTTGAGTCATACTTTATTTTTATGCTTAACAAGATGTTGAATCTATGCTTAATATTTATCAAAAACAAAGAAAGTTATTCACAGCATTATCAGAGATTTGAACTTAATCGTGAATGTCTGCAATACTTTACTGGAGATATTCTTACTAATTCAACCAGGACCCCTGTAACAGAAATATAACACACCCTTTACTTATATAAAAACTAAAAGTTAGAAGAGGAATTGCTTTTACTTTATAACTAATTTATTTCTGTATCATTCTATAATTAGTCAAGCCATTGCATCATATCTCTCACTTCCTACCTTCTTGCTTAAGCCTATTTAGCTTCTCTTTCATTACAATCTTCTAATATCAGACTCAAAGGATATGAATCATCTATCCCAGTTGTTATAGCAAGGCCTTTCAACATTCTATCATTTGGAAATTGTACTTGAGTAGCTTTGGACAAAAGTTCTGTTAGGTACACCTCAATATTGGAAGGAAAAACTGGCTCCTCACTATCAGAACAGAAGGCATCAGGTGGTATATGAGAGTAGGAAGACTCCACAGCTGTCTGATCCCTATGTAGAGGGAAGGAGTCAGCATCTTCATTTTCAGATTCCTCAGTAGAGGTACTGTCATGCAACACAAGTTCATAAGAGGTATTGTCCTCTAGTTTTCTTTTCTTGTGGTATCTTTATCTGGCCTTGATATGAAGGTGATTTTGTCCTCATAGAATGAATTAGGGAGTGTTTCCTCCTCTTCAGTATTTGGAAGAGCTTGAGCAGAATTGGAGTTAAATATTCTAAGAATGTTTTGTGGAATTTCCCTCTGAAGCCCTCTGGTCCTGGGCTTTTGTTTAGTAGTAATTGGTTTGCTGAGGCATTCTATTTCTTCTAGAGTCAATGTAGTTAGCTTCTGCATTTCTAAGAATCTGTGCATTTCATCTAGGTTATATAATTTATTGGTGTACAATTTTTCATAGTATCATCTTGTAGATTTTTTTTAAATTTCAGTAGCATCAGTAGTAATGCCATTTCTGATTTTAGTTATTTGTACCTTCTCTCTTTCTTCTTTGTCAGTCTAGCTAAAGGTATGCCAATTTTTGATGTTTTGAAAAAAAAAACTATGGTTTTTGTTGATTCTCTCTAATGACTTTTTTGTTTGCTTCTTTTCTATTTCATTTATCTCCACTCTAATCTTTGTTCTTTCTTCCTGCTTGCTTTGGGTTTAGTTTGCACTTCTTTTTCCACTTCTTCCAGTTCAGAGGTTATATCTCTGATTTGAAGTCTTCTTTTTAAATGTATATATTTAAAGCTATAAATTTCCCTGTCAGCACTGCCATCACATAAGTTTTGATATGTTGTATTTTCATTTTCATTCATCTTAAGATATTTCCTAATTTTGCTTCTGTTTTGCTCTTTATCTCATTTGTTGTTTAAGAGTATATTATTTAATTTATGCATATTTGTGAATTTTGTATGACTTCAATCTTTCTAAATTTATTGAGACTTATTTTGTGATCTAAAATATGGTCTGTCCTGCAGAAAGATCCATAAGCTCCCAAGAAGAATGTGTATTCTTTTTTTCTTGGATGAAGTATTCTATATATGTCTGTTAGGTCTAGTTGGTTTAGAGTATCACTCACATCTAGTGTTTCCTTATTGATATTCTGACTAGATGTTATATCTATTATTGAAAGTGCTATATTAAGTTTCCTATTATTAATGAAGTGCTGTCAATTATTCCCTTCAAATCTGTCAGTATTTTCTTCATATATTTTGGGGCTCAGCCATTAGTTGTATACATATTTATAATTGTTATATCTTCTTGGAAAATTGTACCCTTTATCAATATATAATGACCATCTTTGTCCCTAATAACAGTTATTTACTTAAGGTCTATTTTATGTGATATTAGTATTGTATGTTCCTCAGCTCTACTTGCCTGGAATATTTTTTTCCATCCTTTCAATTTCAACCTACTTGTATCTTTGAATTTAAGATGAGTCTCTTGCAGAAAGCATAGAGTTGGATCATGCACTTTTATTCATTCTTCCAACCTCTGCCTTTTGATGAAATCCCTCAGCTATTGTTTATTTGTGGATGGCTTTATCACCCCCTCATTTTTGAAGGAAAGTCTCACTAGATATAAAATATTTTGTTAGCAGTTGTTTTCTTTCAGAACTTTAAGCATTTCAGTTCACTGTCTTCTTGCTTCCATGGTTTCTGATGGGAAATCAGAGCTCAATCAAATTCAGACTCCCTTGTACATAACATATTGCTTTTCCATGTCAGGGATCAAAACTCTCTTCTTGTCATTTTCATTCAATAGCACAATCAATATATGACAAAGTGAATTTTTTCATGTCTATCTTGTTTATTATTCTCTGGGCTTCCTGGGTGTGCATATTCACATCTTTTGCTAAGTTTGGAAAGTCCTCTGTCACTATTTCTTTGTATATTCCTTCTGCCTCTTCCTTTCTTTCTTCTCCTTCTGCAACTCTCATGATGCATATATTGGTATGTTTGATGGTGTCCCAGAGGTGTCTTAGACTATTTTCACTGCTTAAAATTATTTTTGCTTTTTTACTCTTCAGCCTGACTCATTTCAGTTGTCTTGTCTTTGAGTTCACTGACTCTTTCTACTGCCAGTTCCAATCCACTCTTGAAATCTTCCTGGGCATTTTTCATTTCAATTATTATGGTCTTCAACTCCAGTAGTTCTGTTTGGTCCCTTTTTAAAACTTCTTTTTCTTTACTAAGATTCTTATGTTGCTCATTCATTGTTTTCCTTATATCCTTTATTTTTATCTATCTTTTCCTTCATTTCCTTGAGCATTTGTAAGATCACTTTTTAAAAGGCTTTTTTTCAGTATATTCATTCTTTTCTTATTTCAGTGTTTTCTGGATATTTATCCTCTTCCTGTGGATAGGCCATCATTTCCTGTAGCTTTGTCTTATACTGTTTTGTTGCACACTGTACATTTCAATATTTTAAAATGTTAGCTCTGGATTTTTCTCCCAGAGATGTCTGTTTCTTTATTTTGTAACCAGTTGGTGATAAAGCAGAAATTTTCTTGAGCTTCAGCTCTCCCATCGGAAAGATCTGCACAAGGTGAATGCAGTGTGCAGGGTTTTTCCTGTCTTTCTGGGCCTCTGTCTTATCCTGGTCTTTTTTATGTTAGTTGTTTTGGAGTTCCCGTTTACAGGAGCTTTGCTATCCCCTCTGTTTCCCAGGAGATAGTCCTCCCTCTCCTGGGTGTTTTGAAATGGCAAGACTCTGCCCCAGACTGTCATCCTCTATAGCTTCTTACACTTCTGTTTTTGTCTCAAGCTGCTTTTGCCTGGAGGGCAAATTGTGGGAGAAGGGTCATGCAAGAGAGGACTTTCCCAAGTCAATGTTTCTCAGCCAAAACAGGATCAGGGACCCACTAAGGGTGTGCAGACTGTTGCCAAAATATTCTGTAGAGGAGATCAACAAGGGTTCCAAGAGCTTCTCCAAAGCTAAGCTTCCCTGATCTGCCCAACAAATGCGGCACTTCCCCTAAATGTCCACTGCAGGCCTGTGGAAGTGCAATATCCTTAAATCTCCACTGCCACAGCCCCTGTCCAGGGTGATATGAAATGATGGTTACTGCCATCTTGTCCAGGGTGGGTTGAAACAGTGGCTGTCCTGAGAGCCATGCTCCCAGTAATCTGCCACATTGAGAAGGCAATTTACTCTGTTATAATAATTTATCATCCTCTTCTTCCTGCTCTTCCTGGGATGTTCTATAGTGTTTGTCTTGCCTCCAGCATTTCAAAATAGTTCTTTCAGTCAGTTCCTGCCTTTCTAAAAGCTGTTTTGTTGGAAGGAATGAATCCTGGAGCACTCTGCTATGTCATCTTCCCACAATCCTCTCTGAACTTCATTACTGAATAATAACCCATTGTATGTATATATCACATTTGCTTTATCCACTCAGCTGCTGATGGACATTTGGGTTGCTTCCACTTTTTGACTATTGTGAATAATCCTATTTTGAACATTTATGTACAAATATCTGTCCAAGTCCCTGCTTTCTATTCTTTTGGGTGAATACCTAGAAGGAAGATTCCCAGATCATATGGTAGTTCTGTGTTTGACTTTTCAAGGAACTGCCAAATTGTTTTCCATCATACTGCAAAATTTTACCATCCAACTAATAATATACAAGAGTTCCTATTTCTCCACATCCTAACATGCACTTGTTAAGTCCATTTAAAAAAATATCCAATTAGTGGGTGTGAGGTGGTATCTCATTGTGGCTTTGAATTGAATTTCTCTAATAGCTAATAATATTGAGTATATTTCCATGTGCTTATTGGCTATTCATACACCTTCTTTGGAGAAAAGTCTATTTTATTCCTTAGCCATTTTTAAAATTAGGTTGTCTTTCTGTTGTTGAGTTGTAGGAGTTTTTTATATATTCTGGATATTAAACCCTTATCACACATATGATTTCCAAATATTTTCTCTCATTCTGCTTATCTTTTTGCTTTCTTTATATTGTCCTTAGATGCACAATGGTTTTTAGCTTTGATGAAGTCCCATATTCTTATTTTTTTTCTTTTCCTGTTCATGCATTTGGTGTAAAAGCTAAGAATACATTGCCTAATACAAGGTCTTGCAAATGTGTCCCTCTAAGAGTTTTATAGTTTTAGTTCTTATATTTAGGTCACTAATCCATTTTGAGTTAATTTTTGTATATGGTGAGAGGCAGGGGTCCACATTATTTCTTTTGCATATGGATATCCAATTTTTCCATCAAAATTTGCTGAAGAGACTCTTCTTTCACCATTTAGTGGACTTCACTCCCTTGTTACAAATCAGTTGGTCATAGATGTGTGGGTTTATTTCTGCACTCTCAATTCAGTTCCACTGGTCTTTGTTTCTGTTTTTTGGTGCCAGTATTAAACCATCTTTATTATTTCACTTTGTAATAAGTTTTGAAATTGGGAAGTGTGTCTCCTCCAACTTTTGTTCTTTTTCAAGATGGTTGTGGTTTTTCAGTGTTCCTTCCTGTCCCATATGTATTTGATGATTAACTTTTCCATTCTATATGTTAGAATTTTGATTGGGTCTGTGTTAAATTGGTAAATTGCTTTGCATAGTAGTGACATCTTAATGATATTCAGTCTTCCAATCCATGAGAATGGAATATCTTTCCATTTATTTAGGTCTTCTTTAATTTCTTTCAGTAATGATTTATACTTTTCTGCAAACATATTTGGCTAAATTTATTCCTTTTTATTTTATTCTTTTCTTTGGACTTGTACATGGAATTGTTTTCTTGATTTCATTTTTGAATTTTTCATTGCTATCGTACAGAAACACCACTGAATTTTGCATATTGATCTTGTAACATGCCATGTTGCTGAATTCATTTATTAACTTTACTACATTTCTTGTATATTCTTCTAGATTTTCTGTATATAAGATCACATAATCTGTGAATAGAGATAGTTTTACTTCTTCATTTCTAATTTGGATGCCTTTACTTTTTGTGTAATTGCTCTGCCTAGCACTTGCAGTACAATATTGAATAGCAATAGTGACAGCAGGCCTCATTGTCTTGTTCCTGATCTTAGTAGAAAAGTTGTCAGTGTTTCACAATTGAGAATGATTTTTGTTGTTGGTTTTTCATATATGCTTTTTGTCATGTTGAGGAAGATCCCATCTATTCCTATTATTCTAAGAGTCATTATGAAGAAGGGTGCTGGCTATTGTCAAATGCATGTTCTGTATCAATTGAAATGAAAATGTATTTTTTCTTTCATTCTCTTAATGTGGTATATTACATTAATTGATTTTCATGTGTTGAACCACCTTTGAATTCCTTGGATAAATATCACTTCATCATGATGGGATTTTGTTATGCTGTTGAAATTGTACTTTTAATATGCTATTTTATTTGGTTTGTTAGTATTTTCTTGAGCTCATTATAGTTTTAATTTGAATGTCCCTAATGGCTAATGGTATTGAGGACATTTTCATGTGCCATTCACATAACCATTCATATATCTTCTTTGGTGAAATGTCTATTCAAATATTTTGTCATTTTTAATTGAGTTTTTGTCTTATTATTATTAGTTGTTAGTATTATTTACATATTCTGGATAAAATTCCTTTATCAGATATAGGATTTGAAAAAGTTTTCCCCTAGTTTGTTCATTTCTTAACTGTGTCTATTTTTTTTAAAGTTAAAAAAATATTTCTTGTATAATTTATTTGTATACCCATAATAAAAGCTAATATCTTTGTTTTGCTAACAAGAATAACTTTAATAAAGGTGTTCTGACTATTTTAAATACTTAAAAGTTCCTCAACTTCTTCATTATCTTAAATATATCTTGACATTTATTTCCAAGGCAAAAACCACAGAGCTTGGACCAGTGAAATATTCTTCATGATAAGCACAAATGAGAAAATCTGAGATAACTAAACCTCAAAATTTTTTAAATAAAGGAAACAGATTGGGATATATTATTAAAAATGCAATTTTAGGTACGTATTTGATTTGTGAAAGGCTTAGGTAAATATAACTTGAAGATAAAGAAAAACACAAAATCATACATTGCTATCATCTACTCAAAAGAGACTAATTCAAAACAAGTTTAACTAATAGGCTACTAGAAAAAATAAAAATTTAGATGGAAAAGTTCACAAAAAGAGGCATTAATCATCAAATGTAATTTTTTTCCCTTGAAACACAGCAATTTTAGATTGCTGTTCTTTTCGTCTCTTGCTTGCTTCCCACGAAGGATGAAGAGGCAGCTGTAATTGTTTTGTACTTACAAGTCCTCTTTGTGCACTCTTATTAAATTGATTCTTGATCTGAGGTTCATTTTGCTGAAAACCTAGGTTTTTGCTTTTCGGAGCCTGTTCTCTTGTAGAGTTTTTAGATCCAGGTAAAGAATGGAAAAATACCGATTCAAACTTTCTAGCTTCTGTACTTGTTTTTTTTGGTCATTTTTTTATATTCCAGTGGGCTTCAAGTATTTCTTTTTCAGGTAACGCTTCTTGGGGGGCATTTTGTTCCTTAACTGAAGAATGGGAGCTACTTTCCTTCTTTCGTGTTCGTCTGGCTTTCGCAATGAAGAAGTCATCACCACTATCGCTATCCTCAGACAAGGAAGACTGTCTGTAAAACCTTTCTTCAGTGCTGTCATCAAAATATTCCTTTTCTTTTTCATGCAATTCTTCCCCATCACTGCTATCACCAAGTGAGCTATCAGACATTTTCTTTTTTTTAGTATGACTTAATGTTTTCACTTGTGAGTCAGAAGGTGTCCTCTGGGGTTCATGTGGGACTACAGAATCCTTTCCAGAAGGCTTTGATGAAGAATTTAAAATGTCTGCTGCTTTAAGTCCATGTTTCATCTTGCCCATTTTTTCTTTTTTATTATTTATTGGTTTCTTTGCCAGTATTGTGGCTTCTTTCTCTTTTTGCCAACCGATAATAGTTCCTTCATGCTGTAACTTACTTGCATCATCGTTTGAACATGAAGCATCTTTGGAATGATTTTCTTCTGAGGTCTTTGATGCTTTAACTTCCACAACATTTTGTCTTGCATCTTTAAAGGCTTTGACAGCAGCTTTTAGCGCATCTATTTTTTTCTTCAGAAGGGGGTGTACTGCTAATCTGGCAATTGCCCTTTCAGTTGCAGTAGAGTCTGGCATTTTGCAGATTGTTTCAAAGTCAATATCATCACCAAGAGCAAATTTATTTACTATATCAGATTTCAATTCCTTCATGGCATGGATTTCTTCAAGTAATCGTCGTGCATGTCTTTGGTTTTTTAATAGTGCATCTTCAGTACCCTTTTTCGACTTCAGTCTGGCGACACTCCTGACAAGTTTTCGGATAACCAAAACTCGGATTCTCTTCACTTCTTTCCTTAGCTTCACAACCTCATTGTTAAGGTTCGGAGTCCCCGGTTGAGCCATGCAGATCGAGGATGAGGATCCCCCTAATGATCTCCAACTATCCGTTGCTACCGGCACAGGAACTTTGCCCACGAAACTGCGCCATTTCTTAACTGTGTCTTTTAAAGTGCAGATGTTTTTAATTTTGTTAAAGTGGAATTTCTCATTTTTTCTTTTATGAATGTTGAATCTAAGAACCCTTTGCCTAACCCTAGCTCACAAAGATTTTCTCATATGTTTTCATCAGAAACGTTTACACTTTCAGCTTTATATTTAGATCTCTGATCTATTTTGTGTTAACTTTTGCTTATTGTCTGAGGTAAGGGTACAGATTTCATCCTTCTGCATGTGAATATATGGTTGTCCCAGCACAACCTGTTGAAAAAACTTTTTTCCAATTCACTTTCCCTAACACTTTTCATGAATTGAAATTGACCATACATTTATGGGTTTATTTCTAGACTCTTAATTTTGTTACAAAGATTTATATGTCTATCCTTATATCTATACAACACTGTCTTGATTGCTGTAGTTTTTATTACATTTTGACATAGAGACATGCAAACACTCAAAATTTGTTCTTTTTAAAAATTATGTTTGCTATTCTTATCCTTTTCACTTCCATATATTTTAGAATCAGCTTGCCAACTTTTGTTAAAATGCCTGCTGAAATTTTTATAGCAATTGCATTGAGTCTGTAAATTAAATTGGGGAGAGTTCCCTTCCAAACCAAGAATGTGGAATCTTTCCATTTATTCAGATCTCCCATAGTTTCTCTGATCTGTGTATTTTAGTTTTAATTGCACAAGACTTGCAGTTTGTTAAATTTTTTCCTAAGTATTTAATTATTTTGATGCTATCATGAAAGGAATTGTTTTCTTAATTTTACTTTTGGTTTATTCATTAATAGTACATAGAACTTCAATTGATTTTTGTGTACTGATCTTGTATCCTGCAGCATTGCTTGTTTATTAGTTGTTTCTTAATTCCAGCAGTTGGCTTTTTTGACTGTATGTATGTGCACATTCCTTAAGATTTTATACATACAGGATCATGTTGTCTCTGAGTAAAAACAATTTCACTTCTTATTTTCTAATCTGACTGTGTTATCTAGAACTTCCAGTAAAATCCTGAGTAGAAGTGGCCAGAGCGGATATCAAGGACCTGTCCCTAATTTTAGCTGGAAAGCATTCTGCCATCTGCCATTTAGTATGGTGTTACCTGAGGGGTTTTTGTAGAAGACTTTTATCAGGTCAAAGAAATTCCCTTCTATTCATTTTTCAGAGAATTTTTACCAAGAATGGATGTTGAATTTTGTCAAATACCTTTTCTGTCTGTTGAAATGATTATATGGATTTTGTCCTTTTAGTCTGTTAATATGGTTTATTTTAACTTATTTTCAGTTGTTAAACCAAACTTGCATTCATTGTTCTGATTTGCTAATGCTGCCATTATGCAAAATACCAGAAATGGATTGACTTTTATAAAGGGGATTTATTAAGTTACAAGCTTACAGTTCTAAGTGTCCAAACTAAGGCATCAACAAGATGATACCTTCAATAAAGAACAGCTGATGGCATCAGAAACACCTCTGTCAGCTGGGAAGGCATATGGCTGCATCTAGTGTTCCTTTGTTCCCAGGTTGCATTTCAAAATGGCTTTCTCCAAAATGTCTTTCTCCAAAATGTCTCTGGGCCTCTCTTAGCTTCCTCAGCTCATATGCATCTAAGCACCAGGGTCCTCTCAGCTTCTCTGAAGCAAATTCTGGGCTCACATCTCCAAACATCTCCAGGCATCTCCAAGTGTAAGCATCAGTGTCAGCTCTTAGCTTCTCTCCAAAATGACCCTTTCAGCTTCTCTGAGCTCCTTCTGTTTGTGAGCTCTTTTATAGGACTGCAGTGATTAAATCAAGACCCACCCTGAATGGGTAGGGTCCATATCTCCATGGAAATAATTTAATCAAATATTTCACTCACAGTTGATTGAGTCACATCTCCATGGAAACAATCAAAAGATTCCAACCTAATCAACACTAATACATCAGTCCCCACAAGAGTGTAATTAATATGGATTTTTGGGGGCATAATATATCCAAACTGGCACAGTCATTGTATACAAGTGTACCTTGGAGATATTACAGATTCAGTTCCCCACCACCACAATAAAAAAAAATTGCAATAAATTGAGTCATACCAATTTTTTGGTTTCCTAGTGTGTATAAAAGTTATGCTTACACTATACTATAGTCTGTGTGCAATAGCATTGTGTCTAAAAAACAATGTACATAACTTAATTTAAAAACACTTTGTTGCTAAAAATGCTAACCATCCTTCAGTGGGTCATAATTTCTTTGGTGGTGGAGGGTATTGCCTCATTGTTGATGGCTCTGGACTGATCAGGGTAGTGGTTGCTGAAGGTTGGGTGACAGTGGCAATTTCTCATAGTAAGACAATTAAATATGGCTGTGTTAATTGATGCTTCCATTCATGAAAGTTTTATCTGTAACATGTGATGCTGTTTGATAGCATTTTACCCACCATAGAATTTCTTTCAAAATTGGAGTCAATTCTCTTAAACTCTGCTGTTGCTTTATCAACCAAGTTTAAGTAATATTCTAAATTCTTTGTTGCCATTTCAACAATGTTCATAGCATCCTCACCAGGAGTAGATTCCATCACAAGAAACAAGTTTCTTTGCTAATATGTAAGAAGTATCTCTTCATTCATTAAAGTTTATCATGAGATTACAGCAATTCAGTCACATCTTCAGGCTCCAATTCTAATTCTACTTCTCTTGCTATTTCCACCACATCTGCAGTTACTTTCACTATTGAAGTCTTGAACCACTCAAAGTCATCCATGAGAGCTGGAATCAACTTCTTCCAGGCTCATATTAATGTTGCTGTTTTGACCACCTCCCATGAATTATGAATGTACTTAATGGAATCCAGAATGATGAAACCTTTCCAGAAGATTTTAAATTGACTTTGCCCAGATCTATTAGAGGAATCACTGTCTATGGTAGCTATATCCTTTTGAAATGTATCTCTTTAATAATAAGACTTGAATGTCAGAATGACTTCTGGATCAATGGGCTGCAGAATGGATGTGTTAGTAGGCATGAAAACAACATTAATCTCATTGTACATCTCCACTAGTGCTCTTGGGTGACCAGGTACATTGTAAAGAAGCAGTAATATTTTGAAATGAGTCTTTTTTCTGAGCAGTAATTCTCAACATTGGGCTTAAATATTCATTAAACCATGTTGTAACAGTTATGTTGTCCTCTAGGCTTTGTTTTTCCACTTATAGAGCACAGGAAGAGTATATTTAGCATAACTTTTAAAGGCCCTGGTATTTTGGGAATAGTATTAACATTAGCTTCAACTTAAGGTCAACAGCTGTATTAACCCTAACAAGAGTGTCAGCCTGTTCTTTGACACTCTGAAGCCAGGCATTGACTTCTTTTTAGCTATGAGATTCCTAGGTTGCATCTTCTTCCAGTAGAAGACTTTTATCTACATTGAAAATCTGTTGTTTCATGTGGCAATTTCCATCAATTATCTTAGCTATATTTTCTTGATAACTTGTGGTAGTGTCTACATCCACACTTACTGCTTCACCTTGCACTTCTGTGTTATGGAGAAGGCTTCTTTTCTTAAACCTCATGAATCAACTTCTGCTAGATTCAAACTGTTCCTCTACAGCTTCCTCACTTCTCTCAGCCTTCATAGAACTGAAGACAGTTTGGGCCTTACTCTGGATTAGGCTTTGGCTTAAGGGCATGTTTTGGCTGGTTTGATCTTCTATCCAGACCACTAAAACTTTCTCCATATCAGCAATAAAGCTCTTTCACTTTCTTATTACTCATGTGTTCACTGGAGTAACAATTTTAATTTACTTTAAGAGCGTCTCCTTTACAATCACAACTTGGCTAACTGGTGCAAGATGCCTAGCTTTCAGCCTGTCTCAACTTTCAATATGCCTTCCTCACTAAGCTTAAGAATTTTTAGCTTTTGATTTAAAGCAAGAGACCTGTGACTCTTGTTCTCACTTGAACATTTAAAGGTCATTGTAAGGTTATTGATTGGCCTAGTTTCAATGTTATTTTGTCTCAGGGAATAGAGAAGCCTTAATAGAGGGAGAGAGATGGGAGAATGGCTAGTCAGTGGGTCAGTCAATACACATACATTTATTGATTAATTTAGTCATCTTAAATGGGTCCAGTTCATGGTGCCCCAAAACAATTTCAATGGTAACCTCAAAGATCACAGAACACAGTCACCATAACAGATTTAATAATAAATAAAATGCTTGAAATATTGTGAGAATTATCAAAGTGTGACACAGAGACATGAAGTGAATACATGCTGTTTGAAAAATAGTTCCAAATGACTTGCTTGATGTAGGGTTACTGCAAACCTTCAATTGTAATAAAATATGCATTATTTGCTAAGTGCAATAAAGCAAGGCACAATAAATGAGCTATTTCTGTATAATTCTTCTTCTATGCTGCTGGATTTGATTGGCCAATATTTTATTGAAGATTTATACAACTTTATTCATGAGGAATGTTTTCCTTATAGTTTTCTTTTCTTGTAATGTCTTTGAATTTAGTGTTAGGGCAAACTTGGCCTCAGAAAATGAGTTGGGATTGTTCTGTCTTCCTCTATTTTTGGGAAGGGGTTCTGAAATATTGGCATCTTTCCTCTAAATATTTGGTAAAAATCACAGTGAAGCCATCTGAGCTTGGGTTTTTCTTTGTAGGAAGATTTTGAATTACTTACTCAATAGCTTTGTTTGTCAGAGATATGTTCACATTTCTTCTTGTGTCAGTACTTGTAGTTTGTGTCTTCTAGGAATATTTCCAATGTATGTTGTCTAATATTTTTACATAGTTAATAGTATTTCCATTTAAACCTTTTAATATCTGTAAGGTCAATAGCAATGTCCCTTCTTTCATTCCTGACTTTATTAGTTTGAGTCATTTCTCTTTTTCTTGGTCAGTGAAGCTAAAGTTTTGTCAAATTTATTGATCTTTTCAGAGAACCAGCTTATGATTGTGTGGACTTTTCTTTATTGTTTTGTAATCTATTCTTTTATTTGCACTCATATCTGTATTATTTCCTTCCTTAGCTTTCTTTGCATTTAATTTGCTATTCTTTTTCTCATTCCTTGATTCGAGTTCTTGATTCATTTTTAATATAGGCATTTAGTTATAAATTCCCTCTAGTTGTTGCTTTAGCTGCATTCCATAAATTACTATATGCTGGGATTTCATTTTTATTCAACTCAAAATATTTTCTAATTTCCCTTTTAATTTCTTCATTGACTGATTGGTTCTTTAGGAATATCATATTTAATATCCACATATTTTTCAATTTACCAAATTTTTTTCTGTTTTTGAGCTCTAATTAATTTCATTGTAGTCATATAACACAGTATTATTTCAAGTCTTATTAAATTTAATAAGGTTTGATTTATGGTCTTTTTTGAAGACTGTTCCATGTGCACTTGAAAATAATGTGTATTCTGCTATTGTTGGTTGTAGTGTTATTTAGATGTCAGGTGGATCAATTACATTAATGTGTTGCACAAGTTTTCTATATTCCTCCTGATTTTCTGTTTGGGTGTTCTGTCAATTGTTGTAAGTTGAGTATTATTAAAGTTTTTACCTATTATTGTTGAACTGTTTCTCCCTTTATTCTTTCAGTTTTTGCTTTAGGTATTTAAGCTCATTGTACTTGTCTCAAATTTTAAACAAAGCTTGAGGGACATTTGGTTTAACTCAAATCAATAAACTCCTCAATCAAAATGACACAAATCTGAGGCCACATTCTGGCACACTTGGAACAGTAAAGAATGAAATTTCATACCCATTTTGATCTAATCTAGATGACCCAAGCAAATGAATGAGTGGAATCAAGTCATTGCCTTAGGATCAGCTTTTGCTGTGGGGTGATATTTGGGAGGTGACCGACTCATAATTTTCCTGTACCTATTGGAGATTGAATGGAGGGGATGAAAACAAACATCAAAAAGACATAGGAATTAGCAAGATCTTCAGCATTTCAAAGATGGACTTCTCCACATATTCAAGGCCCCCCACCAAATTTATCACACTAAAATGACTTTGGACACCACATGTTCTCTCTCAGGCATCAAATATCTTTATTTCACTAAACTACCTTTTATAAAACCAGAGACTTTTAAAGGTCCACACATTCTCCTTCACAAGCTTTATCCTTTGGAGAGAAGTTGGATTGAAGTACAGTCATTTCATATTTGGCACTTGACTTAAAGCCGTGTATACCAATGATTTATTTCAAGAGTTTTTCCACTAACAGGTCAGTTTATCAATGTAGTGGTCATTTTCATGTTGGGGAAGTAAGAAAGCAGTCTGGGATGTGGGGCAAGATGGCAGCAAAAGGAGGTGTAGAATTAAGTTAGTCCTCTAGAGCAGCTTGTAAATAGCCAGGAAAAAACTAGTAAATAGTCTGGAAAAACTGTTTGGGGGGACATCTGTGACCAGACACATGTTGGACACCAGCCTGTAATGGGTGAAACAGCTGAGATTGCAGCATAGAACTGGAAACATGATACTGATTACACCCTTCTCTTGATAACTGGGCCTGTCTTGTCTGGGAAAATCTGATTGGGATAATCAAGGAAACCAGATGCCTAGAAAACAAAAGTTACAAGTCACAGCAGGAAAAATGAAGATATGGCACAAAGGAATAAACCTACACTTCAAATGAGATACAGGAGTTGAAACAAGTAATTAAAGATGTTCAAACAAATATGTTAAATCAGTTCAAAAACAGAATCAATTATTTGAGGGAAGATATGGCAAAAGAAATGGAGGATATAAAGAAAAATATAAGGGCAAATATAAGGAAGAACTCAGAAGTTTGAGAAAACAATTGGTAGAATTTATGGGAATGAAAGGCACAATGGAAGAGGTGAAAAACACAATGGAAACATACAATAGCAGATTTTAAGTGGCAGAAGAGGGGATTCATGAACCAGAGACAGGATACCTGAAATCCTACACACAAAAGAACAGATAGGGAAAAGAATGGAAAAATATGAGCAGGGTCTCAGGGAATTGAATGACAACATGAAGTGCACAAATATATGTGTCATGGGTGTCCCAGAAGGAAAAGAGAAGGGAAAATGGGCAGAAATAATAATGGAAGAAATAATTACTGAAAATTTCCTATCTCTTATGAAAGACATAAAATTACAGATCCAATAAGCACAGCATAACCCAAACAGAATAGATTGAAATAGGCTACTCCAAGACATGTAATAATCAGGTTATCAAATGTCAAAGACAAAGAGAGAATTCTGAAGGCAGCAAGACAAAAGCAATCCATCACATACAAGGGAAGCTCAATAAGAATATGTGTGGATTTTTTTAACAGAAACCATGGAGGCAAGAAGGCAGTGATATGATGTATTTAAGATACTGAAAGAGAAAAATTCTCAATCTGGAAAAACTGTCCTTCAAAAATGAGTGGGAGTTTAAAATATTTTCAGACACATAGACACTGAGAGAGTTTGTGAACAAGATATATGATTTACAAGAAACACTAAAAAGAACACTACAGGCATATAGGAAAAGGCAGGAGAGAGAAGTTTGTAGAAGAGAGTAGAACTGAAGACTATCAGTAAGGGTAAAAAGAGAGAAAAAATAAAATAAGATGTGACATATAAAATATAAATGCAAAATGATAGACAGTAGACATTATGTTGAATGAAATTAGCCAGAAAAAAAGGATGGATGCTTTATGGTCTCACTAATATTAACAAACATTGATGAGTGAACTTTGAGAGTTAAAGTTGAGAACAAAGGTTATCATGAGATAGAAAGAGGTTAGAGTTTGGGCATCTGATGCTGAAGGAGTACAAAGGATTCAAAAAATGATCATATAGATCCAGAAATGGATAGCACAATGCTGTGTGATGGTAGCACAAAATTGTAAGTACTCTGAACAAAGATTAGTGTGAGTACAGTTAAAAGAGGAAGGCTAGGGGCATGTATGACACCAGAAGGAGATAGATAGATGATAAATACTGGGATTGTATAACTCAGTGAAACATAGAGTGGTCAATGGTGATGAATAGATAAACAAATATAAGAATGTTTTCAAATAAGGGAGAACAAATGAATGTCAACATTGCAAGGTGTTGGAAATTGTATGTTATGGGGGAAAATACAATCAACACAAACTACAGAGTATACTTAACAGTGACATCATAACATGCTTTCATTAATTGTAATAAAGGCAATATATCAAAGCTAAATGTCTATAAGAGGGGGATATAAGGGAATGGTATGGGACCCTTGGTGTTGTTTTTGTCTGACCTTTACATTGTATTTTATTTTACTTTTATTTTTTCTTCTGTCTTCTATTTTTTTATTCTTCTTTTGTATTCTCCTTTTCCTCTTTCTTTGTGGAAGAAATGGACATCTCATATAGATTGTGGTGGTGAATGCATACCTATGTGATAATACCAGGATTCATTGATTGTTTACTTAGGATGGATGGTATGGTGTGTGAAGAAACTGTTTAAAAAATAAAAAGAGGGGTAAAAGTGCTGGATGAAATGTTAAGATGTAACTATTCCCCACTGGCACAGAAGTAGAATTGTGCAGCCAATCTAGAGGGCAGTGTGGTGGTTCCACAGGAAGCTAAGAATGGGGTTGCCATAAGGTCCTGCAATCCTGTTATGGGATATAAACTTGGAAGAATGAAAGCAGGGACATGAATGGACATTTGCACACTGGTGTTTATAGCAGTAGTATTCATGATTTTCAATGGATAGAGGTGGTTTAAGGATAGATACATCGACTGATAAAAGGAATGGTGAACTCTGGTGTATACATACAATGGAATATTGAGTGGCAGCAAGAAGGAATGAAGTTCTGAGATATGCAACTAGGTGAATGGAATATGAGGATAGTATGTTAGTGAAATAAGCTAGAATTTAAACAAAAAACATTATAATGCCTCACTAATATGGACTAACTATAATGTGCAAACTCAGAATTGAATCTGAGAGCATAGGCTATCAGGGGAAAGCTTACAGTAAAGTTTCCTAGATTATAAGCTCTTACAGCAGGCACATTTATTCATGAGTTGTAATGGTTATTTCTAAATTTTGAGATGTTGAACTTTTTGCATACAACGTGGTCAGTCCCTGGAATTTTGGGTATCTGTGCAACACCTGAGACTCAGAGCCAGAGTTTGGCTGCTATGAATGTCAGCATTATCCCATGCAGAAACTGTTAAAGAAGCTGAAAAAGAAATCAGAGTTCAAGTAGAGATAACAAAATGGTCTTTGTTAGGACAAAGGTAAATCAGACTAGAGGGTAAAGGATGATGTTGACTGTGTTTTAAATCTTTGACTTCTATGTGAGACCAAAGAAGAGATGTTTATTTGGTGTAAAATCTAAATTTTCCTTAGCACACTATGTAATTTAATGTCTATGGTTAGTTTATTCCAACATCATAATTGCATGGAACCTTGAATATATTGAGTGAGATCTGGTTGGTTTGTACAGATTAGCTTGAAGCCCTGACACATCCCTGAGTAATTTGGTCAGAGAATAAAACATATTTGCACAGCCCCCTTGAGGGTTGGTGTAAAATGTGGAAATATTAAACTTTCCCACCTGGGGAATTCCTGATATTCTTGTAGGCATTTGTACTACCAGTTTTGTAGGCTGAGCCCTCAATCTTGGGGCTTGCCCTTATGAAAATTGCTACTGCAAAGGAGAAGTTAAGCCTAGTTATAGTTGTGCCTAAGGGTAACCCACAGAGAACCTCTTTTGTTTCTCAGATGTGGCCTCTCTCTAAGCCAACAATGCAGGTAACCTCACTGCCCTACCCCTTAGGGGGGACATAACTCCCAGGGGTGCAAACCTCCCTGGCATGTGGGACATCACTCCCAAGGATGACTCTGAACCTGGCATCATAGGATTGAGAAAGCCTTCTTGACCTAAAGGGGGAAGAGAAATGAAACAAAATAAAGTTTCATTAAGAGATTTCAAATTGTGTCAAGAGGTAATTCTGAAAGTTATTCTTATGCCTTATATAGATATCCCTTTTTAGATTTTAGTGTAATGGAATAGCTAGGAGGAAATACCTGAAACTGTTGAACTGCAATCCAGGCACCTTGAATCTTGAGGACAATCATATAACTATATAGCTTATATGGTTTGACTGTGTGATTGTGAAAACCTGAGGTCCACACTCCCTTTATCCAGTGTATGGACAGATGAGTAGAAAAATGGGGAAAAATGTAAATGAGTAATGGGGGGTGTCTGTATGAGATGTTTGGGGTGTTCTTTTTTATTTTCATTCTTATTATTTTTTTATTTTTTTTTGGAGTAATGAAAATGTTCAGAAATTGATTGTAGTAATGAATGCACAACAATATGATGCTCCTATGAACAATTGATAATATACTTTGGATGATTGTATGATACATAAATATATCTCAATAAAATTGCATTTAAATAAAAGAGCCTCCCTCGCATCATCAGGGAAAGTAGGCATGGCATTCCATTTTTTGTTGAGACAATGCAAAACAAAATCCCTCCTCATGGCTGCCTGATATTGGAATAAATTGACTGTACAAATTGATGTGTTTGATAAGTCATTCTTGCCTATGCACTAGAAACACCTATTAAGAACAAAATGAGGACAAATTTCTTAAGCACCTTTTGTTACTTTTAGATTGCATTGACTTTTTTCCAGGTTGGAACCTATTATTCTGAACTTCCTAATAAACTGGAGTGACTTAGAAAATGAAAATAAAATCAGTCTGGTTCTTTGACTTAGGTATATGCTCTTGAAAGGATAGAAGGCACTTATGGACAAGCCAACCCATTTGGGGCAGAGAATATTAAGATTTGCTGACTCTAATGTCCCTGACTTGTTGCTTTGTAGAATCATAAATATTGATTGAGGTGAGAGACAGAGACAGGCTTTAATTGATGCCCATTTTGTCTTCATGGTTATGCTAAATTTAAGCAAACTTTCTGAGTGTCCTGAAACACCAGAACACTTTCAGGCATCTCCTCTTATTGAGGCAACTCTATTTTATGAACCAGGCAAACTTGCTGAGTGTCCTGAAATACCAGAACTCTTTCAAGTGTTTCCTCCTAAGATAACTGAATTTTATGAACCAAGAGGACTGTGGTAGTGCCCACTCTTGCCAGTTCCCTGCAGCTCCTAGCAAACAGTAATCTAACTACCAGTATAAACAGAGCTAATTTGAATCCAGTCCTTATATTCATTACCTGCCTCCTGAATCCCATTTTTCTCTCATCAGCTTGGCATGCTACCTAGTAATGGCAAGCAAAATTGATAACTTTCTAATAAGATACACTCTGGGTGTTTGCACCACACAAAAGAAAATTACTGATGACAATAGAGTGCTGTTTATTAATTTATTTACTTATTTACTTACTGATTTACTGGTAACAATAAAGATATCAAACAGCCATCCACCCATGTGTAACCAGCACTTCAGTTTATCCACATGGATCATGAAGCCAGATTGATTCATATAGCTGCTTTTCAGAAATATCTTTGAAACTTAGGAAATTAGCCTGACTTATTAAAGAATAGAAAAAGGAAATTTATTTCTTTTATCAGGATTATCCCTGCTTCAGAGTTGCCATAAAATATAACCCTAAGTGTTTTAAACCACTTAATAGATGATTCAAATTTGCAGCCAAGGAAAAATATTAGAGTAGGAAGTTTTATAGATCACTCCCTCCACCAGAAAAATGAGTGAGCTGGAAAGAGAGATTGGAATTAGCTTGATAGTAATACAGTAACCTAATTGGATATTTAGAACAATCACAAGAATGCCAGATGAAGGGAGAGGCTGCCAAGCTTTGTGCTTTTGTAAGTAAAGGTGTGCTCAAGCCAGCAACTGGCCCCAACTCTTAGGCCCTACAATAGCAGCTGTGGAAACAGCAGTGGCTATGGAAACTAGGCCAGCAGGCAGAGGAAACCTCATCCTCCAAAGGTTATGGTCAGATTTTGTTTTAGTTTCCTCATTGCTACAAGAAATACCATGCAAGGTATTGGCTTAAAATGGTAATTTATTGGCTTATGGTTTTGAGGCTACAAAAAGTGCAAAATCAAGGTATCATCAAGTTGATGCTTTCTCCAAGAAAACTGTTTTCTGGGGCTGGCTGCTAGTGATCTTTGGTGTTTTCCTGTTCTTTCACATGGCTAGGCACACAGTAGCCTCTCCTGGCTTCTCCATTCTCTTCTGGGTTTCATTGATATTCAGCTTCTGGCTGCACCCTCTGGCCTTATCTCTCTCTCTGACAGTATTTGTAAGGGTTCTCCAGAACCCACAGGAGATATGTTTATATATAATAATTCAAATATCATGAGATTTATTATAGGAATTGATTCATGTGAATGTGTGGATGGGCAAATTTTAATTCCATTGGGCAGGCTGAAGGTGGGAACTCCAATGAAGGTTTTTGATGAATTTCCAAGGAGAGGATGGATGGCTTAAGTAAAAATAGAAATACTTCCTTCTGACTGCCCAAATCATACTTCAACTGATTGTATGAAAGTTTTCTCATTGTTGAAGGCAAACTCTTTATATGACCATAGATGTAAACAGCCGTAGAGGCAATCAGTTTACTGATTATTTAAAATCCATGAAATATGCTTATTATAAAAATTTGGCCAGTGCTTGCTTGAACAAACAACTGGACACCATAACTTGAACAGGTTACACATGAACTTAACCATCACAATCTACCCTTTGTCAATTTGACACCTATAAAATTCTCCTTAACCCATACTTAATCTCTAAATAGACACAAGGGCAGTCATACTTTGGCCAAATGATACTTAATTATCCTGCTCAAAAACCGGAAGCAAACTAACACTTCCCTGGAAGAGGGTGCAAGTCCTTGGACAATGTTCACTGTTAAACTTGATATAACATAAATTCTATGACATAATATTTATACTATTTATGTTGTATGATAAGGGGTTAAGATAGGAAAGAAAACATATTTGCTTTATGTATATGTATGTCATCATATTCATAACAACAAAAGAAGAAATATTCATAACCACTGCAAACCCTAATTTCTATAACAGTCATGTGATCTTACTTCATATTTATAACTACCTTCTTCCACTACCTGTTCCATATTCCCTTTTCCTTCAGCAAGCACCTCAGCTGGCTTTGGTTCTTTGCCTGGTGGTGTGACCCAAACATTCATTACTGGACTTTCTGTGCCGTTAGTATCCTACCTGCGTTGGGTTGTTGCATTTTTCCATTGATTTTAATCACAAGGCATTATAGTAGTAAAAGATGCCCTAAGGGATCTCCTAATTTCCAGGCAAACTCTTCACTACCTCCATGGTGTAGAAGTCCTATTTCCCTTTGATAATTATGATTAATCACCCCAGCCAGTAGAGTAAATCCCTTCTTTGCCTGTTTATTTGGAGGAATGAGGAGCCCAAAGTGAATGGATGGCAGACTTAACTTCTAATTCAATGGAACATTGTTTTGCCTCCTGATGAAAGCACTTCTTCTTTTGAAACTAAGATCTATAGACCAGCAGAAATTGAAGTTGAAGCAAAAAATGTTCTAGTGGATCACTAGGGGGAATACTGAACTGTGCCACTCTCATTTCCACCCCTTTATTCTGAAACTATGAATCCTGGCTATAGGAGAAAAAGCACCATAGAGTAGACACTGATTTAGAGCATATACAGCCTCTTGGAAAACATTTTCCCAGCCCTTCAAGGTACTGCCATACAGTTACTGCTTTAGAGTCTTAAAAATGCCGTTCAGGGTTGATGTAAGATGGCTGATAGGGAGAGGCTGAGCTAACATCTATCACAGAAAAACAACAAGGGAACAGGGAGAAACTGTCTGTAACAATGGCTCTGGGCCTCTGGAGATCAGAGGGAGTGCTGTGAAAAACCCAGGAATGTGTGGGAGGAAGAGATAAAGAAGCTGCAGGGAGAGATCATGAGTAACCTCTCTTAGCTCTGGTTCTGGGTGCTCATCCCCCACTCTCATGGAAGAAAATTTTGGGGTATCTTGTACCTGGCATTGGGACAGCTGCAGACTGAGAGGTCCACAGAGGTCCACTATCCCAAAAAGAATGTAGGACACAGTCTAGCACTGTTCTAGTTTTTGGTCAGTGAATTTGGACTGCTAGTGCCTACAATTCAACCTGCCCAGCCTGACACTTCAATGCCATTTTCTGGAGATAGTGGAGAGTGAGGGATAGCCTGAATTCTGAAAGCTAAGGAGAATAGGTTCATAAAGAGCACCATATGATACAGGAGATGAAAGCACACTCCTGGGAGGACATTTAAGAGGCTTTGGGGTGAGAGGGTCATATTCTGGGGAGGCCAGGAGAGCACACATTTGGGGAATGGAATTACAGGCTTTTTGTTACCTTTACCTGATATCTCCCCAGGTCCCTGTGGAACTGGTGTGTGCCTCTTTCATGGGTCTGTGGCCTTGCCCTGGTTGGCTAATAATGATGGACCAAGTGTCAAAGAAGAGCATTAGCACAAAGCCAATCAACAGCAAAATGCTTGACAAGAGAGAGAGTCCAACCTTCAGAGTAAACTCACAAGATAATCCCATGCGCAGATATCAGCAAAAATTTACAAGTCATACTAAGAAACAGAAATATCCTCTCACCTCTCGGACGTCCCGTCCGGAGAGCAAAACTCCAGCGACTTTGGGCCCCGCCCCCGTGAGAGTGGAGGGCGGCCAATGAGGGCGGTCCTGAGGGCAACGGGGCCAATGAGGCGAGCCTGGGGCGGGGCGCGGGGGCCGGAGGGTGGGGCGGGTGGCGGCCGTGAAAGCTCCAAGTCTGGCTACGCGCAGTATATGACAGTACGTCAGCAGCGGGATGGCCGTAGCTGTGGCGGCGGCTGCAGAAGCCCGAGCAGCCGCGGCCGCAGTAGAGGCTAGCGCCGGAGCGGCGTCGGCGGCGGCACCCCGGGGAGTCTAAGATGGCGGCGGGGGGGGCGGCGGGCCTGCGGGAGGAGCAGCGCTACGGACTGTCGTGCGGGCGGCTGGGGCAGGACAACATCACCGTACTTCATGTGAAGCTCACCGAGACAGCGATCCGGGCTCTCGAGACCTACCAGAGTCACAAGAATTTAATTCCTTTTCGACCTTCAATTCAGTTCCAAGGGCTCCAAGGGCTTGTCAAAATTCCCAAAAGTGATCCCCACAATGAAGTACATAACTTTAACTTCTATCTGTCAAATGTGGGAAAGGACAACCCTCAAGGCAGCTTTGATTGCATCCAGCAAACATTCTCCAGCTCTGGAGCCTCCCAGCTCAATTGCCTGGGATTTATACAAGATAAAATAACAGTTTGTGCAACAAATGACTCGTACCAGATGACACGAGAAAGAATGACCCAGGCAGAGGAGGAATCCCGCAACCGTAGCACAAAAGTTATCAAACCTGGTGGACCATATGTAGGGAAAAGAGTGCAAATTCGGAAAGCACCTCAAGCTGTTTCAGATGCAGTGCCTGAGAGGAAAAGGTCAACTCCCATGAACCCTGCAAGTACAATTCGAAAGACACACAGCAGCAGCAGTGTTTCTCAACGGCCATACAGGGACAGGGTGATTCACTTACTGGCACTGAAGGCCTACAAGAAACCTGAGCTGCTTGCTAGATTGCAGAAAGATGGCGTCAATCAAAAAGACAAGAACTCCCTCGGAGCAATTCTGCAACAGGTAGCCAATCTGAATCCTAAGGATCTCTCATATACTTTAAAGGATTATGTTTTTAAAGAGCTTCAAAGGGACTGGCCTGGATACAGTGAAATAGACAGACGGTCATTGGAGTCAGTGCTCTCTAGAAAACTAAATCCATCTCAGAATGCTGCTGGCACCAGCCGTTCAGAATCTCCCTTATGTTCTAGTAGAAACGCTGCATCTTCTCCTTCTCAGAAACGACTTTTGGATTCCGATTTCATTGATCCTTTAATGAATAAAAAAGCTCGAATATCTCACCTGACAAATAGAGTACCACCAACATTAAATGATCATTTGAATCCCACCAGTGAAAAGTCTGCTGCGGGTCTCCCACTGCCCTCTGCAGCTGCTGCCATCCCCACCGCTCCACCGCTGCCTTCAACCCACCTGCCCGTCTCAAATCCTCCTCAGACTGTAATTTCTAACTCCAATTCCCCTAGCACTCCAGAAGGCCGGGGGACTCAAGACCTACCTGTTGACAGTTTTAGTCAAAACGGTAGTATCTATGAGGACCAACAAGACAAATATACCTCTAGGACTTCCCTGGAAACCTTACCCCCTGGTTCAGTTCTACTAAAGTGTCCAAAGCCTATGGAAGAAAACCATTCAATATCTCACAAAAAGTCCAAAAAGAAATCTAAAAAACACAAGGAAAAGGACCAAATAAAAAAGCATGACATTGAGACTGCTGAGGAAAAGGAGGAGGACCTTAAAAGAGAAGAGGAAATTGCCAAGCTAAATAACTCCAGTCCAAATTCCAATGAAGGAGTTAAAGAGAGTTGCACTGCCTCTATGGAGCCTTCTTCAACAATTGAACTCCCAGATTATTTGATAAAATATATTGCTATTGTCTCCTATGAGCAACGCCAGAATTACAAGGATGACTTCAATGCTGAATATGATGAGTACAGGGCCTTGCATGCCAGGATGGAGACTGTAGCTAGCAGATTTATCAAACTGGATGCACAACGAAAGCGCCTTTCTCCAGGCTCAAAGGAGTATCAGAATGTTCATGAAGAAGTTTTACAAGAATATCAGAAGATCAAGCAGTCTAGTCCCAATTACCATGAAGAAAAATATAGATGCGAGTATCTTCATAACAAGCTGGCTCACATCAAAAGACTAATAGGTGAATTTGACCAACAGCAAGCAGAGTCATGGCACTAAAACTCTGCTGGGACCAGAAGATGTGAATAAACTTAAGCTTATTTATTTAAAATTCCAAATGAGTTGCTCTAAGATTCTAAAAAGATGAAACTTTGCCTGTTGAAAGTTTCAGTATTAGTAAACTTGAGTTCTTTTTTTTTTTTTTTTTTTTTTTTCCTCACTTTACTTTGCTTCTTTGCAATTTTGAAGCTGCTTTTTCTGGTCCCTTTTTCCCCTCAAGACTTCTGTTTGTCAATAAGAAATGATTTTTTTAGATAGATATTGGAAATCCAATATCTATACTTCACATCATTTTTTTTCCTCAGAAACTTGTGTTTGTCTTTAGAAATGACTTTTTTAAATATTAGGGACCCAGTGTCCACACTTCAAAGTTGTGTGCTTAAAAAAAAAGTGATGTGCAAGGTGAAATGCTTTTGGATAAACATAAGCCTATTTTCTGACCTTTCTTAATGCAAACTCTTTGCCTTAAGTGGTAGAATATTTAGAAATTTGCACAAAATACAAAAAAAAAATTAAAACATTGTTTTGGAGGGTTAAGAAATAGAAAAGTGTGTATGTACGTATATAGATACACATACACATATGTATATACAGGCTGACTTGATCTAGAACAGTAAATCTGCCCTACAAGTTAACCCCCCATTGCAATGGTTGCCTTAAGGTGTTTGCTAGTTGTGTACATAGTGTGGTTAGTCATTAGCTACACTGCTTCCCACTTGATTAGAGCAATGGGAAGCACACTGTGGCCTACCAGCGTCTGAAGCGTGTGCTCGAACTGTGTGTGTGCAGAGGTTGTGTGGATGTGAGCATGCATGAAGGGAAAAAAAGCTGCTACTCTTAGTAGGCCAAACGCTCAGGTTAAACAACTGACGAGTGTTACTGTAGGTTTTTTTTTTTTTCTGTCAAATTGCTACTTCTATTGTGGAAGACAAAAGCATTTCCATTTCAACAGTTTGTCAGCTTTATTAATGTTGGGCAAAATCGATATGTTATGAAAATGAAACAGATCTATAGTTTTGGGACAAAATTATAAAATTAAATGTGTAGGTAACCTATTTATATACTGCTATAAAGTATTTTTTGAAGAGAGATATGCAAAGAAGCTATTACCTACATGAAATGTATATTTAAAGATTTTTTTTCATCCTGGGTGCCAGGAATATTAAAAAGAACAGATATATTTAACCATAACATACTGTGATTCATCAAACAGCACAAACTTTCATTTCACGGAGTTTATCTGTTGACTTTGATTTAAACTATCACTTGTTTTATCATGTGGGAACATAAGTTATATGGTCAAAAATGTAAGGATTTTGAACTAATGTTAATTCAAGTTGTGTTGTCTTATCGTATTGTCTTTTCAAAGTGCTGCCAGTTGAAAAGGGAAGCATTATGTTTACAAATCTGTTTTGAAATGTTTGCCAAATTTTTGGTAGTATCTTTAATAAAGATGTTTGTCTCCAACATCCAAAAATAAATAAATTAATAACAAAAAAAAAAAAAAAAAAAAAAAAAAAAAAAGAAACAGAAATATACAGCCCAGTCAAAGGAATAAATTAAAAATTCAGAGGAGATACAGAATTTGGAACAACTAATCAAGATGTTCAAACAAATCTCCTAAATTAATTCAAGGAGATGGCTAAAGAGATAATGGATATTAACAAGACACTGGATAAGCATAAAGAAAATTTTAAAACATGCAAATAAAAATAACAGATGTTATATGAATGAAAGGTGTAAAAGATGAAATAAAAAATTCACTAGAGGCCACCACAGCAAAATTGAAGTAGCAAAACAAAAGATCAGCAATCTGGAAGACAGAGCATTGAACTCAAAAGACAAAGGAACAGATAGAGAAAAGAATGGAAAAAAAATGAGCAGGGCCTCAAGGAATTTATGGACAACACTAACCACACAAGCATTTGTGTCATGGTATCCCAGAAAGAGAAGAAAAGGGAAAAGGGGTAGAAAGAATTTTTTATGAAATATTGGCTGAAAAATTCCCTATTTTATGAAAGACATAGAGATCCATGTCCAAGAAGAGCCATAGCACCAACTTCAAAGCAAATAAATCTGAATAGGCCTACTCCAAGGCATATACTCATCAGAACATGACATGCTAAAGATAAAGAGAGAATTCTGAAAGCAGCAAGAGAGAATCAATTCATTACATACAAGGGATGTTCAATAAGACAATTCCCCAATTTCTCTTCAGAAATCATGGAGGAGAGAAGGCAGAGGTATGATCTATTTAAGTGACTGACAGAAAAACTGCCAGCAGAGAATTATTTTTACACCAAAACTCTCCTTCATAAATGAGGGAGAGTTTAAGATATTCACAGATAAGTAAAAACTGAGAGAGTTTGTTAAAATGAGACCTGCCCTACAAGAAAGACTAAAGGGGGTTCTTTCAGGTGAGAAGAAAGGCAGGAAAGAGACTTGGAGGAGAGTATAGAAATTAAGAGTATCCATAAATCTAACTGAAAGGATAAAAAGAGAGACAGAAATAAGATGTGAAATATAACAGCTAAAGGATAAAATGGTTGAAATAACTACTGTCATTGCAGTAAAAAAATTGAATGTTAATGGATTAAATTCCCCAAGGAAAAGGCACAGATGGACAGAATAGATAAAAAAAGTATGAACCCTCTATATACTCTCTACAAGAGACTCCTTCCTTAGACTCAAGAATAGCAAATAGTGAAAGGCTGTATAATTATATGCCATGCAAACAGTATAAAAAAACTAAGGTAGCTATAATAATTTCAGACAAAATAGACTTTAAGTGCAAAGCTGTGATAAGAGGTGTGCCAGTTTGAATGTACTGTGTCCCCCAAATGCCATTATCTTTGATGTAATCTTGTGTGGGCAGACGTTATCAGTTTTGATTAGATTTTTTTGAGTGTTTCTTTGGAGATGCACCCCACCCAACTGTAGGTGAAAACTCTGATGAGATAATTTCCATGGAGGCATGGCCCCACCCATTTAGGGTGGGCCTTGATCAGTGGAACCATATAAATGAGGTGATGGGCAGAGGGAACTCAGTGCAGCTGTGAGTGATGTTTTGAAGAGGAGCTACAGCCAAGAGGGACACTTTGAAGAAAGAACAGGAGCTGTAGATGAGAGACAGTTTGAAGATGGCTGTTGAAAGCAGACTCTTGCTCCGGAGAAGCAGAGAGAGGACAAATATCCCAAGTGCAACTAAGAGTGACATTTTTGAGGAACTGCAGCCTAGAGAGGAACATCCTGGGAGAAAGCCATTTTGAAACCAGAACTTTGGAGCAGACGCCAGCCACATGCCTTCCCAGCTAACAAAGGTTTTCTGGACACCATTGGCCATCCTCCAGTGAAGGTACCCAATTGCTGATGCATTTCCTTGGACACTTTATGGCCTTAAGACTGTAACTGTGTAACCAAATAAACACCCTTTTATAAAAGCCAATCCATATCTGGTGTTTTGCATTCCAGTAGCATTAGCAAACTAGAACAAGAGGCAAAGAAGGGCATTATATATTAATAAAATGGGCAATCTACAAAGTAGAAAAAACCATAAATATTTATGCATCTAACCATAGTGCCTAAAACACATGAGGCAACACTAGCAAAATTGAAGGTAGAAATAGATGTATAGACAATAAGAGGTGGAGACTTCAATACACCACTCAAATCAAGATGGAATATCTAGACAGAGGGTCAATAAACAAAGAGAGAACTTGGATAATTTGATAAATTTACTATACCTAACAGACATATACAGAACAATGCATTGCAAAAGAGCAGGATATACATTCTTCTCAAGTACTTATGAATCATTCTCCAGGATAGAACACATACTTGTTCAAAAAATATGTCTCAATAAATTTAAAAAGATTGAAATTATACCAAGCCCTTTCTCTGATCATAATGGCATGAAGAGGGAAATCAACAACAGTTGGAGGACTGTAAAATACACAAACTTATGGAGGTTAAATAATATACTCCTAAACAATCAGTGGGTCAAAGAGGAAATTTCAAGAGAAATCAGTAAATATTTTGAAATAAATGAAAAAGAAAGCACATGTCAAAATTTATGGGCTGGAGTGAAAGCTGCACTGAGAGGGAAAGTTATAGCTCTAAAGGCACACACAAAAAAGGAAGCAAGAGCTAAAACCAAAAACTAAATTACACACCTGGAAGAACTTTAGGAAAAGAACAGCAGACTACTCCCAAAGCTAGCAGAGGGAAAGAAATAACAAAGATTAACACAGAAATAAATGAAATTGAGAACAAGACAATAGAGAGAATCAACAAAACCAGAAGTCAGTTCTTTGAGAATCAAATTGAAAAAGTGTTAGCTAGACTGACAAAAAAAAAAAAAAAAAAAAAAGAGGAGATACAAATAAGTAAAATCCAGAATGAGAGGGGGGACACTAGTACTGACCCCACAGAAATAAATAAGATCACAAGGCAGTAGTATGAGCAACTTAGATGAAATGGACAATTTTCTAGAAATATGAAAACAACCTACACTGATTCAAGAATAAACAGAAGACCTCAACAAACCAATCGCAGGGAAAGAGATTGAAAAAGTCATAAAAACTCTTCCAAAAGAAAAGGACAGGACATGATGGCTTCACAAATGAATTCTCCCAAGCATTACAAGAAGAATTAATACCAATCCTACTCATCCTCTGCCAAAATTTGAAGAGGAGGGACTGCTACCTAATTCATTCTATGAAGTCAACATCATCATAACACCAAAGCCAGATAAAGATAATAAAAGAAAGGAAAACTATAAATCTCTCTAATGAATAGAGATGCAAAAATCCTCAATAAAATTATTGCAAATCAAATCCAGTGGCACAATTACAATATTATACACCATGGTCAAGTAAGTTTTATCCCAGGTATTCACGGGAGGTTCAACACAAGAAGATAAATTAATGTAACACACCACATCAACAAATTGAAGAAGAAGAACCACATGATCATCTCAATTGAGGCAGAAAAGTCATTTGACAAAATGCATCATCTGTTCTTAGTAAAAACATCTTGAAAGATAGGAATAGAAGAAAACATTCTCAAGATGAGAAATGGCATATAAGGAAACCCCACAGCTCATATCATATTCAATGGTGAAAGACTGAAAGCTTTCTCTCTGAGATCAGAAACAAGACAAGGATACCCACTGTCACCAGTTGTTCAACATTATGCTGGATGTTCTAGCTAGAAGAAACAGGTAAGAAAAATGCATATAAGGCCTCCAAATTGGAAATGAAAAAGTAAAACTTTCACTATTTTCTGATGATATGATTCTATATACAGAAAGCACTGAAAAACCTACAACAAAGCTACTAAGCCTAATAAACCAGTTTGGACAAGTGGTGGGATACAAGATTAACATGCAAAAATCAATATTGTTCCTATGCACTAGTAATAAACAATCTTAGGAAGAAATCAAGAAAAAATTCTATTCACAATCACAATTAACAGAATCAAATATCTAGGAATAAACTTTACCAAGGATGTAAATGACCTGTATTCAGAAAATTGCAAAACATTGCTAAAAGAAATCAAAGACCTAAATAAATGGAAGAACATTCTGTGTTCATGGATTAGATGACCAAATATTTTTAAGATGCTAATTCTACCCAAATTGACTCGCAGATTCAATACAATTCCAATCAAAATTCCAACAGCCTACTTTGCAGAATTGGAAAACCCAATTATCAAATTTATTTGGAAGGTTTGGAGTACTGAATAGCCAAAAACATCTTGAGAAAGAAAAACAAAGTGGGAGGACTCACACTTCCTGACGTTAAAGCATATTACAAAGATACAGTGGTAAAAACAGCATGGTATTGGCATAAAGATAAACATATTTACCAATGGAATCAAATTGGGAGTTCAGATTCAGAAGTGGACCCTCACATCTATGGTCAATTGATTTTTGACAAGGCTGCTAAGTCCACCCAACTGAGAGAGAGCAATCTCTTCAACAAATGGTGCTGGGAGAACTGGATATCCATGCCCAAAAGAATGAAAGAGGACCCCTATCTCACACCTTATGCAAAAATTAACACAAAAAGTGTCACAGGCCTAAATATGAACACCAGAACCATAGAAATCCTAAAAGAAAGTGTAGGGAAACATCTTCAAGATCTTGTGACAGGAGGTGATTTCTCAGGTCTTACACACAAACTACAAACAATGAAAGAAAATACTGTATAGATAAGTGGGACCTCCTCAAAATTAGTTACTGTTGTGCTTCAAAAGACTTTGTCAAGAAGGTGAAAAGGCAGCCTACTCAATGGGAGAATACATTTGGAAACCACATAAAGGTTTAATACCCAATATATATAAAGAGATCTTACAGTTCACTGATGAAAAGACAATGCAATTTTAAAATGGGCAAAAAACATGAATAGACATGTTTCCAAAGAGGATATACAAATGGCTAAAAAGCCCATGAAAAGGTGTTCAACATCACTAGCTATTAGGGAAATGCAAATCAATACTATCATTTCATACCCAGTGGAATGGCCACTATTAAAAAAATAAAGAAAACTACAAGTTTTGGAGAGGATGTGGAGAAATAGGAACACTTATTCACTGTTGGTGGGAATATAGAATGGTACAGTTGCTGTGAAAGACAGGTTGGTGGTTCCTCAGAAAGCTTAATGTAAAACTGCCCTATGATTCAGCAATTCTGCTACTAGGTATATATTTAGAAGAACTGAAAGCAGGGATTCAAAAAGACTTTTGCACACTGATGTTAATAGTGGCAGTATTCACAATTACAAAAGATGGAAACAACCCAGAAGTCCATCAACTGATGAATGGGTCAACAAAATGTGGTAAACACATATGATGTAATGTTATTCAGTTGTTAGAAGAAATGAAATCTTGATGCATGTGCCAACATGGATGAACATTGAGGACATTATGTTGAGTTAAATAAGTCAGACACAAAAGGACAAATATTGTATGACCTCACTAATATGATCTAAATATAACTAGCAAACTCATGGTATTAATATCTAGAATATATATCACCAGAAGATAGAATGAGAGCAGAGAATGGGCTGCTGATGTTTAATTTGTGAAGAATTTGTAGTAAGGTTGATTGCAAATTTTGAATATTGATAGAGATGATGACAACACATTATAATGAGTATACTTAAGAGTGATGATATGCTGGTGTAATTGCTGTTGAAAGGGAAAGTTTAGGGTTATGTATGTCACTAAAAGGAAAGCCAGAGGATGACATATGGGACTTTGTAACATGGGGAACCCTCTTGTGGACATTGAGTGTGGTCAATAATACAAATATAAGAATGTTCTTCGATGCATTAGAATAAACATATGATACAATTACAAGGTGTTAATAATAGGCTGGTATATGAATAAATATACTCATAAAGGAAAGTATAGACTGTAGTGAATAATAATATTATGACTATTCTTCCATCAATTGCAGAAAAAAAGGACATTATGCTTAGTGAAAGAAACTAGACACAAGGTACTATATAAAGATTGGCTTCACTTATATAAAATTTAAAAATAATTACATTTATAGAAATGGGAAAAAAGTGTTTGATCTGACAGAAATATATTAATGGCTATGTAGTGTGCTGGTTTCGGTATATTATGTTTTCCCAAATGCCATGTTCTTTGATGCAATCTTGTGGGGGCAGACATATTAGTGTTGATTAGGTTGGAATCATTGGATTACTTTGTTTCCATGGAGATGTGACCCACCCAAGTGTGGGTAAGATCTTTGATTAGATTATTCCCATGGAGGAGTGGCCCCACCCATTCAGAGTGGGTCTTGATTAGTTTATCTGAGCCCCATAAGAGCTTAGACAGAAGGAGCTCAGTGCTGCAGCTTAGAGAGACATTTTGAAGATGGCCCTTGAAAGCTGATGCTGACATTTTGGGGGATGTCATTTTGAAACACAACCTAGGAGCAAGCAGATGCCAGTCACATGTCTTCCCAGCTGACAGAAGTTTTCCAGATGCCATTGGTGTTCTTCAGTGAAGGTACCCTTGTGTTGATGCCTTAATTTGGACATCTTCATGGTCTTCAGACTGTAAATTTGTAACCAAATAAATGGCCTTTATAAAAGCCAATCCATTTCTGGTATTTTGCAAAATGGTCAACATTAGCAAAGTGGAACATGTAGGGCTATAGAAGGATAGAGAGATTGAGAGGTGACAGCTGAAGGGTATGGGATTTTTGTTTTTGGAGTGGTGAAAACATTCTAGAATTGATTGTGGTGATGAATGCACAGTTCTGTGAATATACTAGAATACATTGATTGCACACTTTAGATGTATTGTTTGGTATGTTATTTTATCTTAAAACTGCTTTGAAAAAGCCATTCCACTGTTCTATCAGCCCAGCTGCTTCAGGATGATGGGGAACATGCTAAGACCAGTGAATTCCATGAACATGTGCCCATTCATGTATTTCATTTGCTTTGAACTGTGTTCCTTAATCAGAAACAATGCTTTGTGGACTGCAATGATGGTTAATGAGGCATTCTGTATGTCCATGGGTGACCGTTTAGAGAGAAGCATTGTATGCAGGGAAGGCAAACCATATCCAGAGTATGTGTCTATTCCAGGTAGAACAAAATGCTGCCCATTCCATGATGGAAGAGGTCCAATGTAACCAACCTGACACCAGGTAGCAGGCTGATCAGGGGAATGGGGCCATATCAGGACTGAGTGTTGGTTTCTGCTGCTGGCAAATTGCACACTCAGCAGTGGTTGTAGCCAGGCTGACTTTGGTGAGTGGAAGTCCACGTCACCAACCTCCATTCCTAATGCCATGACCACTTTGTTTATGAGCACATTGGGCAATGACAGGAGTGGCTGGGGAAGGAGGCCAATTGGTATCCACAGAGCAAGTCATCCTATCCACTTGGCTATTAAAATCATCCTCTGATGCAGTCACTCTGTGTTGAGCATTCCCAGGGGACACAATATCTTCATGATCTTTGCTCACTCAGCAAGGTCTAGCCACACACCTCTCCCCCAGACTTCTTTGTCTCCAGTCCTTCAATCATGTTCATCCCAAGTCCTGGAATATACAGCCAAACCATTGGCCACAGTGCATGAATCAGTATACAAATACACCCTTGGCCATTTACCTGTCCAAGCAAAATCATCAACTTGGTACACTGCTTGAAACTGTCCTCTGGGAGGATTTCCCTTCACCACTGTCCTTCAGGGATGTCTTAGAATGGTGCTGTAGTGCTGCAGCTGCCCATTTTTTTTTGTGATGCCTGTATATTGTGCAGAACTGACTATAAGCAAGGTCTGAACTTTCTCTTCCTCAGTCACCTGATCATAGGAAGCTCACTAAGAGGCCATAGCTGTGGACTGGGAAAGAGAAGGTGATATGGCAGGAGTTGGGGCAATGGGCATTTCAGCCATTTCAGTCCTGATAAAGTCCTATATATAACTTCAATTTTATGATGCAGTATCACTGTACATCCTCAACTTTATGGCTTGTTGAGTCAAATATTACACAGTTCATGGTAGGCAACTCAGGTCTTATGGTAACTTGGTGGCCCAGGGTTAAACAATTCAGTCTCTACTAAGGCTCAGTAGCAGGTCAAAAACTTTTTCTCACAATGAGAGCAATTGGTAAATCTGCCAGAGCAGCACACCCAAAACCAAAATCTGTTTCAGTTTGCTAAAGCTGCCAGAATGCAACATACCAGAAATGGGTTGGCTTTTATGGTGGAGACTTATTAGGTTACAAATTTACAGTTCTAGGGCCATGAAAATGTCCAAATTAAGGCACCAACAGGATGATACATTTTCTGAAGGCTGCTAGCATCTGGGGCCCTTCTGTCACATTGAAAGGCACATGGCTTACATCTGCTGGTCCTTCTCTCCTGGGTTTCATTTGCATTCAGTTTCTGGCTTCAGTGGCTTTCTCTCTGTGGGTCCTCTTTCTGTCTAAGATCTCCAAATTCCAAAGAGGCCACTAGGTGCTGTGCCTCTTTTTTGGTTGTAGGACAGGCCAGATGCAACAGCTTAACCGTCACCATGGAAGGGATATCTCAACAAGACCCACACCACTGGACACCTAGATTTTTCACTGAAGTGAAAGGATCCTGAATTTTTGTTGTTTTTATTTCCCAATCTATGACAAACAAATGACTACTACTAATTCTATAGTGGTTTCTACTTCTTGCTCACTAGGTACATTCAAAATGATTTCATCAATATAATAGACCCAGTGTGATGTCTTGGGGAAGAGAGAGATAATCAAGGCCTGTGGAGACTAGATTATGACACAGGGCTAGACAATTTATATAACCCTGAGGTAGGAGAGTGAACATATATTGCTAGTCCTGCCAGCTGAAAGCCAACTGTTTCTGGTGGCCTCTACTAACAGAAATCAATAAAAAAGCATTTTCCAGATGAATAAATGCCTATCAAATATGAGGGGATGAATTGATTTGCTCAAGCAATGATACAACATCCAGAACAGCAGCTGGAATTAGAGTTACCAATTGGTTTAGCTTATGAAAATCCCTGATAATCCTCCAAGATCTATCTATTTTCTGCACAGGCCAAAAAGAGAAATGAATGTAGATGTGGTGGGAATCATTACTTTGCAAGCTTCAAGTCTTTGATGAGCACTAAGCTCTACAATCCCCCCAGGAATGCAGTATCATTCTTGATTTACTATTTTACTAAATAGAGACAGTTATATTGGCTTCCACTTGGCCTTTCCTACCATAATAAACCTCAATCAACAAGTCAGGGAGCCAATGTGGGGATACTGTCAGTTGCTGAGTATGTCTATTCTAATTATGCATTTTGGAACTGAGGAAATAACCACAGAATGGTTTGGGGGACCAACTGGACCCACTGTGAGATGCACCTGAGTTAAAGTCCAATTGATTACCTGGATTCCATAAGCCCCTACTCTGTCTGCTGGACCACAGTATTGTTTGGGCCTCCAAGAATTAATATCAGCTCTAAGTCAGTGTTTTATAATCCTTAGAATGTCTTCTTATTTTCTTTTCCCCCAATGCACTGTTACCCTTGTAAAAGATATAGGTCCTTTAGGGGAAGGCTGGGAGAATATTAAGAGTATGAATCAGGGTCCTTCTGCAAGGTGAACTGGCCTACCATTCATTCAAGGGATTCTGGGTCTGTAAACTGTTTCAAGTCTGGAAACTGATTGATGGGTTGAAACTCTCTGTTTTTGTGACTCAAGTTAAACTTTTTTTCTCTTCACCAGGACTCTTCTGCTTATCCAGATCTAGTAAAAATTTACTAGACTGTCCATATAATTTACCTCTAGCTATGCCCAGGACCTTCTAGCCATCAACATAGGTCTCTATATGAAAGATTATTCTGCGTACTCCTTTCAGTCTTTTGTACCTTTTGGTAGTCATGTCCACCTTGTCTTTGGAGATTAAGGGCTTCCATGTTGCTTCTGCCAACACATGACCAATCATTCCCATTTTGTTTAAGTATCCAAGCTCATTGATGGAATTTACCACAGTAATATCTGACCTAAAAATAAGAGCAATCACAGAGCTATTCAGAGATGATGGAGTTAGTCTCAATAACATATTCCTCACAGTACTATTGAAAGGTATATACACTGGACATTCCTTAGGTGGGTGAACAGGTCTTACATGACAAATGCACTCTAACATTCCAATACCTCATCTACATAATACCAGAGAAGTTATGGCATTTTGACTTCAGCAATGCAGATGACCTTTTGTTCCATGATTCAGCCAACCACCCAAACAAATTTTTGGAGCCTTTTGTATTCTCTCAAGCTACAACACTGAATCCAGAATATCTGATTAGTGGGCCCATATCAAAAAATTCAGCCTGATCCAATTTTATGTTCCCTTAACCATTATTCCACACCCTTATTTCTGTCTATTTTAGTTGGAATAAAGCAGCCCTTTTGGAGTATAGCACACCACCTCATGGGTCTTACCTTTTTGAGCCTGTTGGGACTTCTGTCTGGTTATAATCTGGAAGAAAAGCAGTGTGGTTGGGATGGGTCATGAGAGGAATTAGAAGTATCTTTGAAGTCAACTACCTCAGGCATTCCATTGAACTTTCATGTGGGAAATGGGATTAATCTCTTCAGACAGAGGTTCAGGGCTGTTTCCTCAAGGGAGCTGGTTAAAGATTTATCAGGAACACCATATTAAATCTCTTCAGGTGGATGCTGGATGGCTAATTCCTCAGGGCAAAATTGAGATCAGGTAGCTGATTCCTCAATTCAGGCCATTGCAGGTTTATCTTATAAAGAAGACTCAGCAGAATATATGGTTTCAATGTCCACACCATCACCATTATCAACCCTTATGTCCCCATTCCAATATTCAGGATCTGATTCCTTGCCAATCAATACCTCACTTTAACATCAGACACCCTACAAGTTCGGGAATTTATTTTAAGTTTTATTCAGCTATGCACACAATGAGACTTTTGGTCTGTTTTTCAGAAGTCTCAAGTCTGTAGCTACATAGAATTTGAGTTTCTTTCAGGGATCACATAGAAACTTTCATATCCTTCATGTGGTGCTTAACCTGGAAATTTGAATCTTTCAACTCATCTCTTTCTTAAACAACTGTATCCAGCATATTTAAGTGGGACACATGCTCCCCATCTCTGAGCATTGGGGAGGCAGAACTATCCCCAAAATATGGGGCACAAGGTCCATCCACTGCAAGCACCAGGGAAATGAACTGCCCCCTCCAAGCACAGGGGCATACATACTTTTTCTATACACATGGGTGGATCTGCATTTTTGGCTCAAGAGATATATTTGGTCCAGACCTCAGCTCTTATGATTCTGCTCTTGAAGTTCTTCTTCCTTCAGTTGATCCCTTCATTCCTTTTCACTCCAGGCTGGCAGTTGTTCCATTCATACAAGTTTTGCAAAAATCTCATCAGCTTTGTAGAAATTTCACAGTTGCAAATCATCATACAATAGAAATTTGCACAGATCTTTCCTGCATAACTGCATTTTCAATCCTGACTTCCACTGAAATGGCTGTCTGGACCATGTTCAGTCAAAGCCTCACATGGAGCCCTATTCTCAAGGGACTTACTTTCCAGAAGCTCAGGAAGGTCTCTGATAAGACTCCTGACCCTAGTCTCAGAACACACTACCTGGATAGGCTCAGAGTTTTCCAGACAATCAATTTCTGATTTCTTTGTGCTTAGGAGTTCATTTCTCAGTTTATCCCTTTCTTCTCTCATTTCACTATAAGCTGAAAGGAGAGGTCTTGCACTTAGCTTGGAAATCTCCTTAAATAAATATTCAATTTCATCACTTTCAAGTTCTGCATTCCTTCCAAAATCAGAACTCAATTTTGCCAAGTTTTCTACCACTTTATAACAAGGATCACTTTCTTCCAGTTTCCAATGCACATTAATTATTTCCTTCTAAGGCCTCATTTGGAATTAACTTTGGTATCCATATATCTACCAACAGTCTCTTCAAAGAAATCTTGGCTCTTCCTGTCAAGCACCTTACAATTCTTCTAGCTTCTACCAGTTACCCAAATTCCAAACCAGTTTCTAGTTTTTTTTTGGTATATTTTATAGCAGTACCCCAATTTCCTGGTACCAAAAACTATTTGTTTACTGGCTGTTAAAACAAATGCAATGGTTTGGCTTAAACAGTGGGTATTTATTGACATAGTTTCAAGGCTAGGAGAAATCCCAAATCAAGAATTCATGAAGGTAATGATTTATCTCAGAAGACTGTGGTATTCTGGGGCTGGCTGCTGGTGATCATTGGTCCTTGTATTTTCTGTCAAATGACAATGCACATGGTGGTGTCTCCTGGCTTCTCAGTTCCATTGACTTCCAGCTTCTTTTTGCTCCCTGTGGCTTTTTCCCTCTTTGTGACCTTCCCTATAATGCTTTCAGCAACAGGATTAAGACTCTTCCTAATTCTGTGCACCATAACTTGACTGAAGTAACCTCACCAATGGTCTTATTTATGAGAGTTCACACCTACAAACAAAGATTAAGTTTAAGAACATATTTTCCCAGGATACAGAGCTCCAAACCACCAAAGGAATATATTAGCTTTTAGTTTTGAAGCTAGAAATTGTTAAAAATCAAGAAAACAGCAAGACATTTTTCTCCCCCAAATCTGTAGTGTTCTGGTGCTTGCTGCTGGAAGTACCTGGGTTCCTTGGCTTAATTCTCTGCCTCCCATAATATGGCTGTGTCCTCTCTAGATTCTGTGACTTCTGGGTTTGTTTTATGGAGTCCCTAGTAATCCAGAGTAAGGCCAACACTAATTCAGTCTGCCACACCTTAACTAAAAAGATAACTTCATAAGGTTCTATTTACAATAGGTTTGGTTCACAATCACAGGGATACAGATTAAGAACATGTTTTGTGGGGTTTCATAATTCAGCCTACCACAGGTGTTAATCCTAATGGTAATCACTCAAAAAATCCAAAAATTCTACATAAAAGGAAATGAGAAGTGATTCATAATGACTCATTAAAAAAGATCATGTACCACAGACATAGGGGACTGGTGGTTTGATGGGTTGAGCCCTCTACCATAAGTTTTACCCTTGGGAAGACGGTTGCTGCAAAGGAGAGGCTAGGCCTCCCTGTATTTGTGCCTAAGAGTCTCCTCCTGAATGCCTCTTTGTTGCTCAGATGTGGCCCTCTCTCTCTGGCTAAGCCAACTTGAAAGGTGAAATCACTGCCCTCCCCCCTACGTGGGATCAGACACCCAGGGGAGTGAATCTCCCCTGGCAACGTGGAATATGACTCCCGGGGAGGAATGTAGACCCGGCATCGTGGGATGGAGAACATCTTCTTGACCAAAAGGGGGATGTGAAAGGAAATGAAATAAGCTTCAGTGGCAGAGAGATTCCAAAACGAGCCGAGAGATCACTCTGGTGGGCACTCTTACGCACACTTTAGACAACCTTTTTTAGGTTCTAAAGAATTGGGGTAGCTGGTGGTGGATACCTGAAACTATTAAACTACAACCCAGAACCCATGAATCTCGAAGACAGTTGTATAAAAATGTAGCTTATGAGGGGTGACAGTGGGATTGGGAATGCCATAAGGACCAAACTCCACTTTGTCTAGTTTATGGATGGATGTGTAGAAAAGTAGGGGAAGCAAACAAACAGACAAAGGTACCCAGTGTTCTTTTTTACTTCAATTGCTCTTTTTCACTCTAATTATTATTCTTGTTATTTTTGTGTGTGTGCTAATGAAGGTGTCAGGGATTGATTTAGGTGATGAATGTACAACTATGTAATGGTACTGTAAACAATCGAAAGTACAATTTGTTTTGTATGACTGCGTGGTATGTGAATATATCTCAATAAAATGATGATTAAAAAAAAAAAAAAAAAGATCATGTAAACCTAAATGAAGTCAGCAACAGATGAAACAAGGAACAGAAAAGATATGACAAACAAAAACAATTACCAAAATGGCAGATGTAAGTTGCTTCATCAGAAATTACCATATATGTGAATCTTTCTGATCAAATGGCAGAGATTGACATTATGCTTATAGATGCATTATCCAATTCCCTGTTTTATGCAACAGACACACCTTAAATTCAAAGATACAAGTGGGTTGAAAGTGAGAGGATGGAAGTTAATATTTCATGGACATAGTAACCAAAGAGACTAACAGCAATATTAATATCAGAAAAAAATATACTTTATGTCAAAAACTGCTATAAGAGACAAAGGAGTGTTGTCATCAAGATAGTGGTATAAAACTTGCTGATGAATTTCGCCCTTTAAAAACAACAACAACAACAAAAACAACAAAAGGGTCAGAATCAACTTTGTCAAAATTTTGGAAGATTATTAAGTCTAGAGAACAACTAAATGATTGCTGAATCAGGGGGAAAAACACCAAACATAGTACAAAAATGACAGAACAAATTTACAGGGTCAGGCTTCTCCCCCATGCTTGGATTCACACAACAGTTTGTGGGAATCACAGTGGTGGTGATGCAGCCTGCATTCAATTGTGGGTCCCTGGGACCTGATCAAACTGCACTTTTTGCTGGGTGGCCAGAGTTCACTCAAGTGTGGTTATCTGAGTATGATCCACCCATGATGATGGTTTAGCATCCTGCACACATTTCTGGTGCAGATCCCCGGGGCCTGATTCCTGGTGCCCCTAAATGAAAATATTGGGTGTCTGTGTACATCAACCACAACTGGCTCTAGGGAAGATAGATCAGGCCATGGGTCTGGTTCACCTAACCAGAAGTTACTATGGGCAGAAAAGTAGGATGGAAAGGGGAAGTTGAGCTGTGGAACTGCAAAATGGAACCATGGCTGAAAGCAGGAATGGAAAGACAGACCATCATATAGAAGTGTAGCTGAGCTGAAAATAATTCCCACAGAGGAAAAAAACATAATAAAAGCAAAGAGCACATAAAAACAAGACCTATCTATATGCTATCTACAAAAAACTCACTTTAGACACAAGGACAAAAATAGACTGAATGTGAAAGGTTGGTAAAAGATATTTCATGCAAACAACTACCAGAAAAAAAGTGGGAGTAGCTATATTAATATCAGATAAATTAGACTTCAAATTAAAAACAATTAACAGACACAAAATAAGACAACATATATTAATAAAAGGGACAAATCATCAAGACAACATGACAATCATAAATATTTATGCACCAAGCCAGAGTGTCCCCAAATACATGAGGCAAACACTAACATCACTGAAGGGAGAAGTAGATACCCCTACAATAATAGTTGGAGACTTCAATAAACTGCTCTTATCAATGGATAGAACATTTAGACAGAGGATCAATAAGAAAAATATATGATGAATTTTGTGATAAATGAACTATACTTGACAGGCAATTATAGAACACTACACCCCACAACAGCAGTATACACATTCTTCTCAAGTGCTCATGTATTATTCTCTAAGATAGACCACATGTTGGGTCACAAAAAAAGTCTCAAAAAATTATAAAAATTTTGATATAATACAAAAAAGTTTCTCAGACCATAATGGAATGAAGTTGGAAATAAATAACAGGCACAAGGTCAGAAAATTCACAAATATATGGAGGCTATATAACACAATCTTAGACAACCAGTGGGTAAAGGAAGAAATTAGAAGAGAAATTAGTAAACACCTCAAGGCAAATGAAAATGAAAACACAACATATCAAAACTTTGGGATGCAGCAAAAGTGGTGCTGAGAAGGAATTTTATTGCCCTAAATGCCTATATTAAAAGAGAAGAGAAAAAATTAAGAAATTAACTGGTCACCTGGATGAACTAGAGAAAGAAAAGCAAACTAACCCCAAAGCAAACAGAAGGAAAGAAATAAAGATTAGAGCAGAAATAAATGAAATTGAGAAGAGGAAAACAATAGAGAGAATCAAGAAAACAAGAAGTTGGTTCTTTGAGAAAATCAATGAAATTGATGCACTGTTAACTAGGCTAACAAAAAAAGAGGGCAGATGCAAATAAACACAATTAAAAATGGGAAAGGGGACATAACTCCTGACCTCACAGAAATAAAGGAGATAATGAGAGGATGCTATGAGCAACTGTATGCAAATAAACTAAACAACTTACATGAAATGAACAACTTTTGAGAAAAGCATGAACAAACAACTTTTACTCAAGAAGAAACAGATGGCCTCAACAAACTTACCACAAGCAAAGAGACTGAGTCAGTAAACAAAAAGCTCTCCCAAAAGAAAATTCCAGGCGCCAGATGGATTCACGTGTGAATTCTGCCAAGCATTCAGGAAAATTAATACCAATCCTGCTCAAACTCTTCAAAAAAATTGAAGAGGCAAGAAAGCTACCTAACTTGTTCTATGAAGCCAACATCAACCTAATACCAAAGTCAGACAAAGATACTACAAAAAAAGAAAATTACAGACCAATATCTTTAATGAATATAGATACAAAAATCCTCAACAAAATACTCACAAATTGAACCCAGCAGCACATTAAAAGAATTATACACCATGACCAAGTGAGATTTATTCCAGGTATGCAAGGCTGGTTCAACACAAGAAAATCAATTAATGTAATACACCACATCAATAAATCGAATTGGAAGAACCACAAGATCATCTCAATTGATGCAGAAAAGGCATTTGACAAAATTCAACATCATTTCTTGATGAAAACATTTCAAAGGATAGGAATAGAAGGGAACTTTCTCAGTATGATAAAGGCAATATAGGAAAAACCCACAGCTAACATCATATTAGATAGGGAAAGACTGAAAGCTTTCAAGAACAAGACAGAGTTGCCCATGGTCACCATTGTTATTCAACAACATGCTGGAAGTTCTAATTAGAGCAATTAGGCAAGAAAAAAGAAATAAAAGGCATTCAAATTGAAGAGGAAGAAGTAAAACCTTCACTGCTTGCAGATGACATGATCCTGTATGTAGAAAATCCAGAGAAAATCTACAGAAATGCTACTAGAGCTAATCAATGAATACAGAAAAGCAGCATACAAGATCAATGTGCAAAACTCAGTAGTGTTCCTATATGCAATAAGCATAAGGAGAAGGAAATTGTTCCAGTTTGCTAATACTGCCATATACAAAATACCAGGAAATTGATTGGCTTTTATAAAGGGGGTTCATTTGGTTATCAAGTTACAGTATTAAGGCCTTAAAGTGTCCAAAGTAAGGCATCAACAACAAGAAACCTTCCCTGAAGGATGGCTATTGACATCTGGAAAATCTCTGTTAGCTCAGAAGGCACATGGCTGGCATCAGCTTGCTCCCAGGTTGCATTCCAAAATGGCATTCTCCAAAATGTTACTCCTGGGGCATTTTGTCCTCTCTTAGCTTCTCTGGAGAAAACTCTGGGCTAGCATAAGTCTGTTTTCAATGGCAGTCTCCAAAATGTCTCTCTCTGTGGCTCTCCAAAATGTCTCTGACAGCAGCTCTCTGTGTTCCTTCTGTTTTCAGCTCATTTATATAACTCCAGTGATTTAATTCATACCAACCCTAAATGGGTGGGATAACTTCTCCATGGAAATTATCCAATCAAAGATCTTACCCACAGTTGATTGAGTCATATCTCCATGGAAACAAAGGATTCCAACCTAATCAACACTATTATTCCAACCACAAGATTGCATCAGAGAACATATTTTGGGGGACATAATACATCCAAACTAGCACAGAAATCAAGAAAATAATTGCATTTACAATAGCAACCAAAAGAATCAATTATTTAGGAATAAACTTAGCCAAGGCCACAAAACACCTATACAGAGAAAACTACAAGAAACTGCTAAAAGAAATCAAACAGGACATAAAAAAATTGTAAGAACATACCATGTTCATTGACTGGAAGACTATATATAGTTAAGATGTCAATTCTACCTAAATTGATTTATAGATTCAATGCAAAACCAATTAAAGTCCCAAAACTTGCTTTGCAGAAATAGAAAAACCAATAACCAAATTTATTTGGAAGGACAGGGTCACCAAATAACCAAAAATACCTTGAGAAAGAGGAACAAAATGGGAGGTCTCACACTACCTGACTTTGAAGCATGCTACAAAGCTACAGTGGTCAAAACAGGATGGTACTGGCATAAAGACAGATACACAGAAAAATGGAATTGAATTGAATGTTCAGAAATAGACCTTCTCATCTACAGACAATTGATATTTGATAAGGCAGTCAAGCCAGAGCAACTGGAAGAGAGCAGCCTCTTCCATAAATGGTACTTGGAGAACTGGCTATTCATATCCAAAAGAATGAAAGAGGACTCCTCTCTTACCCCTTATACAAAAATTAACTCAAAATGGATCAAAGACCTAAACATTAGCACTAAGACCATAAGGCTTTTAGAAAAAAATGTAGGAAAATTTCTTACATATCTTGTGATAGGAGGTGGTTTCCTAGACTTTACACTCAAAGTGCAAATAATGAAAGAAAAAATAAATGGGATTTCCTCAGAATTAAACACTTTAGATATCAAAGGAATTTGTACAAAAAGTAAAAAGGTAGCCTACACAATTGGAAACAATATTTGCAAACCACATTTCAGATAAGGGTTTAATAACCAGAATATATAAAGAGATCCTACAACTCAACAACATAAAGAGAAAAAGTCCAATTAAGAAATTGGCAAAAGACATGGTCAGTTTTTTGAAGAGCAAATATGAATGACTCAAAAACATATGAAAAGATGCTCAGCTTCAGTGGCTATTAGGAAAATGCAAATCAAATCATGAGATATCATCTCACACCTACTAGAAAGGACATTATAAAAAAAAGTAAATTACAAGTTCTGGAGAGGATGTGGAGAAAGAGACACACTTATTCACTGTTGGTGGGAATGTAGAATGGTGCAGCCTCTCTGGAAGGCAGTGTGGCAATTCCTTAGGAAGCTAAGTATTGAATTGCCATATGATCCAGAATTTCCATTACTAGGTATATACTCAGAGGAATTGAAAGCTAAGACGTGAATGGACATTTATAAACTGATGTTTATAGCAGCATTACTCACAATAGTCAAAAGGTGGAAACAGCCCAAATGTCCATCAATGGATGAGTGGATAAACTTTGGTATATACACATGATGGAATATTATTCATCTGAAAGACAGAACAAAGTCACAGAACATATAATAATATGGATGAATCTTGAGGACATTATGTTGAGCAAAGTTAGTAACAAAAGGGCAAATACTGTATGGTCTCACTAATATGAACTAACATTAATGAGCAAACTTTGAGAGTCAAAAGCTGAGAACACAGGTTATCAGGAGTAGAAAGAGGATAGAGATCAGACATTTGATGCTGAAAGAGTATAGAATGCTCAACAGAATTGATTGTGTAGATACAGAAATAGAGAGTGTAGTACACTGTGATGGTAGAACAACATTGGAAGTACAATGGACAAAGATGGCTTTGGGTACAGCTGAAAGAGGGGAGTGAGGGGCAAGTATGACACCAGAAGGAAAGATAGACAATAAAGACAGGGACTGTATTACTTAGTGAAACCTAGAATGGTCAATGATGGTGACTAAATGTACAAACATAAAAATGTTACGTGTTGGAAAACAAATGACTATCAACCTTGCAAGGTGTTGAAAAAGGATGATATTGAGGAAAAATACCAAAGCAAACTGGAGTCTATGGTTAAGAATAACATTTTAATATGCTTCCATTAAATGTACAAAGGCAATATACCAAAGCTAAATATCTGTGAGAGGGGGATATAAGAGAGGGATATGGGATTCTTGGTAGTGGTGTTGTTGTCAGACTTTATTATTATATTGTATTGTATGGCATTTCCATTTTTTTATCTTTTTATTCTTTAAAAAAATTTTGAAGTTGAAAATGTTCAAGTGCTGATTGTGGTGATGAATGCACAACTATATGATGTTACTGTGAACAACTGATTGTACAATGTGGATGATTGCACAGTATGTGAATATATCTCTATAAAATTGCAGGGAAAAATACAAAGAGTGGGATACAAGTGCTGGAGAAAACATGGAGAGAGGGATGTCCCTATGTACTGTTGCTGGAGATGTAGAATGGAGTATCCTATCTGGAGGACAGTGTGGTGGTTCCACAAAAAGCTCAGTATGTGGGTGTCATAATGTCCTGCAACTTGATTATGGGATATATACTTGAAAGATCTGAAAACAGGGAAATGAATGGACATTTGTACACTGGTGTTTATGGCAGCAATATTCATAATTGGCAATGGATGGTGGTGGTCTAGGAGTACATCGACTGATAAATGGAATGGTGAACTGTGGTGTGTGCATGCATAGAATATTGAGCAGCTGCAAGAAGGAATGAAGCTGTGAGACACAGAATTAGGTGAATGGATCTTGAGGACAGCATTTTGAGTGAAGTACACCAGAAATGAAAAGACATACATTATAATACCTCACTAATATGGACTAACTCTAACGTGAAAACACTGAAAATTGAATATTAGAGCACAGCTTATCACAGGAATGCTTATTGTAGTGGTCCCTAGATTGTAAGCTCATACAGCAGTCACATCCATTCCTCAGTTGTAGTAGTTACCTAAATTCTGAGATTCTGATCTCTTTGTTATAACCTGGTAGGTCTCTGGAAATTTTGTTATCTGTGTGACACTTGCAACTCAGAACTAGAGCTTGGCTGCTATGAATTTCAGTATTGCCTCATACAGCAACTGTTAAAAAAGCTGAAAAAGAATTCAGACCTCAATTAGAGACATGAATGAAGTAGATCTGGTTATGATTAATGCAAATCAGACCAAAGGGTAAAGGACAATATTTACTGTGTTCTAAAATTTTAATTTCAGTGTGAAACCAAGGGAAGAGATGTTCACTTGGTGCAGGATCTGTATTTTCTGTAGCACACTAAATAATTAAGCTTGTATGGCCAGTTTCTTCAAACAGCATAATTACATGGAAATTTCAATAGGAAGTGAGATCAAGTAGGTTTGTATAGGTTAGTGTGAAATTCCAATACATCCCAAAGTAATTTGGGCAGAGAATGAGGATATATTTGCAGGGACCACTGGGGAACGGGGAAAGAAGGTGGCAATTTTGACTTCCCCACCTGGGTTGCTACTGGTTTTCTCACAAATGTTGAAGACTGAAAGTTTGGTAGGATGAGTCCTTGGTCTTAGGATGTGCCCTTGTGAGGCTTGTTGCTCCAAAGGAGAGGCTGAGCCTACTTTTAGTTTTGCCTAAGTGTCTCCTCTAGGAAACCTCTCTGTTGCTCAGATGTGGCCCTCTAAGCCCACACAGCAGGTGAACACACTGCCCTGCCCCTAATGTGGAACTTAACACTCAGGGATATAAATCTCCCTGGCAATGTAGGATATGACTCCTGGGTATGAGCGTGGATATGGCATCATGGGATTCAGAAAATCTGCTTGACCAAAAGGGGGTAATGAAATGAAAGTCACTGAAAGATTTCAAATAGAGTTGAGAGGTCACTCTGGAGGGCATTCTTATGTGCTATATAGATATCCCTTTTTAGTTTTTAGTGTATTGGAATAGCTAGAAGGAAATACCTGAAACTGTCAAACTGCAACCTGGTAGCTCTGATTCTTGGAGATGATTGCATAACTATGTAGCTTACATGGTATGATTGATGGTGAAAATCTCCTGGTTCACATTCCTTTGTCAAGTGTATGGACACATGAGTAGAAAAAAGGGAACAAAAACTAAATGAAAAGTAGGGTGGGATGGGGGAATGGAATTCTTGTGGTGTTCTTTTTTACTTTTACTTTTATTTTTATTTTATTAATTTTTTGGAGTAAGAAAAATGTTCAAAAGTTGATTCCAGTGATGAATGCACAGCTAAATGATTCTACTCTGAATTGGTTGTACACTGTGAATAAATGTAGGATATGTGCATATATCTCAATATAACCATATTAAAAAAAAAACAAAGGCCACAGACAAAGGACCTTTGAGAAGTTGGGGAAAGGATCTCATTTTTTAGAAGGGAAACAGTCACACATATGGGGAATTCTTGAAAATTGTTCTCCAGAACCAGGGTAATACTCAATCTCAGAGATATCTGAAAACAACTGAACAGTTCACCACCGACTGTTCTATAGGTTCAGTATAACCAGGCTAATAGTTGAAGAAGAGCCTTAACACAGAGACAATCTACAATTAAAACCTTAGGTAAGACTGAGAACATGACTTCCAGAAGTAGCACATCAAAATAATCAAATGCTCAGACATCAACAAAATATTACAATATACACAAAGTAACAAGAAGAGATGAACCAATCAAAGGCACAAAATAAAAGGGAAGAACAGATGTTAGAACAACTAATCCAAGATGTTAAGTTAATTCTCTTAAATAAGTTCAAAAAGAATACTTGGGCATAAAAATAAAACAAGAAGACATTGCATGAACAAAGGAGTAAATAGAAATTTGAAAGAGAAACCAAACAGAAATTTGGGGATGAAAAACAGAATCATGGAGAATGAAAATATACTAAAGGCATTCATCAGAGGTTTTGAACAGGTAGAAGAAACAATCAGCAAACTAGAAGATAGGACAGTTAAAAATCATTCAGTCTAATGAGACAATAGGAAAAAGAATGAAAAAAGAGAAATGGCCTAAGAAACCTGTGGGACAACATGAATTATACCAACATACACATTATGGGGGTCTCAGAAGTAAAAGAAAAAAAGAAGGGGGAAGTAGGAATATTTGAAGAAAATATGGCCAGGAACTTCCCAATATTGATGGAAGACATGAATATAACACCCGAAAAGCCCAAGAAACTCAAAACAGGATAAATATCAACAATTATAGACCAATATATTTGATGGATATAAATGCAAAAATCCTCAACAACATTCTCACCAATTGAACCCAGCAGTACATTAAGAGAACTATACACTATGACCAAGTGAGATTTATTATTCAGGTATGCAAGGCTCATTCAACACACAAAAGAATAAATTAATGTAATACAGCACATCAATAAATGAAAGCAGAAAAAACACATGATCATCTTGATTGATTCAGAAAAGGCATTTAACAAAATTCAACATCCTTTCTTGATGAAAACACTTACAAGTTAGGAATAGAAGGGACCTTCCTCTATATGATAAAGGCAATATTTGAAAAACCCACAGCTAACATCATACTCAATGGGGAAAGACTGAAAGCTTTCCCTCTAAGATCAGGAAGAAGGCAAAGATGCTGACTGCCACTGTTGTTATTCAACATTGTGTTGGAAGTTCTAGCTAGAACAGTTAGGTAAGAAAAAGAAATAAAAGGCATGCAAATTGGAGAAAAGGAAGTATAACTTTCACTGTTTGCAGATGACATGATTTTATATGTGGAAAACCATGAAAACTCCACAGCAAAGCTACTAGAGCTAATAAATGAATACAACAAAGTGGCAGGGTACAAGATCAACATGTAAAAACAGCAGTGTTTCTATACACTTGTAATGAGCAATATGAGGAGGAAATCAAGAAAATATTCCATTTACAATAACAACCAAAGGAATCAAATATTTAGGAATAAACTTAAGCAAGGCAACAAAAGAACTATACACATAAAACTACAGGAAATTGCTAAAAGAAATCACAAAGAACCTAAATAAATGGAAGAACATACTGTGTTCCTGGAATGAAAGACTAAACATAGTTAAGATGTCCATTCTACCTAAATTGATTTATACATTCAATTCAATGCAAACTAAAATACCAACATCTTACTTTGCAAAAATAGAAAAACTAATGATGAAATTTATTTGGAAGGGCAGTGTGCACCAAATAGCCAAAAATATCTTGAGAAAGAGGAATGAAGTGGGTTTTCTCACACTACCTGACTTTAAAGAATATTACAAAGCTGCAGTGGTCAAAACATCATGGTAAAACATGAAGATAGTTGTGCAGACTAATGAGATTGGATTGAGTGTTCAGAAATAGACCCTATCATCTCTGTACAATTGATCTTTGATAAGGTAGTTAAGCCAATGCAACTGGGGCAGAACAGCCTCTTCAATAAATTGTGTTTGGAGAACTGGATATCTATATTCAAAAGAATTAAAAAGGACTCCTATCTCACACCTTATACAAAAATTAACTCAAACTGGATCAAAGACCTAAACATTCAATCTAAGACCATAACAGTTTTAGAAGAAATTTTAGGGAAATATCTTAAAGATCTGGTGATAGGAGGTCATTTCCTAGACCTTACACCCAAAGCATGAGCAATGAAAGAAGAAATAGACAAAAGGGATCTCCTCAAAATTTAACCCTTTTGTGCAGCAAAGGACTTTGTCAAAAATAAAAAGGCAGCCCTGAACAGCCAAAAATATATTGAGAAAGAGGAATGAAGATGGAGGTCTCACATTGCATGACTTTAAAGCATTCTATAAAGCTACAGTGGTCAAACAGCAGGGTACTGGCATAAAGATAGATATACTGATGAATGGAATCTGAGTGTTCAGAGTAGACTTTCTCATCTACAGACAACTGATCTTTGATAAGGCAGTCAAGCCAACACAATGGGAAAAAGCAGTCTATTTAATGAATGGTGTTTGGGTAACAGGATATCCATATCCAAAAGAATGAAAGAGGACTCCTAGTCACACCTTATACCAAAATTAAATCAAAATGGATGGAAGACCTAAACATTAATGCTAGGATGGTAAGACTTTTAGAAGAAAATGTAGGGAAATTTCTTAAAATCCTCAGAATAACCTCATCAAAAAAATCAGATGTGATAGTTTGAAGCTTTTATGTACCCCAGGAAAGGCCATGTTCATTTAATCCATTCCTGTGGTTGTAGACCTATTGTAGGTGGGAAATCTGATTAGGTTATTTCAATTGAGATTTGACCCACTTCTTTCAAAATGGGTCTTAATCATCTCACTGGAGTCCCTTATAAGAGGAATAAACACATACAGAAGCTTAGAGGTGAAATTAAGAGACACTCACAGAGAAGAGCACTAGAGAAGCTGTGAGAGGGAGCCACTGAAGCCAGAAGCTGAAAGCAATGAAACCCAGGAGAAAAACACCAGCAGACATTGCCATGTGCTGGTCATGTGACAGAGGATTCTGGATTGCCAGCAGGCTTTCTTCAAAGAACATATCATCCTGTTGATGTCTTGAGATGGACATTTTCATGGTCTAATTACTGTAAACTTTAAGTTAATATATACCCATTAAATAAACAAACCTATTTCTGGAGTATTGCATTCTGTCAGCTCTAGCCTACTCACAAGCAAAAAATCACAAGACACACTAAGAAACAGGAATATATGGCCCAAAGTAGCAAACTAAAACTTTGGACAAAATATAGGAGTTGAAACAGCTAATTAATGATGTTCAAACAAATCTCTTAAATCAATTCAAGGAGATGAAGGAAAATGTGGCAAAAGAGATAAAGGATATAAAGAAGATGCTGGGTGACATAAAGAAGAATTTGAAAGCATGCAAAAAATAAGAGAACTTATGGGAATGAAAAGCAAAATAGAAGAGAGAAAAAATACAGTAGAGACACACAAGGTCAGATTTGAAGAGGCAGAAGAAAGGATCAGTGAATGATAGAATAGATAGAATAGGACATTGAAAATATTATAGCCAAAAGAACAGACAGGAAAAGAATGCTAAATTTTAAGCAGGGTCTTCAGAAATTGAATGACAGCATGAACTGAAAAAGTATACATATCCTCTCCTAGAAGGAGAAGAGAGGGGGAAAGGAGCAGAAATAATATATGAAGAAATAATGGTCAAAACTTTCCCTACTCTTATAAAATACATCATTATTCAGGTCCAAGAAGCAAAATGTAATCTGAACAGAATAAATCAGTATAGAACTACTCCAAGGTACTTAATAGTCAGACTGTCAAACGCCAAAGACAAAAAGAATTCTGAAAGCAGGAAGAGAAAAGTGATTCATTACATACAAGTGAAGCTTGATAAGACTAAGTCCCAATTTCTCATCAGAATCCATGGAGGTGAGAAGTTGGTGGAATGACATATTTAAGATACTAAAAGAGAAAAAACTACCAGCCAAGAATTCTTTTTTGTTAAAACTGTCCTTCAAAAATGAGGGAGAGTTTAAAATATTCACAGATAAACAGACACTGAAAGATTCTATTAACAAGACACCTGCCCTATAAGAAATATTAAATGGAATGCCACAGGTTGAGAGGAAAAGACAGGAAAGAGAGGTTTAGAGGATAGTGTAGAAATGAAGACTATCAATAAGTGTAACTCAAAGGGTAAAAAGAGAGACAAAAATAAGATATGACATAAAAGCCAAGGGAGAAAATAGTGGAAGTGAGTACTGCCCTTACACTAATGACATTTAATGTTAATGGATTAAACTCCCCAATTAAAGGATATAGACTGGTGGAATGATTTAAAACCTGATGCACCTATATGCTGTCTAAAAGAGACTCACTTTAGTCCCAAGGACAAAAATAGGTTAAAAGTGAAAGGCTGGAATAATGTATACCATGCAAACAGTAACCAGAAAAGAGTGGGGGTAACTATACTAATAAAAAACAAAAGAGAATTTAAATGCAAAAGTGTTAAAAGAGAAAAAGAAGACATTATATATTAATGCACCAAGAATAAATAACCATCATAAACATTTATGCACCTAAACAGGGTGCCCCAAATTACATGAGGCATACACTGTCAAAACTGAAAGGAGAAATAGATATCCCTATAATAATGGTTGGAGACTTCAATGCCACTCTCATCAATAGATAGAACATCTAGACGGGATCAATAAGGAAACAGAGAACTTGAATAACATGATAAATGAACTAGGCACACTGGACATTTACAGAAAATTGCACCCTGCTACTGCAGGATATACATTCTTTTCAACTGTTCATGGATCAATTTCCAGGATAGAACAAATGTTGGGTCACAAAACAGGTCTCAATAAATTTTAAAAGATTGGAATTATACAAAGCGTATTCTATGATTGTAATGCAATGAAGCTGTGCCAGTTTGGATATATAATGCAATCTCCTGGGAACAGACCTATTAATCTTTTTGATTAGGGTGTGACCTCTTGATTGAATGTTTCCATAGTGATTTGATCCTGCATATTCAGGCTAGGTCTTGATTAGTTTATTGGAGTCCTTCAAAAAGAGCCAACACAGGCCCAGACATTTGCTGATGCTGATGCTTGGAGACATTTGCAGATGTGGACAGAAGGACATTTGGAGATGCTAAGCTAAGAGATGAAGTCCAGAGTTTTCCCTGGAGAATCTAAGAGAGGACCCCCGATGTTTTGAGAGAAATGCCCTGGGAGAAAGAAGCAATGACACATAGGAGCTGAGAGAGAGGAGCTAAGACAAAAGCCCAGAAACATTTTGGAGAAAGCCATTTTGAAACACAGCACAGGAGCAAAGAACCAGCAGATGGCAGCCATGTGCCTTCCCAGCTGACAGAGGTGTTCCAGATGCCATCAGCCATTCTTCAGTGAAGGTATCATCTTGTTGATGCCTTAGTTTGGACACTTAGAACAGTAAACTTGTAACTTAATAAATCCCCTTTATGAAAGTCTATCCATTTCTGGTATTTTGCATAATGGCAGCTCCAGCAAACCAGAACAGATTTTGGTACCAAAGAAGTGGAGTTCTGCTGAGTTTGCAATCACCAAACATGTTGGAACAGTGTTTTAAAAGGATAAGGGGAAGATTCTGGAAGAATTGTGAGGAACTTGATAGAAAAGTTCTAGACTGCTTTGAAGAGACTGTTGATGGAAATATGGTCTCTAAAAATACTTCTGATGAGGCCTTAAACAGAAATGATGAACGTGTCATTGCCAACTGGAAGAAAGGTGATCCTTGTTTTATAATGGTGGAAAATTAGGCAAAATTGAGTCCTGGTGTCAGCTGGAAGGCAGAATCTGAAAGCCGTGAGCTGAGATACTTAGCTGAAGAGATTTTCAAGCTAGATATTGAAAATGCATCCTGGCTTCTCCTTTCAGCTTATTGTAAAATGTGGGAGGATAGAGATAAGCTGAGAACTGAACTCTTGTGTACAAAGAAACCAGAAATTGATGGTCTGGGAAATTCTGGGCTTCCAGGAAGTGGGATGCCAGAGAATAGTACCCCACATGAAGATTTAATGAAACCTGGAACCAGCCAGTCATTTCAGTACAAGCCAGGATTGGAGATGGAGTTATCCAGGAAGGATTTGTGGAAAGTCCTAGTGATTGACAATATTATTGATCTCTACACAGAACCAACTTTTGGTTTTGTTCATTCTCTATTGTTTTTTATTCTTTGTCTCATTATTTTCCACTCTGATAATTCTTTCCTTTTATTTTTCTTGTTTTTATATGTTTTGAGGTAAGTTCTCTGATTAGAGATTTTTCTTCTTTTTTAATGTAAGCATTTAGAGGTATAAATTTACCTCTCATCATTGCCTTTGCTGCATCCCATAAATTTTGGTATGTTGTGTTTTCATTTTCATCAACCTCAAGAAATTTCCTCTTTGACTGATAGGTTGTTTAAGAGTTAATTTTTCAATTTCCACATAACTGTGCATTTTCCATTTCTCCCTCTGTTATTTATTTCTAGCTCCATTCCACTGTGGTCAGAGAAAGTACTTTTTATGATTTCAATATTTTTAAATTTATTGAGACTTGTTTTGTGACCTAACATATGGTCTATCCTGGTGAATTATCTATGTTCCCTAGAGAAGAATGTGTATTCTGCTACTGTTTGGTGAAGTGCTGTATATGTGGCTGTTAGGTTGAGCTCATTTACACATCATTCAGGTCCTGTATTTCCTTATTGATCTAATGCTTGGATGTTCTATACATTATTGAAATTAGTGTATTGAAATCTATTAATGTAGAACCTCCTTTTTCTCTCTTCAAACCTGTGAATATGTGCTTCAAATATTTGGGGGGCTATGCTTTTATGTGCATATATATTTATAATTATGCCTTCAGACCACAGTGACTATCTTTGTTCCTCATAACAGATTTTATCTGATATACTTAAGGATACCCAGGTTTCTTTTGGCTACTGCTTGCATGCTATATATTTTTTCCATCCTTTCACTTACAATCTACTTATCACTTTGAATTTAAGGTGAGTCTCTTGTAAATAGCATATGGTTAGATCATGCTTTTTAATCCATTCTGCCAATCTCGTCTTTTGATTGGGGAGTGTAATCCATTAACATTGAAAGTAACTATTGATAATGCTGGATTTTCTTTTGCAATTTTGCTGTTTTGTGTTTGTAAGTCTTATACTTTTTTGTCCCTCAATTCATCCATTAATACCTACTTACCTATTTATTTGACCTTTTGTATTCCGTCATTTTCAGATGCTTCTCATTTCTTTCTGAATGTATTACTCATGCATTTTCTTTGTGGTTACCATGGGTTTAAAAATTAGTGTCTTAAGTCTATCACAATCATATTTGCTTTGACACTAACTTATCTTCAATACATACACAAACATTGTTCCTATGTCCCTCAACCCCTCCACCATTTTTGTACTTGTTATAAATTATATACCTGTTCATTGTATATCCAAAACCATCAATTTACCTTACTTTTATGCATTTACTTTCTAGCATCTGTATTAAGCAGTAAGTTGAATTACATTGCAGTACAATATAATAGTACTAACATTTGTAATTAACCATATGATTGCCATTACCAGAAGTCTTTATTTCTTTATGCTTTATGGATTCACTCTCTAGTGTCCTTCCTTTCAGCCTGAAGAACTTCCTTTAGCATTGCTTGTAGGGCAGGTCTAATGGTGACAAATTGCTTCAGCTTTTATATATCTGGAAATGTCTTCATCTCTTCCCCATTTTAGAAAAAAGTCTCACCAGAAATAAAATTCTTGGTTGTCAATTGCTTTCTCTTAGCTCTTTAAGTATTCCAGCCCACTGTCTCATCATTTCCAAGGTTTCTGATGAGAGATCAGCACTTAATATGATTGGGACTCCCTTGTACATAAGTTTTCTCTTACAGCTTGCAGAAGTTTCTCCTTGTCCTTGGCATTGAACAATTTGATTGCTTTGTGTCTGGGTATGGTTCTCTTTGTATTTATCCTGTTTGGGGTTCACTGGGTTCTTAAACATGCATATTCATATCTTTTATAAAATTTAGAAACTTTTTGCCATTATTTATTTGAATATTCCTTCTGCCCCTTTCTCTCTTTCATCTCCTTCTGGAAATCTCATAATGTGTATATTGCTATACTTGATGGTGTCCAGACTCTGTTCATTCTTTTTTCTTTCTCCTCCTCAGCCTGAATCATTTTAGTTGTCTTTTCTTTAAAAACACTGATTCTTTATTCTGCCACCTCTAATCTGCTGTTGAAACCGTCTAGGAAAATTTTCATCCTGGTTATTTTGTTCTTCAACTCCAGTATTTCTCTGGAGAGAATCCCATATTGTTTATTCATTGTTTTCCTTATATCTTTGTGTTCTTCCCCTATGTTTTCCTTTATGACCTTGAGCATGTGGAGGATCATTATTTTAAATAATTGTTTGGTATGTCCAAGGTCTGATCCTTTCATTGATGGATACTGGATTTTTATCTTATTCCATCGGATGGGCCATCATTGCCTGTTTCTTTGTTTTTCTTGTAATCTTTTGTTTCATACTCTACATTTTAACATTTTGAAGTGTTAACTCTGGGATTTATTCTCTAGGCACTCCCTTAAGTTTGTATACAGCTAGTGATATAACAGATTTTCTTGAATGCTAGGAGCTATTCAAAACAAAACAACAAAAAAAGCCAAGTGTATTAGTAAGGGTCTCTAGAGAAACAGAAACAACAGGAGATATCTGTTAATAGTATGAGATTTTATAAACGTGTCTCACACAACTGTGGGGATGCATGAGTCTAAATTCTATAGGGCAGGCTGTGAGCTGACATTCAGATGAAGGTCTTTGATGAATTCCCCAGGAGAGGCTAGCTGGCTGAAGTAGACACTAAGGTTCTCTCTTCTGTCCACTAAAGCTACCACCTCCCCCTTAAAAGACTTCCATTGATTAGATTAAATATCTCTCACTGCAGAAGACACTCCCCTTAGCTGACTGCAGATATAATTAGCCTCAGATGCAATCAACATACTGATGATTTAAATCCATGAAATGTCCTCACATCAACAGATAGGCCAGTGCTTTCTTGACCAGACAGCTGGGCACCATCACCTGACCAAACTGACACATGAACCTAACCACTACACCAAGGCAAAAGGCACCTTTCACTCTCATGGCAAAGTATGTCTGCTTTGGCTGGTGGTCTCCTTTAGAGCTTAGCCCTCTTATCAAGCAGATCAGCCTTAGGCAATTGGGAAATGCAGGATCCTCTCTGTTTTATCTGAACCAATGTGGAGTTTAACCCAGGAGCCTGCTTCTTCTCCTGGACCTGTGCTGACCAGAAATTCCCCGTTTACAGTCCACAGTAGTTTGAGTGAATGCCCCCTCTACTGCTTTTGGAACAGAACTCCTCCCCTCCTGGGAGCTCTTTCAAGTGACTTAATGCAGGTAGTTCTTTGCCCCAAACCATCATCTCAACTTAATTGTTTCTCACACTGTCTCATCTGTCTGCAAGTGTCTTCTCTCTCTCAGGACAAACTCTGGGAGGGTAAGACAGAGACATTTTCCCCAGCTCTGACACTAAGAATTTCACCCAATAGATTGACACCGAGATAAATACACCTCAGTATGCACACAGGTACCACCTGCTCCCTCTGGAACTGGTTCAGGGACTCACAATGGGAGCACAAGCTGCCTCCACCCTGTATTGTTGGGGGGATGGGGGTGAGTCCAGCAAGTGTGCCAGGAGCTTCTTCTATGGCTTTTGAAGTTGTGTTTTCTTATTTAAGTACTTTCCCAGTTAAGGTAGTCCTTTAACAGTTCTGTGTAGTTTTGAATAATGTTATTGTCTTTAAGATTCCTCTGCTCCCTTTGCCCCAAGAAGGTTGGAACAATGGCCACCCTCAGATCCAGCCACCAGTGATCTGATGTAGCTGATCAGAGTTAGAGATTTGGAATCAGACTATATATCCCCAGAGTTTGGAGAAATACTTCTTTGTGTCCTACCTAGCACCAGCATGCTGAGCTAAGAGCCAGAGCTCTGGTCCCCACTACTGCCAAACATGAGGTTGTGGCAAAATGATGTTAGCACTGCATGGAGGGTGCAACTCAACATTCTTTATAACAATTTGCCAGCCTCTTCCTCCTGCTTCTCCCTGGATGCTGTTCAGTGTTCTCCTAGACTCCAGAGTTTCAAAGTGTTTTGTTCAGATAGTTCCTTCCAGTTCAATATTTGTTTTGGTAGAGGGAATGATTCCCAGAACTTCCACTCCATCTTCCCACTCATTCAGAGACTTTTTGAAATGACTTTTCTAAACTCTCAAGATCCAAACAAACATTTCCTTTTGTATCTCCCTTAGTTGTAGTCATAGATTTTTAGAAGTGGAAGGATTGTTAAAAATAATTTAGTTTACCCTTCCACTGCATTTTTTAGAAAAGGAAACTAAGTCCAATATCACATGTCCTGGAGAAAGTTACCTGCTTGATGGTTGGAGGAGACTGCTTTCCTTTTAGAGTTCAGTAACCCAACTTGAGCTTGTTTAGTTGAATAATGAATTAGCTTCTTCCTCTTTGTTTCGGGATTTTCAAAGAAGTTGGTATAATACAAGACCCAGACAAACCTTGGGACACTGATTATTCACAACATTTTAATCATGAATTCCTTATTCTGCAACATACTTCAGAAATTATTTAATATATTTCGTTGCATCTTGCATGTGTGCAGCGGACCCAGATTAGAGCATATTGTAGATCACCCTTGTTCTTAAAAATCTACAGATGTGACTTTCAATAGCCTAGATGATTCACCTAAGTCTTAGTTTGTCAAAACTGCTATAACATGTAATGCTTGATGTGTTGGCTTAAACACAGTAATTCATTGGCTCACAGATTTGAGACTAAATTAAGTTGAAATTCAATATACCATCCAGGCTTCCATTCTCCATGAGGCATTAACTATAGCATTCTGGCGCTGTCTGTCAGCAAACTTTAGGGTTCCTTGGCTTTTCTTTCACATGGTGATGTCCTCTCTTAGCTCTTCTGGGTTTCCCTGACATGCTGCTTCTCCCCATGGTCTTCTCTTTATGAGGATTCTGGTAATACAGATTAAGACCCACCCTGGTGTATTCAGTTTGCCACATATTATCTAAAAATAACATCTTTAAAAGGTTCTATTTGCAATGGGTTTGTACACACAGAGTTATGGACTAGGATTAAGAACATGTCTAAACTGGTGTACACAATTCAACCTACGATAACCTATGTCAGAGTTAAATACTATTTTCTTTTCTCAATTCTTATTCATGCAGAGTAAATCTCATTATTCTGTTCTGTCTGTAGTGAGTGTAAAAAGTTATATCCCATCCCTCTCATATGATAATGCCTCAAAGGAATGTTTTAATACCTGGACATTCTTTCTACATTATTGGAATGGATAGCTATGTAGCATTGTCAAGCAGCATTGTATGAATATTTGATTTTCATTTTAAATAACGCAGCATTAAAGAGTCACATTTCTGGACATTTGATTGACTAGCAACTTATTTATTCAGGAGAATGAAGATAAACTTGCTGCTGTTTGACTTTTTAGTTCTCTTAGCATCCACTCTGCATAAATAAAACTACCTTCTCCTTGAGTCTTGGGTGCTTGGGTCTTAAAGATTAATAGCAAGGAGCACTATTTTCTGAACTAGTTGACATTCCCTTGAGGAATAGCATTAGTCTGATGTATACAGCAATTATCCCATAATGGATATATTTATCTCTTTGATTCAAGAGTTTAAATAATATCCACTATCATTACCTATTCTGCATTAGGCCAAGAGCTGACTGCAGTTCTGCCTCTCAATGAAAGGGTCACATCTAACATACAGCTGTGGAATTTAAAAATAAGAACTTGCCACATGCAAGAGTAGTTCCATTTATGTGATGGAAGTTTTGGCTCAGGTTCTAATTTCTACTCTCATAGAAGTTGCTTAGTTCCTCCCCTTACCCTAAAGATTTATGGTATTGAGAGTGCAGACCTGAACTCAACTTACTACAAGTCACCTGTTGTCCAACAATCCAAGAATTGAAACTAAACTTTGTAATCATATACAGATGAAAAAGAGTAAGTAAACTTTTAAAAATATTTTCTGCCCACTGACCCTTTGAAGGTGGGAGAGGAGGAAACTCACTTGAAAAGAAATAACTTTGGTCTTAATTCCCTGTTTCTTATTCATGACTGGATGATTTGTATGTGAATATGAAAGCAAAGTGTTTTAGACCTGCAAGAACTCTAGGATTATGTAGTCCAATATCTCATTTATGGATGATGAAGAAGCAGCCTGGAGAAGTGACATGGCTGGTTCAAAGTTACTGAGTTATCTAGGGAAGGAGCTGAGACAGAAACTAAGTCTGTGAATGCTTTAACTATTAATCCTTCCACTATCTTTTCTTTTCTTGGTATTATGAGATATGATTTGTCATATATAAAGTCCTTGAGAATATTGGAAGCAATGAGGACAACCACAGGAGAACTAACTGCTCTTTCTATTTCCTGAGTCAGGAAAAGAGAAATAACTTATGTTTTGGTAGAATGGATAAAGTTAGTTATAAGGAAGATCTTTCTAATAATGGAGATGCTCAGAAACTACTATAGAAAGTTATTTGCCTTTCATCAATATCTTAAAATATAGGCCAGGTATCCAACCATTTTTAAAGGAATATGTGGAAGTCCTTCATGGAATAAAAAGCTCTCAGCCTGAAGACTTGTGTCTTTGTAAGGCACTCAGACTTTTGTATTTGCTTTGAAATCACTTTTTAGATGTGAAGAAGATCAGGAATCAGAATTAATGAGAAATGAAAAATAAGTTTTCCACAGTTCCACAAGGGTCCCATTAGGTACCTTTAAAGCTCAACCTGTTCTATTTCTTTAGTTACTGTCTTCTTGCAGCTTTCCATTTACAGAATTTTCTCTGCAAACATATTTATTTCTTTTATTTTCTTCCATGAGAGAGAAACACAGTAAATAACCCCCAAAAATGTATTAGATGACTAAGGTTGTGGTATAGAAAAGTTTCATTCCCTAAAATTTTTACCTTGCATTTATATGATATCTTTGCAATTCTCTGGTGATAGATATTTTCAAATGCCTGTAAATGGACTTTTAATATGCTGTCATTCTTGTGATTTGTCCAGAATGAACATGTTATTTTTCCATTTTCTTATTCCATATTATAGAACTCCTCTTCTGATTTCAGTGAATGAATTCAGATATGATGTCCCATTTCAAAAGATGCCATTTTGAATTGTTTCCTCATTATTTACATCCCTGTTTATAAAGCAAACTCTTGATGACAAGCCTGACAGTAAATCTCACAAGTTACCTGCATTTTGCAGGTTCCAAGCTGCTTTGTCCTCTACCAAAGGTGTTTAGCCTTCTATAGTGCCTTTCCTCATAATTTTCTCTAATGTTTCTAACCTCACAGAATGGCTTACTTTATAAATGCATACATACGTACATGCATTTCAACACATATTTGTCCCTAAGAAGGTTGCACTAAACCATGCAAATGCTGCAGAAATACTAAAAAAACAATTCAATCTGTAGCCAAAAAAATGCGTATAAGTATTCAAAACATAGTTTGGACAAGGATTGAGGTTTCTGTCTTGAAACTATGATTAAAGAAGGAAACAAAAATCTCTGGAAGAGCCCTATACTGGGAGTTAGAAGACAAGACTTCTAACTCATTATAATCATGTGGCTTTGGATAAGTAATTTTTTTTGTGAGCCTTAGTCTTAATAAGTGTGTATTGGTGGAGGTGTAGGGGAGATACAATTAGAAAAATTCTGAAAGTCCACTCCTATCCAGGAAAAGGTAGGGAGCAGATCAAGTTACCATTTTAACATGCATCTATTTCACCTCTTATACATAAACATATGTGTAGCTCTGTTATACTACTTTAAGTACAGCATTAGTTGAATTTACTGGAATATTTTTCTAGGATTTCATACATAGGCATTGCAATAAACAGTGAACTTGATGAGTTTTTGTTGCTTGCATGTGCATATATGAGTTATCTTTCTTTGTATACAGAAGGCAGAAAACTCTCTGGAGAATGAAAGAGCCTGGGCATGGAGTGTAACTACAACCTCTCCAATATCTAGGTAACAGTCATAAAATTTAGATTTGAAAAGAGTCAATTAAGTCTTTCAGTTATTCATTCCCCAAAGAAAAACTCCAAAATGTCTCAGATAATGGTTTAGGAAAGGTAAAAAAGAAGCAAATAATTGCAGCAACAGCAATAATCCCTCACATTTCATTATTTTCTTTCCACTATTAAGCACAATCTTATCTGTGAGGTAGAAAAACAGATTTTTTTCCTACTTTTAAAGGGAGGAAACTGAGACTGCAAATGGCTTGGTGATTTCTCCACTTATGCAACCTGTCCCTGGCAAAAGCAAGATTAGAACCATTGGCATTAGCCTTTTCTATTCCCTGAGAGAATTTAATCCAATTTTATTGACATATATTCACATATCATACAATCATCCAAAGTGTACAATCAGTTATTAACAGTATCATCACAGAGTTGTGCATTCATCACAACAATTTTTTAAATTTTTCATTACTCTAAAAAATACAAATACAAACAAAAATAAATAAAAGTAAAAAAACACCCAAAACATCCCATACCCCTCCTCTGCCTTATTATTCATTGACTTTTGGTCCCCATTTTTCTACTCATCTGTCCATCACTTGATAAAGAAGTGTGAGCCACAAGGTTTTTATAATCACAATACAATTTATAGTTATATGGTGATCCTCAAGAATCAAAGATACAGGATTGCAGTTCAACAGTTTCAGCTATCTCCTTCTAGCTATTCTAATACACTAAAAACTAAAAGGGTTATCTACATAATTCATAAGAGTAACCTCCAGAATGACCTCTTGACTGCATTTGAAATCTCTCAGCCACTGAAACTTTATTATGTTTCATTTCTCTTTCCCCTTTTGGTTTAGAAGTCTTTCTCAATCTTTTTATGCTGGATCCAGGCTCATCCCTGGGAGTCATGTCCCATGTTGCCAGGGAGACTTAAACCCCTGGGAGTCATGTCCCACATAGGGGGAAAGGCAGCAGTCCACCTGCCAAGTTGGCTTAGAGAGAGAGGTCACACCTGAGCAACAAAAGAGGTTCTCTGGGGGTGACTCTTAGGCACAATTATAAGTAGGCTTAGCCTCTCCTTTGCACTTACAAGCTTCACAAGGGCAAGCCCCAAAACCAAGAGCTCAGCCAATTAAACTGATAGTTCCAATGCTTGCAAGAATATCAGGAATTCTCCAGGTAGGGATGTTTAATATTTCCATATTTTTACCCAGTCTCTCAAGGAGGCTTTGCAAATACTTTTTATTCTCTACCCAAATTACTCTGGGATGTATTGGGGCTTCACACTAAACTGTAAAAACCAACCAGATCTCACTCCCTATTCAAGGTTCCAGGTAATTAAACATTCCAGGTAGTGTTTGAATAAACTGACCATACAAGTTAAATTATATAGTGTGCTATAGAAAACATAGATTTTTCACCAAATAAACATCTTTTCCTTTAGTCCCACACAGAAGCTGAAGTTTTAAAATGCAGTCAATATCACCCTCTACCCTTTAGTCTTATCTACCCCAGTCCCAACCAAGTCCATATCATTCACATCTCCAATCAAAATCTGATATTTTTTCATTCTTTCCATATCTTAATAAAATAATAGTAAGAGGTATTATGACCATGAACTTTTAGTGTGCTTTTTTTTAGATTCCATCCCAAGATAAATTGTCATTTTCTTACATTATCTTTGCTTAGTTTTACAATCATCACTCTCAACTTTAAACATTTATCATAACATAATACACCCCAGAGCTCTTATCAGCTGCTAATTATTCATCCTTAGTATTATTGTATTGTTGGTAAGATATTCTTATCAAATATAGTCTATAATATGTAGTGGCTAGTTTTTCCATATATCACTCTGTTAGCCCTCTGCACCAGTGTCATACTTTGTAAGTATATCCTGTTAACACTTATTTAGGTTTGTGATGCTACTCTGTGGGTTATATGCCCTTAAACAACCATTTACAAACATGTTTGCCTTCAATGTGTCACTGATACTTATAATCCCATTGACAAACTACAGTCACACCTGACCATTCCCACACCATTAAGTTCATCCTCATTATCATATCCATACATATTAGATTCCCATTCCCCCTGCACTAACTTTTGTCAATCTCTAGGTCCCCTATATTCTACATTATAAGACACTTATTTTACATTTTCATGGAGTTCACATTAGTGTTAACACACTATCTCTTCTTTTGTGTCTGGCTTATTTCACTCAACCTTGTGTCTACTAGGTTCATCCATGTTGTCATGTTTCATGACCTCATTCCTTCTAACTCACTACATAGTATTCCATAGTATGTATGTACCACATTTTGTTTATCCACTCATCTGTTGAATGACATTTGGTATGTTTCCACCCTTGGCAATTGTGAACAATGGTGCTATGAACATTGGTGTGCAAATATCTGTTTGTGTCACTGTTTTCAGATCTTCTGGTTATATACAGAGAAGGGAAATTGCTGGATCATAGGGTAACTTGATATCTAGTTTCTGAGGAGCCACAAGTCTTCCATAGTGGCTGAACCATTATACAGTTCCACTGGCAATGAATGGGTCCAATTTCTCCATATCCTCTCTAGCATTTGTAGTTTCCTGTTTATTTAATGGCAGCCATTCTTATTGGTGTGAGATGATATCTCTTTGTGGTCTTGATATGCATCTCCCTAATAGCTAGTGAAGATGAACATATTTTCATGTGTTTTTTAGCCATTTGTATTTCCTCCTTGGAGAAATGTCTTTTCCTATCTTTTGCCCATTTTGTAATTGCAGTTTTGTACTATTGTAATTGAGTTGTAGGATTTCTTTATATATGCAAGATATCGGTCTCTTATTAGATACGTGGTTTCCAAATATTTTCTCTCATTGAGTTGGCTTCCTCTTCATCTTTTAGACAAATTCCTTTGAGTTATAGAAGGTTTTGATTTTGAGGAGTTCCCATTTATTTATTTTTTCTTTCATTGCTTGTGCTCTGGGTATAAGGTATAAGAAGTGACCTCCTAATACAAGGTTTTGAAGATGTTTCCCTACATTATCTTCTAGGAGCTTTATGGTACTCTTTCTTATATTGAGGTCTTTGATCCACTTAGAGTTAATTTTTGTATAGGGTGTGAGGTAGTGGTCTTTTTCATTCTTTTGGATATGGATAGTCAGTTCTCTCAGCTCCATTTGTTGAAGAGACTGTTATGTCCCAGTTCAGTGGATTTGGGGGGGGGTGTCTTATCAAAAATCAGTTGACTATAGATCTGGGGTTCTATTTCCAAATTCTCAATTGGATTCCATTGATTAATATGTATATCTTTGCGCCAATGCCATGCTATTTTGACTACTGTGGCTTTTTAGTAGGCTTCAATGTCAGGAAGTGTAAGTATTCCCACTTTGTTTTATTTTTTTTAGAATGCTTTTATCAATTCAAGGCCCCTTTCCCATCCAGATAAATTTGATAACTAGTTTTCCAAGTCTGCAAAGTAGGGTGTTGGAATTCTCATTGGTATTGCATTGAATCTGCAGATCAGTTTGAGTAGGATTGACATCTTCATGATGTTTAGCCTTTTTAACCATGAACGCAGAATATCTTTTCATTTCTTTAGGTACACTTTTATTTCTGTTAGTAAAATTTGGTAATTTTCTGTGTAGAGGTCTTTTACATGCTTGGTTAAGTTTATTCTAGATTACTTGCTTTTTTCAGTTGCTATTGTGAATGGAATCTTTTTCTTGAGTGTCTCTTCAGTTACATCATTTCTAGTGTATAGGAACATTACTGACTTATGTGCATTAATCTTGTATCCTGCCAATTTTTTGAATCTGTTTATAAGCTCAAGTAGGTATGTCATTGATTTCTTAGGGTTTTCCAAATATAAGATCATATCATCTACAAATAATGACAGTTTTACTTCTTCCTTTCCAAACTGGATGCCTTTTATTTCTTTGTCTTGCCAGATTTCTCTGGCTAGAACTTCTAGCACAATGTTGAATATTAGTGGTGACAGTGGCTATCCTTGTCTCATTCCTGATCTTAGAGGGAAGTCTTTCAGTCTCTCACTATTGAGTACTATGCTGGCTGTGGGGTTTTCATATATGCCCCTCCCCTTATCATATTGAGGAAGATTCTGTCAATTACTACATTTTGAAGTGTTTTTATCAAAAAAAGATGCTGAATTTTGTCAAATGATTTTTCAGCATCTATTGAGATAACCATTTGATTTTCCCCTTTTGATTTGTTAATGTGTTAAATAACATTGATTGGTTTTCTTATGTTGAACCACCCTTGCATTCCTGGTGTATGATTTCTAAATGCATCTTTGGATTCAATTTGCAAGTATTTTTGAGTATTTTTGAATCTATATTCTTTATGGAGATTGGACTGTAGTTTTCCTTCCTTGTAGCATCTTAATCTGGTTTTGGCATTAGAGTGATGTTGTCTTCATAAAATAAGTTAGGTACTGTTCAATTTTCTTCAATTTTATGAAAGAGTTTGAGTAGAAATTGTGCCAATACTTTTTGGGAAATTTTATAAAATTCCCCTGTGAAGCCATTTAGCCCTGGGAATTCATTTGTAGAAAACTTTTTGATGACTGATTAGATCTCTTTACTTGTGATTGGTTTGTTGAGGTCTTCTATTTCTTCTCTGGTCAGTCTAGGTTGTTTGTTGTTTCCAGGAAATTATCCATTTCTTCTAAATTTTCTAGTTTGTTGGCATACAGTTGTTCATAGTATCCTCAGTTTCTTTGTTGGTTCTCAGTTTCCTTGTTGGTTCTCTTTCTGTTTGATCTATTTGTTCTATTTCTGTTTGATCTATTTGTAGGAGGAGTGGTGTATTGTAGTCTCCCATGATTATTGTGGAAACATCTATTGCTTCCTTCAATTTTGCCAATGTTTGTCTCATGTACTTTGGAGCACCTTTATTCAGTGCATAAACACTTATGATTGTTATTTCTTCTAGGTGAATTGTCCCTTTTATTAGTATCTAGTTAGTGATATGACAGAAATTTCCTAAAGGAAATTTCTTTGTCTCATGACATCTTTGCATTCAAAATCTATTTTTTCTGATATTAGTATAGTACCCCTGCTTTCTTTTGGTTGTAGCTTGCATGGAATATTTTTTTCCATCCTTTCACTTTTAATCTCTTTGTGTTGCTGGATCTAAGATGAGTCTCTTGTAAACAGCGTATTGATGGTACATATTTTAAAATCCATTCTGAAAATCTATATATTTTAATTGGTGAGTGTAATCCATTCACAATCAATGTTATTACTGTGAAGGCAGTTCTTGAATCAGCCATCATTTTTATTTGTCATCATTTTTATTTGTCAGATATATTTTTCCCTCTCTCTCTTGATTTCCTTTAACATACTTCTACTAAAACTGTTTAGTTCTGTGCCCTTCTCCAGACATCACTCTCTTACCAACTTGTGGACAGCTACAGCAACATAAGAAACAATTAAATCAAAGCAGCCTGGGAGGGAAGTATTATTGGCTTGAAGACATCAGTAGAGCCACTGGGAGGTGGGGAAGTATATTTTATAGGGAGTAGAGAAGCATTAGTATTCTTGTAAATGAGGGGATTCCAAAGGCCACAAATCAAGCCTAGGACAAGGTGCAGGCTCAGAAAGAATGGACAGAATCCCACAAATTGCCTCAAGCTGATCGTTTTTATAGGAGGGTTAAATTTAGAAGAAGAGCCCCAGCCAACACAGAGCCAATTTTCAAAGACTAAAGGGTGATTTTACTTTAGTGTGCTTTTTCTGTTAACACTTGGTCCTTAAGGAAATTTCTGTCATATCACTAACTGGATAAAATCTTGGAGAATTGTTGGCTCAGGGACTTAATCCTTGAGTAGCACATCAAAATATTAAATGCATAGTGAGCAACGAAAGACTACAAGGCAAAAAAGAATCAGTAAATGATGACATATAAAAAGGAACAAGATAAAACTTCAAGAACCACCAATGAAAAAGACAAGAATTTGGATATGTCAGAAAATGACTTTTAAAAAATGATTGTCAGTATGCTCTAAGAGATAAAGGAAAACATGTAAAAAACTACAAGTGTGATGGATCTGTATGTACTCCAGAACATGTTCTTAAACTTAACCCATTCCTGTGGGTGTGAAACTATTGTAAGTAGGACATTTTAATAAAGTTATTTCAGGTAAGATATGTCCCACCTCAAAGAGGTTGGTTCTTAATCCTGTTCCTGGAGTCCTTCATAAACAGAATAAAATTCAGACAGAGAGAGAGAGAAAGCCAGAGGAAACAAGAAGATGAAATTCAACAGAACCTGGAAAAGAAAGGAGAGGCCAGGAGAGGCTGCGATGTTCATTGCCATGTGGTAGAGGAGCCAAGGACCAAGGATCACTGGCAGCCAGTCACAGAACACCAGTTTTCAGGAAGATAGCATTGCCTTGATGATGCCTTGATTTTGACATTGTCTTAGCCTCAAACCTTGAGCTAATAAGATCCTATTAAGCCAACCCATTATGTAGTATATATTGAGAAGCCCAGGAAATTAAAATAGAATTTGGTAGAAGGAGAGTGGGGTACTTCTATCATAAATATTTTTAAAATGTGTAAATGGCTTTGGAATTGGGAATGAGTAATGGCTGGATGAATTGTGAGTGCTTGATAGAAAAGGCCTAGATTGCTTTGAAAATACAGTTGGTAGAAATTGGGATGCTAAAGGTACTTCTGATTAGAACTTAGAAGAAAATGATGGGTGTATTATTGAAAACTGGAGGAAAGATTGTCCTTGTTTTAAAATGGCAGGGAACTTGGATGGAATTGTGTTCTGATGTATGGAAGGCAGAACTTGAAAACAATTAAATTGTATATTTAGCTGAAGATATTTCCAAGTAAGTGTGGAAGGTGCAGCCTGGTTTTTCCTTGAAGCTTATAGTGAAATGTGAGAGGAAAGTGATAAACTGAGAACTGAACTCGTAGGGACAAAGGAACAGTAAATGATAGTTTAGAAAATTCTAAGCCTATCAAGACAGTGCACTCTAAGACTAGGGCCAGAAACAGTTCTGTTGAGGACTTCCCTAAGTTTCTGGAAAGTAAATCATCAGAAAATAGGGCTCTATGTGAAAGTTTAACTGAAAATGGATACAGTCTGCCATTTCAGAGGAAGTCAGGATTTGAAATGAAGTTATGCAGGAAGGATCTGTGGAAAGTCATTCTCCCTGGTGGTTTGGACCAGTGTGAACTACAGGCAAAACTGACAAGTTTTTTATGGGATTTCTATGAGCAGAACCTAGACTAAAAGGGATAGAGAAGGGACAAATTGAAGGAAGAATGACTTCAAGAGCAGAACCATGGAAGGCAAGGTCTGGACTGAAGATATCTTCTTGGGTCAAGAGAGTGAGTCCACCCATGTGTGTAGAAAGGAATGCTTCTGTGCTTGGAAGGGTCAGGGCACCTGCCATGGTGCTTGGAGGAGGCAGGACTTCCACCCAGTTGTTCTGGAAGTGTGCTGTCACCTCAATGCTCAGAGATGGTGGTACCTATGCCCCAGCACCCACAAAGAGCTTGGCCACCAACCCAATGGTTGGAGACAGTGGAGCCTGTGCCCCAGGGTTTGCAAAGTGAATGGCCACTGTGCCAGTTTGGATATATTATGTTCCCCACAAATCCATGTTTAATAAAATCTTGTAGGATATAACTAAAAAAACACAGAAGCTTTTGTGGACGGCTGAGCTCAGAGTGCTGGAGAATGGCTGTGTCCCAAAAAAAGGGCACAGAGAACTGGATACAAACTCCAGTCAACCAGCAAAACTGAGAGGCTGGAGATTGGCTGTGAAAAGGGGCTTTTTCTCTTTTCCCATTTTTTTTCTCTCATTCTTAGCAACTCATTAGAGGATGCCTCAAGCATTTTCAATTGGCAGAGGCTTACCAAGGCAAGGGTGGAGTTAAGAGAGTCAGAGAGACAAAAGAGTAATTTAAGTATAGAAGAGAATTCCCTAGGAGGTATGTCTTCCCTTAGGAAAGGGGGGCAGGACCTAGCTCAAGTGGTAGCCCTCCATCAGAGAACTCAGACCCCAGGGGCTGAGGGGAGGGGGAAACCTAACCAAGAAACAACTTAAGCTTGGCTTCTGACACCTTCAGCCTCTGGCTAGGACTGGGTCCACTGTGAATTAAAGGGACTGTACCTCTTTATGCAGGTGGGGAGCTGCAGGCTGAGAAGTACCACCAGCTGGGCTTTAGAGATCTCATTAGATTTTAGAGATCTCATGGGAAAGTCAGACAACCTGCTCCTCAGGGAAACTTGATATTAATTACACCTTCTTCCTGAAACCTGTGCCCATCTGGTCTGGGAAAATATGATTGGAGTAAACACAGAAATCAGATGCATAGACAATAAAAGATTTTGAGTAACCTTAGGTAAAAGGAAGATATGGCCCAGTCAAGGGAACAAACTTACACTTCAACTGAGATACAGGAATTGAAACAACTAATTAAAGATCAAAAAATATGCTAAATCAATTAAAAAATCAAATCAATGTGAAAGGCAGGACAAGATGGTGGAGTGGTGAGTTGTTGGTTTTAGTTACTCCTCTGGGGCAACTGGCAGATACCCAGGAACTGTGTGGATAGGACACTGCAGAGGAATTTGAGTTTGGGCACACATCATACAACACTCATGAGCATGTGGAGCAGCTGAGATCAGCAAAATCTGAAAGCTCTCAAAGCCACTGGACCCATGCCCCTACCTGCCAGGCACAACCCCAAAGGAGGAGGGGCCATTGATGCTGGGAACCAGGAGGAAGAACTTCAGTTACAGAACTGAATAACAAACTCAAACTACTGAACAAAAGCTCCAACCATAGATAAACTGAGACCAGACATTGGAGAATCTGGCAACAGTTAGCCCAGCAGAGAGGAGAGAGCAAAAACAGCAAAAACAGAAAACAAAAATAAGAGAATTTTGGAGTTGGGGTGAACATAATATGGAGAAGGCCTGGGCTCAAACACAATCAGGCACATATGCAAACCCAGGGGGCCAGGGCCCTTCTCTGAGAAGTCAGTTTTTCTGGTTTCTTGATTTTTCCTCAGTCACCTCCAACTCCTTGTCTTGCTGCATTTCAGTAACCCATTAGAACTGTAAGGACTGAATTAAAGGGCTTTTCTTTAAATAGTCTATACAAAGCCCTTCTTTTCCTCTTTTGTCTTTTTTTTACCTTTTTCTCTTTTTTATTAAATAACTATTCTAAGTAGCCCATTACAGAAAGCCTCAAAGATTTGCAATTTTGGCCCAGGCAAGAGCAGAGATAACATAGCTCTCAGAGACAAAGCACTAAGTCTGGGGGTGGAAAAAATTCAATAAAGACCATAAATTCCCCCAAGAAAAGGGGGACATGACAAGCTCCACTGGCAGACTTCCTTGAGGTTACTCAGACCCCAGGGGCTGGAATTCAGAAACCAGCTTCAGTCAGCCATGCCCCCAACAGGGTCAGAGATACCAGGAGAACTAAAGGCTCCATAACTCCTCATGCTGGTGGGGGAGAAGCTGGTGGGCAAGCGCCACCTGCTGGACAGCATAGGAAAAGCAAAGAGTCTAAAGGCCTCACAGGAGGTTCTCATTCAAAAGGATACTCCATACCCACCTCTTGAGACCCAGGCCTCTCTGGACTGGGAAAACCTGATGGTGTGGACTGTATTTGAGGAGACCCTCACACAGAAAGGCTACATAGGGAGAGGGCAAGAAACAGAAAAACAAGAGGTGAAAAACTCCAATCAACAAAATAGAACCTAAATTAGAGGCCTAGGATAAGCTGAACTAAACAACAAAGTTTAGAGAACAAAGCTAACCAACAAGAAAACCCTAGGTAAAATAGGGAAAACAAGCTCCAGAATAAACTAATAAAGAAAGTCAGATGCGTAGACAGCTCAAGATAATGACCCATACTTGGAAACATGAAAATATGGACTAGCCAAAGGAACAAACTTATAGTTCAACTGAGATACAGGAGTTGAGGCAACTAATGCTAAATCAATTCAATGAACTGAAGCAAGAACTAATTAAAGATGTTCAAACAAATCTCCTAAATCAATTCAAAATCAAGTCAATGAACTGAGGGAAGATATAGTAAAAGTGATGTATGATATCAGGAAGACACTGAATGACCATAAAGAAGAATTCATAAACTTGAAAAAACAAATGGCAGAACCTATGGGAATGAAGGGAAAATGGAGTAGATGAAAAAGACAATGGAGGGATATAACAGTATATTTGAACAGGCAGAAGAAAGGATCAGTGAATTGGAAGACAAGACATTTGAATTCATACACAGAAAAGAACAGATGGTGAAAAGAATGGAAAAATATGAGCAGAGTTTTAGGGAGCTGAGTGACAACATGAAGCACATGAATATACATGTTATGGGTGTCCCAGAGGGAGAAGAGGGGGGAAAGGGGGCAGAAAGAATAATAGAAGAAATAATCACTGAAAATCCCAACTTTTATGAAAAATAGAAAATTACAGATTCAAGAAGTGCCATGCACCCCAAAAAGAATAGATCCCAATAGACCTACTCCAAGACACATACTGATCAGATTTTCCAATGTCAAAGACAAAGAAAAAATTCTGAAAGCAGCAAGAGAAAAGCAATCCATCACATACAAGGGAAGCTTGATAAGACTATGTACAGATATCTCCACAAAAACCATGGACACAAGAAGACAGTGATATGATACATTTAAGATACTGAAAGAAAAGAACTATCAACCAAGAAAACTATAGCCGGCAAAACAGTCCTTCAAAAATGAGGGAGAGATTAAAATATTTTCAGACAAACAGACACCAAGAGAGTTTGTGAATGAGAGACCAGCACTACAAGTAATATTAATGAAAGTGGTACAGTCTGATAGAAAAAGACAGGAGAGGGAGTTTTGGAGAAGAGGGTAGAAATGAAGATAATCAGGAAGGGTAAAAGGAGAGAGAGGGAAAAAATAATACATGACATATAAAATCCAAAAGAGAAAATTGTAGAAGAAAGTACCACCCTTACACTAATAAAATGAAATGTTAATGGATTAAACTACCCAAGAAAAAGGCACAGACTGGCAGAATGGATTAAAAAAACAGGACCTAACTATATGCTGTCTACAAGAAATTCACTTTAGACACAAGGACAAAAATAGGCTGAAAGTGAAAAGTTGGAAAAAGATATTTCATGCAAACAGCAACCAGAAAAAAAAGCAGGAGTAGCTATATTAATATCAGACAAGTTAGACTTCAAAAGTAAAATGATTAAAAGAGGCAAAGAAGGACATTATGTATTAACAAATTCATCAATAAAACATAACAACCAGAAATATTTGTACACCAAGCCAGAGTGCCCCAAAATTCATGGGACAAACACTGAGAACACTGAAAGGAGAAGAAGATAATTATACAGTAATATTTGGAGACTTCAATACACTGCTCTCATCAATTAATAGAACATGTAGACAGAGGATCAATAAAGAAAGGAATTGTTGAACTGTGCAATAAATGAACTAGACTTGACAGATTTTTATAAAACACTACACCCCACAAGAGCAGGATACACATTTTTCTCAAGTGTTCATGATATATTCTCTTGGATAGACCACATGTTGGGTCACAAAACAAGTCTCAAGAAATTTAAAAATATTAATATTATAAAAAAACACTTTCTCAGATCATAATAGAATAATTGGAAACAAATAACAGATAGAAGATTGTAAAATTCACAAACATATGGAGAATAAACAACACACTCTTAGAAAACCAGTGGGTAAAGGAAGAAATTACCAGAGAAATTAGTGAATACCTCAAGGTGAATGATAATGAAAACACAACATAGCAAAACTAAGGGGATGCAGCAAAGGTGGTGCTGAGAGGGAAATTTATTGCCCTAAACACCTATATTAAAAGAGGGGAGAGAGCAAAAATTGAGGAATTAACTGTTCACCTGGCGATACTAGAGAAAGAACAGCAAACTAACCTCAAAGCAAACAGAAGGAAAGAAATACCAAAGATAAGAGGAGAAATAAATGAAACTGAGCACCAGAAAACAATAGCCAGCATCAACAAAACCAGAAGTTGTTTCTTTGAGAAAATCAACAAAATTGATGAACCCTAGCTAGGCTAAAAGAGAATGGAAATAAATGTAGTCAGAAATGGGAAAGGAAACATAACTACTGACCCTGAAGAAATAAAAGAGATAATGAAAAGATACTATGAGCAACTATATGCTAATAAACTAGACAACTTACATGAAATGAACAACTTCCTAGAAAAGCAGAAACAACCAACATTGACCTGAGAAGAAATAGACAACCTCAACAAACCAATCATAAGTAAAGAGATTGAGTCAGTCATCAAAAAGCTCCCAGAAAAGAAAAGCCAAGGACCAGAGGTCTTCATATCTGAATTCTACCAAGCATTCAAGAAAGAATTAACACCAATCCTGTTCAAACAATTCAAAAAAATTGAAGAGGAGGGAAAGCTACCCAACTCATCCTATGAAGCCAACATTACCCTAACAAGGTCAGACAAAGATACTACAAAAAAAAGAAAATTAGTGACCATTCCCTTTAATGAATATGGATGCAAAAATCCTCAACAAAATACTAGCAAATCAAATCCAGCCACAGATCAAAAGAATTATACACCACAACCAAGTGGGGCTTATTCCAGTATGCAAGGCTGGTTCAACACAATAAAATCAATTAATGTAGTACACCACAGCAATAAATTAAATCAGAAGAACCACATGATCATCCCAATCAATGCAGAAAAGGCATTTGACAAAATTCAACATCCTTTCTTTATGAAAACACGTCAAATGATAGGAATAGAAGGGAACTTTCTCAATATGACAAAGGCAATATATGAAAATTCCACAGCTAACATTGTACTCAATGGGGAAAGACTGAAAGCTTTCCCTCTAAGATCAGGAACAAGACAGGGATGCCCACTGTCACCATTGTTATTCAACAACATGCTGGAAGTTCTATCTAGAGCAATTAGGCAAGAAAAAGATATAAAGGGCATCCAAATTGGAGAGAAGAAGTAAAACTTTCACTGTTGACAGATGACATGATTCTATATATAGAAAATCCAGAAAAAATTTACAGCAAATCTATTAGAACTAATCAATGAATACAGCAAAGTGGCAGGCTACGAGATCAACAAGCAAAAATCTGTAGTGTTCTTATACGCAAGTATTGTGCAGGAAGAGGAAGAAATCAACAAAAAACTTCCATTTACTATAGCAACCAAGAGAATCAAGTATTTAGGAATAAACTTAATGGAGGCCACAAAAGACCTATACAAAGAAAACTACCAGAAACTGCTAAAAGAAATAGAACTGGACCTAAGAAAATGGAAGAACATACCGTGTTCATGGATTAGAAGACTAAATATAATTGAGAAATCAATTCTACCTAAACTGATTTACAGATTCAATGCAACACTAATTAAAATCCAATGACATACTTTACAGAAATAGAAAAACCAATAATCAAATTTATTCAGAAGGGCAAGGTGCCCTGAATAGCCAAAAATACCTTGAGAAATAGGAAAAAAGTGGGAGGTTTCACAGTCCTGACTTTGAAGCATATTACAAAGCTACAGTGCTCAAAAGAGCATGGTACTGGCATAAGGATCAACATACTGACCAATGGAATCAAATTGAGTGTTCAGAAATAGACTCTTGCATCTATGGACAATTGATCTTTGAAAAGGCAGACAAGCCAAATCAACTGGGACAGAGCAGCCTCTTCAATAAATGGTGTTTGGATAACTGGATATCCATTTCCAAAAGAATGAAAGAGGACCCCTATCTCACACCTTGTACAAAAATTAACTCAAAATGGATCAAAGACCTAACAGCACTAGGACCATAAGACTCTTAGAAGTAAATGTAGGGCAATTTCTTAAAGATCTTGTGATAGGAGGTGGTTTTCTAGATCTTACACCTAAAGCATGAGCAACAAAAGAACAAATAGACAAATGGGATCTCCTTAAACTCAAACACTTTGTACATCAAAGGACTTTGTCAGAAAAGTAAAAAGTTAACCTACACAATGGGAGACAATATTTGGAAACCACATATAAGATAAGGGTTTAATATCCTGAATATATAAAATGATCCTACAACTCAACAACAGAAAGAGAAACAACCCAATTAAAAATGGGCAAAAGACAGGGACAGACACTTTTCTGAAGAGGAAATACAAATGGCTCAAAAACATATGAAAAAGTGCTCAACTTCACTGGTTATTAGTGAAATGCAAATCAAAACCACAATAAGGTATCATCTCACACCTACCAGAATGGCCATCATACAAAAAGCAAAATTACAAGTGCTGAAATTGATGTGAAGAAAGGCACACTTATTCATTGTTGGTAGGAATGTAGAATGTTACAACCACTCTGGAAGTCAGTGTGGCATTTCCTCAGGAAGCTAAGTATAGATTTGCCATATGACCAATTGTGCCAGTTTGAATGTATTGTGTCCCCCAAATGCCATTATCATTGATGTAATCTTGTGTGGGCAGACGTTATCAGTGTTGATTAGATTGCTTTGAGTGTTTCTTTGGCAATGTGCCCCACCCAGCTGTAGGTGATGACTCTGATTGGATAATTTCCGTGGAGGTGTTGCTCCACGCATTCAGGGTGGATCTAAATTGAGTCACTGGAGCCATATAAATGAGCTGACATAACAGGAGGAACTAAGTGCAACTGTGAGTGACATTTTGAAGAGGAGCTACAGCCAAGAGGGACACTTTGAAGAAAGCACAGGAGCTGCAGATGAGAGTTTGAAGATGGCTGTTGAAAGCAGACTCTTGCTCCAGAGAAGCTGAGAGAGGACAAATATCCCAAGTGCAACTAAGAGTGATATTTTTGAGGAACTGCAGCCTAGAGAGGAACGTCCTGGGAGAAAGCCATTTTGAAACCAGAACTTTGGAGCAGATGCCAGCCACGTGCCTTCCCAGGTAACAGAGGTTTTTCGGACACCATTGGCCATCCTCCAGTGAAGGTACCCAATTGCTGATGTGTTACCTTGGACACTTTATGGCCTTAAGACTGTAACTGTGTAACCAAATAAACCCCCTTTTATAAAAGCCAATCCATTTCTGGTGTTTTGCATTCTGGCAGCATTAGCAAACTAGAACACCCATCTATTCTATTACTAGATATATACTCAGAGGAACTGAAATTTAAGACACCATTGGACATTTGTAAACTGATGTTTCTTGTGGCATTATTCACAATAGCCAGGAGATAGAAAGAGCCAGCCCTAATATTCATCAATGGATGAGTGGATAAACAAACTGTGGTATATATACATGATGGAATATAACACAGCTGTAAAATGGAACAAAGATGTGGAACATATAATAACATGGATGACATTTGAGGGCACTATATTGAGCAAAGTTAGCCAGAAACAAAAGAACAAATTCTGTATGGTCTCACTAATATGAATTAACATTAATGAGCAAACTTTGAGAGTTAAAAGCTGATAACACAGGCTACCAGGAGATAGAAAGAGGGTAGAGATCAGGCATTTGATGCTGAAAGACTACTAAATGTTCATCAGGCTTGATTTTATAGACCCAGAAATTGATAGCATAATCCTGTGTGATGGAAGTACAATATTGTAACTGCAATGAACAAAGATGTCCATAAGTAAAGCTGAAAGAGGTGGGCAAGGAGCATATATGAATCCTGAGGTAAAGATAGAAGATAAAGACTGAGAGTGTTTTTACTTAACAAAAACTGGAGTGGTCAAAGATTGTGACTAAATGTACAAATATAAAACTCTTCTTCCATGTGGGAGAACAAATGAATGTCAACCATGCAGACTGTTGGAAAGGGGATGGTAGTGGGGAAAAAATATAATCAAAGCAAACTGGAGCCTATGTTCAACAGTAACATTGTGATATGCTTCCATTAATCATAACAAAGGCAATATACCAAAGATGAAAGAGAGGGGGATATAAGGGAGGGATATGGGATCCTACTGTTATATTTTATTGTATGATTTTTTTTCTTTTTATTATCTTTTTATTATTTGTTAAAAAACTTTTTTGTAGTAATCAATATGTTCAAGTGCTGACTGTGGTGATAAATGCACAACTGTATAATGATACCATGAACAACTGATTGTATACTGTGGATAATTATATGGTATGTGAATATAGCTCTATAAAATTGTATGAAAAAATACAAACAGGAATAAAAGTTCTGGAGAAAACATAGAGAAGAGAGGATTGTATGTGTTTACTGTTAGTTAGAAGGCAGAATGGTATAGCCTTTCTGGAGAACAGTGGGGTGGTTCCACATGAAACTAAGCATTTGGGTGCCATAAGGGCCTGAAACCTCATTAGGGAGCATTTACTTGGAGGATCTGAGAGCAGGGACATGAATTGACATTTACATACTGATGTTTATGGAGAGAGTATACCTGATTTGTAATGGCTGGAGGTGGCCTAAGTGTACATTGACTGAGGAACAGAATGCTGGACTGTGGTGTGTCCATACAATGAAATATTGAGCTACTGCAAGAAGGAGTGAAGCTGTGAGACATGCAATAAGGTGAATGGAACCAGTAGAGAGTACTTTGAGTGAAGTATGCCTGAAACAAGGGCAAACACTATAATGCCTCATTAATATGGACTAAGTGCGATATGTAAACTCAGAATTGGTCCTTAGAGCATAGCTTATCAGGGTAATGCTTATTGTAATGGTCCCTAGATAATAACCTCTTACAGCAGTCACATCTATTCCTGAATTTTAATGGCTATCTCCAGATTCTGAGAGGCTGCTCCCTTTGTGTATAACCTGATATTCCCTGGAACTTTGGGTATCTGTGTGACACCTGAAACTCAGAGCTAGAACTCAGCAGACATGAATGTCAGTATTAGCACATATAGCAACTGTTTAAAAAAGCTGAAAAAGAATCCAGACTTCAACTAGAGATATGAATGAAGCAGATGTGGTTAGGACCAGGACAAATCAGGCCAAAGGGTGAAGGACAATGCTGACTGCATTTTAAAACCTCAATTCCATATGAGACCAAGGGAAGAGATGTTTAGTTGGTGCAACATCTATATTTCCTACGCAATTTAACTCACACAGTCCATTCAAATACCACAATTATGTGGAACTTTTAATCAGAAGTGAGAACCCATAGGTTTGCATAGGTTAGTGTGAAATAGCAACACATCCCAAAGTAATTTGGACAGAGAATAAAAGTATATATATGCAGGGCTTCTCTGAGGAGCTGTGGGAAAATGCAGAGGTATTGGGCTTCCTCACCTGGATTGTTGCTGATGTTCTCACAAATATTGAGGTCTGGTAGTTTGGTGTGCCGATCCCTCTATCACAAGACTTACCCTTATGAAGCTCATCATTGCAAAGGAGAGGCTAAACCTGTTTATGATTGTTCCTAAGAGTCTCCCCCTGAGTAACTCTCTGTTGCTCAGATGTGGCCCTCTCTCTCTAGCTAAGCCAACTCAGCAGGTGAACTCACTGCCCTCCCCCTTAGGTGGGATCAGACTCCCAGGTGTGTAAATCTCCCTGGCAATGTGGAATATGGCTCCAGGGGATGAGTCTTGACCAGACATCATGGGATTGAGAACATCTTCTAGACCAAAGGGAGATGTTAAATGAAGCAAAATAGTTTCAGTGGCTGATAGATTCCAAATGGAGTTGAGAGGTCACTCTGTTGGGCATTCTTACACACTATATAGATAACACTTTTTAGGTTTCAATGCATTGTAAATACCTGGGACTACCAAGCTGCAACCCAGTAGATGTGTCTCTTGAAGACAATTATTTAGCAATGTAGCTTACAAGAGATGACTGTGTGGTTGAGAAAGCCTTATGGATCACACTCCCTTTATCCAGTGTATGGATGGATGCATAGAAAAATGGGGGCAAAAATCTTAGTGAAAAATTGGGTGGAAGGGGGGGTGTTTTGGGTGTTCATATTTTCTTTTTATTCTTATTTTCACTTTCTCTTGTAAAAGGAAAATATTCAAAGACATAGATTGGAGTAATGAATGCACAACTATATGATGGTACAGTGGACAATTGTCTGTACACTATGGATGATTGTATGGTATGTGAATATATCTCAATAAAATTGAATAAAAAATTAAAAATATCAAATCAATGAGTTGGAACATAAGGCAAAGGAGATGAAGGATACAAAGAAGATACTGAGTGAACATAAGGAAGAAACTGAAAGTGTGAAAAAACAATTGGCAGAACTTATGGGAATGAAAGGCACAATACAAGAGATAAAAAACACAATGGAGACATACAACAGCAGATTTAAAGAGGCAGAAGAAAATACTCAGGAACTGGAGAACAAGACACTTGAAATCCTACACACAAAAGAGCAGATGTGAAAAGAATGGGAAAATATGAGCAGCATCTTAAGGAACTGAATGACAACATGACATGCATGAATGTACCTGTCAGGTGTCCCAGGAGGAGAAGAGAAAGGAAAAGGGACAGAAACAATAATGGAAGAAATAATCACTGAAAATTTCCCATCTTTTGTGAAAGACATAAAATTACAGATTCAAGAAGTGCAGCATGCCCCCAAAAGAATAGATCCAAATAAATCTATGCCAAGATACTCAATAATCAGGTTATCAAATGTCAAAGACAAAAAGAGAATTCTGAAAGCAGCAGGAGAAAAGCAATGCATCACATACAAGGGAAGCTTGATAAGACTATGTACAGATTTCTCAGTAGAAACCATTGAGGCAAGAAAGCAGTGGTTCAATATATTTAAGATACTGAAAGAGAGGAATTACCAACAAAGAATTCTATATCCAGTGAAGCTGTCCTTCAAAAATGAGGGAAAGTTAAAATATTCTCATACAGACAGACACTGAGAGAGTTTGTGAACAAGACACTTGCTCTACAGGAAATACTAAAGAGAGCACTACAGACCAATAGGAAAAGACAGGAGAGAGAGGTTTGGAGCACAATATTGAGTGACAGTAACACAATAATATAAGTACACTGAACAAAGATGATTGTGAGTAAAGCTGAGGGAGGAAGGTTCAGGACAAGTAGGATAACAGGCAGGAGGGTAGAAGACTGGGACTTTATAACTTAAACCTAGAGTGGTCAATGATCATGATTATATATACAAATATGTTTTTACATGAGGGAGAACAAATGAATGTCAACTTTGCAAGGTGTTAAAAATGGGGTGGTATTGGAGGAAAAAATACAATAAATGCAAACTAGATTTTATAGTTAACAATAACATTATAATATGCTTCCATTAAGTGTAACAAAGGCAACATACCAAAGTTAAATGTCTATAAGAGGGGTATATAAGGGAGGGGTATGGAGAGTCTTGGCATTGGTGGTGTTTGACTTTTCATTGTATTTTACTTTAGTTTTGTTTTTTCTTCTTTGCTTTTTAGTTGTCATCTTTTTTCTTTATTTTTCTTTTTCCTTTTTACTTTTTTTTTCTGCTTCCTCTTTCTTGTGGAAGAAATGGAATTGTCCTTACATAGATAGTGTTGGTGAATGCATAACTATGTGATTATACAGGAAACCATTGATTGTTTACTTATGGTGGAAAGTATGGTGTGTGAATAAAACTCTCTAAAACACAAAGAGAGGGATACACATGCTGGAGAATATGTGGAGAAAAGTATGTATGTGATCACCATTTTTGGGGAAGTAGAATGGTGCAGCCCATCTGAAGGGCAGTGTGTTGGCTCCACAGGAAGCTAAGCATGGGGTTGCCATGTAGTCCTGCAGCTTGGTTATTGGGTATATACTTGGAAGAACTGAAAAGAGGGACATGAAAGGACATTTGCACAGTGGGGTTTATGGTGTCAGTATTCATGATTTGCAGTGGATGGAAGTGACCTAAGGGTACATCAACTGATGAATGGAATGGCAATCTGTGAATGGAATATTGAACTGCTACAAGAAGGAGTGAAGTTGTGAGGTGAGTGGACATTGAGAACAGTATCTTGAGTGAGAAAAACCAGAAATGAAAAGAAAAATATTATAATGCTTCACTATTATGGACTAAATATAATGTTCAAACTCTGAGAATTGAGTCTGAGAGCATAAGTTATCAGGGGAAGGCTTATTTTAAAGGTTCTTAGATGGTAAGCTCTTACAGCAGTACATCTATCCCTGTGCTGTAATGGTTATTTCCAAACCCTGGGATGCTGAACTCTTTGTGTATAACCTGGTCAATCCCTGGAAATTTGGATATCTGTGTGACATCTGAGACTCAAAGCCAGAGTCTGGCAGTTATGAATATCAGCATTATTCCACACAGCAAATATTAAAGTCTGAAAAAAGAGATCAGACTTCAATTAGAGATATGAATGAAATGGACTTGTTTAGGACTAAGGTAAATCAGACTGAAGGGTAAAGGATTATATTGATGGCATTTTTGAAGCTTCAGCTTCTGTGTGGGACCAAAGGAAGAGAGAAGCTTATTAGGTGAAAAATCTATATATTTTGTAATACATTATATAATTTGACTTGTATTGTCAGTTTATTGAAACAACATAATTATATGGAGCATTGACTGGGGAATGAGGTCTGGTAGGTTTGTGCAGGGTAGTGTGAAGTCCCAATACATCCCAGAACAATTCTGGCAGAGAATGAAGATGTATTTGCAAAGCCCCATTGAGGGACTATGGGAAAATGTGGAAATATTAAATTTTCCTACCTGGGAAATTAATGATATTTTCACAAGCATTGGGGGCAACCAAATGAGAAGGTCAAGCCCCTGCTCTTATGAAGTTTGTTACTACAAGGGAGAAGCTAAGTCTACTTAAAATGGTGCCTGAGTCACCCCAAGTGCCTATTCAATGTTCCATGTAATTATGGTGTTTGAATAAACTGTCATTACAAGTTAAATTATATAATGTGCTACAGAAAATATGGATTTTACACCCAATAAACATCTCTCCCTTTGGTTTCACAAAGAAGTTGAAGTCTTAAAATGCAGTCAATATCATCCTTTACCCTTTAGTCTGATTTAACTCAGTCCTAACCAAGTCCATTTAGCTCATTTCTCTAATAAAAGTCTGATCTCTTTTTCAGCTTCTCTAACAGTTGTTGTATGGGTTAGTGCTGAGATTCATAGCTGCTGAACTCTGACTCTTAGTCTCAGGTGTTACAAAGATACCTGAAGTTCCAGGGACTGACCAGGTTATACACAAAGAGCTCAGCATCTCAGCATTTAGAAATAAACATTACAACTCAGGAATCGATGTGACTGCTGTAAGACCTTCCGATGTAGGGTTCTGGGTTGTAGTTTGATTGTTTCAGGTATTTACTGCTAGCTATTCCAATTCATCAGAACCTTAAAAGGGTTGTCTATATTGTGTGTAAGAGTGCCCACCAGAGTGACGTCTCAGTCCCTTTTGGAATCTCTCTGCCACTGAAGCTTATTTCATTTCCTTTCACATCCCCCTTTTGGTCAAGAAGATGTTCTCCCTCCCATGATGACAGGTCTAGATTCCTCCCTAGGAGTCATATTCCACATTGCCAGGGGGATTTACTCCCCTGGGTGTCAGGTTCCATGTAGGGGGGAGGGCAGTGAATTCACCTGCCACGTTGGCTTAGCTAGAGAGAGAGGGCCAAATCTGAGCAACAAAGAGGCATTTGGGAGGAGGCTCTTAGGCACAATTATAGGGAGGCCTAGCCTCTCCTTCGCAGCAACAGTCTTCCCAAGGGCAAGTCCTGTGGTAGAGGGCTCATCCAAACAAACCACCAGTATCCTACATCTGTGAGCACATCAGCAACCAATGAGGTGGGGGGAGCCCAACAACCCTGCATTCTCCACCAGCTCCTCAAGGGGACTCTGCATATTTTTTATTATTTCTTTTTAATTAACTCTTTTATTAAAATCAACTATATCAAAAAAGTTTTAAAAACCATACAATAAAAAAAAAACATTTCAAACAAACCATAACAGGGAAGTCCAACATGTTCCTACTCTACCCCAAGAAAATAACCTAATATAGCAACATTTCTGTGAACTTGTTCCTACCATACCCATCAGAAATTAACAAACCGTAGACATTCCTGGGCTTTCCCAGAACATTAAATTTACCCACAATAGCTTATCAGTTCTTATTAGGTTATTGTTCCTCCTTCATTAATTGGTCCCTATCATTAGTTCCCCTACATTATACATTATAAACCATTTATTTTAGGAGTTTGTTGTTTAACCTCCAGGTGTTTGTGAATTTTCTAAGTCTCTGATGGTTATTGACTTCTAATTGTATTCCATTGTGGTCAGAGAATGCGTTTTGAATAATTTCAAATTTTTAAAATTTATTGAAGCTTGTTTTATGTCCCAGCATATGGTCTATTCTGGAAAAAGTTCCCTGATCACTACAGAAGAAGGTATATCCTGGTGATTTTAGATGCAATGTTCTGTAAATGTCTGTTAAATCAAATTAATTTATCAGATTGTTTAGGTTTTCAATTTCCTTATTGGTCTTCTGTCTGGTTGATCTATCTATAGGAGAGAGTGGTGTGTTGAAATCTCCCACAATTATTGTGGAAACATCCATTGCTTCCTTTAGTTTTGCCAGTGTTTGTTTCATGTATTTTGTGGCACCATGATTGGGTGCATAAACAATAATGATTGTTATTTCTTCTCATTGAATTGCCTCTTTCATTAGTATGCAGTGGCCTTCTTTTTCTCTCATAGCATCCTTGCTTTTAAAGTCTATTTTATCTGAGATTAATATTGCTGCTCCTGCTTTCTTTTGGCTGTATCTTGCATGAAATCTTTTTTCCATCCTTTCACTTTCAATTTCTTTGTTACCCTGTGTCTAAGATGAGTCTCTTGTATGCAACATATTGATGGTTCATTTTTTTTGATCCACTCTGCCAATCTATATCTTTTAATTGGGAATTTTAATCCATTTACAGTCAATGTTATTACTGTGAAGGAATTTATTGAATCATCCATCCTATCCTTTGGTTTATGTTTGTCAGATATACTTTTTCCCTCTCTCTTTTTGTCCTTTAATGAACCAATATTGAATCTCTTTAGTACTGAAACTTTCTCCATATCTCTCTCTCCTTTCTTTGTTTCTAATTTGGTAGGGCTCCTTTAGTATCTGAAGTAGGGCAGGTCTTTTATTAGCAAAATCTTTCAGCATTTGTTTGTGAAAAATATAAGTTCTCCCTCAAATTTGAAGGAGAGCTTTGCTGGATAAAGTATTTCTGGTTGGAACGTTTTCTCTCTCAGAATTTTGAATATGTCATGCCACTGTATTTTGCCTCCATGGTGACCACTGAGTAGTCACTACTTAGTCTTATGTTGTTTCCTTTGTATGTGGTGAATTGCTTTTCTCTTGCTGCTTTCAGAACTTGCTCCTTCTCTTCAGTATTTGACAGTCTGATCAGAATATGTCTTGGAGTGGGTTTATTTGGATTTATTCTATTTGTGGTTTGCTGGGCATTTATGCTTTGTGTATTTATGTTGTGTAGAAGGTTTGGGAAATTTTCCCCAACAATTTCTTTGAATACTCTTTCTAGACCTTTACCCTTCTCTTCCCCTTCTGGGACATCAAAGAGTCTTATATTTGGACCTTTTATTTTATCTATCATATCTCTGAGGTCCATTTTGATTTCTTCAATTTTTCCCCATTCTTTCTTTTTTTTCTTTCATTTTCCATTCTGTGGCTGAGGTCACTGATTCATTGTTCAGCTTCCTCTACTCTTGTATTATGAGTATCCAGAATCTTTTTAATTTGGTCAACAGTTTCTTTTATTTCCAAAAGATCATCTATTTTTTATTTCCTCTTACAATTTCTTCTTTATGCTCTTCTAAGGTCTTTTTCATGTCCTTTATATCCTGTGCCATGCTCTTCTTCATGTCCTTTATATCCTGTGCCATGCTCTCACTGTTTGTCTTTAGTTCTTTGATTAATTGCTCCAAGTACTGTGTCTCTTCTGATCTTTTGATTTGGGTGATTTGGTTTAGGTTATCCATATCATCTGTTTTTTTCATATGCTTTAAAATTTTCTGTTGTTTTTGGCCTCTTGACATTTGCTTTACTTGATATGGTTCTTTTAGGATATGTAGAATTATTCAAAGTCTAATCTCTAATTTGTCAGGTCAGGTTGGTGGAGTACACTTTCTTTAACTAACCAGCAGATGGCATCCATGAGTCGCCTATTCCCCTCAAGTCAGTTTTCCCCAACTTTGTCTTTGTGGTGTATGGGGGTCTGATTCTCATGCGGTCCAATTTGTGCAACAAGTTTGGGTGTGTTGTTGGTGTCATCTGCCCTGAATTTGGGACATGTGTCTGAGTGGTTAGGGAGGGAAGGCAGCTTTAATAATCAAACCTCCCAGGTGTTCCTGGAGATTTAAGGCTGTTGCAAAAGTCTAAATCTTCATATCAGTCTCCCCACAGATTGTCTCTCCTGCTGACCCACAAGTCCTTGGTATAGGCATATGGTCCCTGTGATTTCTGAGTGGCTCCCTCTTCCAAACCATGCCCTTCTAGGGCCTCTGCTGAGGGAAGGTTGTGCTATGTCACAAGTGTATGCTATCCCTCAAGGTAAGTTCTGGGCTGCAGGGCCATGTAGGTGTGTTCCCAGCCTGCTGTAAGGATGGCTGATTTGGGCATTTTAATTTCCCCCTTTTCACACAGCTCTGCCTTCCCAGCTCTGGGACAATTAGCTGTGGGTGCACAAAAGGCTATTGTCCATGCCTGATATTGTGGCATGTGCACGTGTTGCTGGAAACACTTCCTGTTGCACTGGGTTTTTTGGTGAAGCTCTGGGCTGTGGCTCTGGTGCCAGGCAGGAGAATTCCCAGCCAGCAAGGAAGATGGCTGCAAGGGATGTGGTTATTTTCCCTTTTTGGCTTTCCTCACTCTGAAACAATTAGCAGCAGCTGCACAAAAGGCTATCATCTATGTCAGATATTGAGGCATAACCACAGCCCATTCCTGCCATGCTTCACTGTGTGGTTCTCACTGCCATATCCACAGTCACTTTTGGGTTTTTTAAAATAGAACTAGTCCAGTTCCAAATGCCAACCCACAGTTTCCCCTCACCAGTGTGGCTGCTGGATATTCAGCAGGCTTACTCACTCATTTCAGAATGCAGACTCCTGGTTTCATCAAGTGCACAGTCCCTGTGGATTTAGCAGACATTGTCCAGCTGGTGCATCACTGGAACTGGTGCTCTGGGTCACTTTCTGGCTTTTATCTAGTATTTTTCATGGAGGTGTTTTTTTGCCCTGTCTCTCCTAGCTGCCATCTTAGGTTCTCCAATAATGCCTTTATAAACTGGTGTGCCAATGTCAGTTCATGTCCCTTCCTTCAGTTACTCCAAATATACCTAAAAATGGGAATGCTGGATAATATGGCAATTCTATACTTAGGTTCCTGGGGAACTGCTGAACTGCCTTCCACAGTGGCTGCACCATTCTACATTCCCCAAAACAGTGAATAAGTGTGCCTCTTTCTCCACATCCTCTTTAACAATTGCAATTTTATGTGGTTTTGATAATGGTCATGCTAGTAGGTGTGAGATATCTTATTGTTGTTTTGATTTTCATTTCCATAATAGCCAGTGTAGTTGAGCATCTTTCATATGTTTTTGAGAAATTTGTTTTCCTCTTTGGAAAAATGTCTGTCCATGTCTTTTGCCCATTTTTTAATTGGGTTGTTTTTCTTTTTGTTATTTGGCTGTAGGATCTCTTTATATATTCTGGATATTAAACCCTTATCTGGTATAAACTATCCAAATATCATCTCTCACTGTGTAGGCTGCATTTTTACTTTTCTGACAAAGTGCCTTGATGCACAAAAGTGTTCAATTTTGATGGTATTCCAGTTATCTTTCTCTTCTGTTATTGTTTGCACTTTGGGTGTAAGGTCTAGGGAACCACCTCCTATCATCAGATATTTAAGATATTTCCATAAATTTCCTTCTAAAAGTTTTATATTCTTAGCTCTGATGTTTGGACCTTTGACTCATTTTTAGTTAATTTTTGTATAATGTCTGAGGTAGGAGTCCATTTTGATTCTTTAGGATATAGATATCTACTTCTCCAAACACCATTTATTGAAGAGGCTGCTCTGTCCCAGTTGCATTGACTTGACTGCCTTATCAAAGATCAATTGTCTGTAGATGAAAGGGTCTATTTCTGAACACTGAATTTGTTTCTCTTTTTCTATACCTACCTTTATGCCAGTACTATGCTGTTGTGATCACTGAAGCTTTGTAATATGCTTCATTCCCAATCATTCCTCTTTCTCAACATATTTTTTGGTTATTCAGGGCATGCACCCTTCCAAATAAAATTGGTTATTGGTTTTCCTATTTCTGCAAATAAGTTTTTGGGATTTTAATTGGTATTGCATTGAATCTACAAATCAATTTAAGTAGAATTGACATCATAACTATATTTAGTCTTCCAATCCATGATCACAGTATGCCCTTCCATTTATGTAGGTCCTGTTTGATATCTTTTAGCAATTTCTTGTAGTTTTTGATGTATAGGTTTCCGAGTTCTTGCTTAAATTTATCTCTACATATTTTATTCTTTTGTTTGCCATTGTAAATGGAATTTTCCTTGATTTCCCCCACATATTGCAAGTGTTTGTTGAGGAGTTTTGCATCTATATTCATTAAAGTGCTTGGTCTGTAATTTCCTTTTCATGTAGTGTCTTTGTCTGGCTTTGGTATCTGTGTGATGATGGCTTCACAGAATGAGTTAGGTAGCTTTTGCTCCTCTTCAATTTTTTGAAGTGTTTGAGCAGGATTTGTTCTCTTTCTTGAATGCTTGATAAAATTCACATGGGAAGCCATCTGGTCCTGGGCTTTTCTTTTTTAGGATGTTTTTGATGACAGCTTCAATGACTTTACTTTTGATTGGCTTGTTGAGATCATCTATTTCTTGTCCATTTTATCTAAATTGTCTAGTTTATTATCATATAGTTGCTCATAATATCTTCTCATTATCTCCTTTATTTCTGCAGTATCAGTGGTTATGTCTCTTCCCAATTTTGATTTTATTTATTTGCAACCTCTATTTTTTTGTTAGCCTAGCTAAGGCTCTGTCGATTTTATTGATTTTCTCAAAGAAACAACTTCCAGTTTTTTTTTATTCTCTCTATAGTTTTCATATTCTCAATTTCACTTTTTTCTGCTCTAATCTTTATTTTTTTCCTTCTTTTGACTTTGGGGTTAGTTTGCTTTTCTCTATTTCCTCCAGGTGAAGAGTTAATTCCTCCATTTTTGCTCTTTCTTCTTTTTTAAGATAGGCATTTAGGGCAACAAATTTAACTCACAGCACTGTCTTTGCTTCATCTCATAAGTTCTTTTTTTTACATTTTATTTTGAAATAAATTCAAAGTTACAGGAAAAGTTGCAAATACAATACAAACCCCATACACAGAACTCCAGCATTCCCTGACCCCCCTGATACCCCAATCCACTAACTTTAACATGTTGTCACACAGCTATTTCTTTTCCTCCCTCCCTCCCTCCCTCTCTCCCTATCTATCATCCATCATCTATTGCTCTGTCTTCTGAACATATGAGAGCTAGCTGCACACATCCTTGAACAAACACTATAATTCACGTATACAATTCCCATGAACAAGAACATTCTTTTATGAAATCCCATTAAGTGCAGCTAAGAAATACAAGAGAATCAACGATACAAAGCTTACATTCTATATTTCCTTTTCCTTATGTCTCAACTGTGTCCCTTGAGCCTCCTGTCCTCCATCCTCAGATCCCATCCAGGATCATCCTTGGCATTCAATTGCTGTCTATTTAGACTGTCTTCTTTTTAATTGTGAAAATGTATATACAGCCTAAATCTTCCCATTCCACCCCCTCCCTAGCATTCCATTAGTGGGATTAATCACATTTAGAATGTAGTAATGCTGTCACCTTCCCACCATCCATTACTAGAAATTTCCCTTCATCTCAAACAGCAACCCTACACTCATTTCTTAACTCCCCATTGCCCCTTCCCCCATGTCTCTTAACCCATACTCTACTTTTCATCTCTATGGTCATATTCTCTGATCATTTCTTTGTGTTTACTGTGGGGCTTAAAATTAAACTCTTAATTCCATAAAATCTTGTTTTTCTTTGATACCAACTTAATTTCAATAGGACACATAAACTATGTTCCTATACTCCTCCATTCCCCCACCTTTTTATAGTTCTTGTCAAAAATTGCATATTTTACATTGAGTTCAAAACCACTGATTTGTCATTAGAGTTTGTGTATTTTATATCATGTAGGAAGTAAATAGTGGAGTTACAATTCAAAAATTATGGACTTCTATTTATATTCCATTGTGGTCAGAGATTGTGCTTTGCATATGTTCAATTGTTTTTTTTTTTTAATTTATTGAGGCTTCTTTTATGTCCCAGCATATGGTCCATTCTGGAGAAAGATCCATGATCACTAGAGAAAAATGAGTGTCCTGGTGATTTGGGATGTAAGGTTCTATATATGTCTGTTAAAATTCTCTATATCTCTTTCTCCTTTCTTTGTTTCTCTGCCAGTAGGGCTCCCTTTAGTATCTGAAGTAGGGCAGGTCTTTTATTGGCAAACTCTCTCAGCATTTGTTTGTCTGTGAAAAATTTAAGCTCTCCCTCAAATTTGAAGGAGAGTTTTGCTGGATCAAGTATTCTTGGTTGGAAATTTTTCCCTCTCAGAGTTTTAAGTATGTCATGTCACTGCCTTCTCACCTCCATGGTGGCCGCTGAGTAGTCACTACTTAGTCTTATGTTATTTCCTTTGTATGTGGTGAGTTGCTTTTCTCTTGCTGCTTTCTGAACTTGCTCCTTCTCTTCAGTATTTGACAGTCTGATCAGAATATGTCTTGGAGTGGGTTTATTTGGATTTATTCTATTTGGAGTTCACTGGGCTTTATGCTTTATGCTTTGTGTATTTATATTGTGTAGAAGGTTAGGGAAGTTTTCCCCAACAAATTTCTTTGAATACTCTTTCTAGACCTTTACCCTTCTCTTCCCCTTCTGGGACACCAACGAGTCTGAAATTTGGATGTTGTATTTTATCTATCATATCCCTGAGATCCTTTTTGATTTTTTTCAATTTTTTTCTCCATTCTTTCTTTTGTTCTTTCATTTTCTGTTCTGTAGACCTCTAGGACACTGAGTTGTTGTTCAGCTTCCTCTAATCTTGTATTATGAGTATCCAGAGTTTTTTTAATTTGGCCAACAATTTCTTTTATTTCCATAAGATCTTCTATTTTTTTTTATTTAATCTTGCAATTTCTTCTTTATGCTCTTCTAGGGTCTTCTTTATGTCCGTTTTATCCTGCTCCATGGTCTTCTTCATGTCTTTTATATCCTGTGCCATGTTTTCATTCCTTGATTGTGATTGTTTGATTAATTGTGCCAAGTACTGTGTCTCTTATGATATTTTGATTTGGGTGTTTGGGATTGGGTTCTCCATATCATCTGGTTTTATCATATGCATTAAGATTTTCTGTTGTTTTTGGCCTCTTGGCGTTTGCTTTGCTTGATAGGGTTCTTTCAAGTTGCAAAAAAATACCAATCTAATTTTTCAGAAATACAAGTTGGTGGCATACACTTTCTCCAACTAACCAGCAGATGGCTCCTGTGAGTCACCTATAACCCTCAAGTCAGTTCCCCCCAACTCTGTCTCTGCGGTTTGTGGGGTTCAGTTGGTGAATTCAGTTTGGGTTTGTCATTGGAACTGTCCACCCTGAATGTGGGGCATGTGTCTGGGTGGTTAGGCAGGCAGGGCAGCTTTAATATTCAAACCTCCCAGGTATTCCCAGAGATTCAAGGCTATTGCAAGAGTCTAAGCCTTCATTTCAGTTTTGCCCCAGATTTTCTCTTTTGCTGACCCACAAACCACTGGCATTGATGTAACATCCCTGGGTTTTCTGAGTGGGCCCCTTCTCAGCTGTGATCTTACAGGACCTCTGTTGAGGGAAGGCTGTGCTACATCACTAGTGCATGTCATCCCTCAAGGGAAGCCCTGGGCCACTGGGCTGTGCAGGGGCATTCTCTGATTAATGCAAAGATTAGCCTATAATTCTTGACTGGTGTAAGTTCTGAATGAAAGGCAGGTAGTAGAGCTGGGCCCCACCCCTTTCCTCTTAGAGAAGATAGATGCCTTAGGGGGAGGTCATTAGCATTTCAATGGTCTCCCTCTGCCTGTGCCACACCCCTGTCTGGGTCACAGAACTGGGAACTGAAAATGGCTGAGGCTTTCTCCACTGAGTAAAAAAAGGAACAGAGCTAGTCTGAGGTAACCCTCCAGATCTCCAAGGTCAGTCATCACCCAAATCCTCTGTCTGCTTGTTGGGGATTCATACCTCATAGTGAGCAGTTCACACTCACTAATTAAAACCCCAGTTGGAGCTCAACTGAGCTATATTCACTTGCTGGGATAAAGCTTCTCTCTGGCACCATGAGGCGTTGTAGCTTGGGCTGTGGCGGAGGGGTCTCCCAATTTGGATCTGCAGTTCTTACTTACAGATTTTATGCTGTGATCTTGGGCAATTTTCCCAATTCAGTTTAGAGTATGATGAGTGGATGGTCACATTTCTCCCCCTGCAGTTATTCTGGATTATTTACTAGTTGTTTCTGTTTTTTTTTTTTTAGTCCCAGGGGAACTATTTAGCTTCCACTCCTCTCTATGTTGCCATCTTGGATTCTCCCATCTCATAAGTTCTGATATGTTTTCTTTTCATTTTCATTTGCCTCAAGATATTTATTAATTTCTATCATAATTTCTTCCTTGACCCACTGATTTTTTAAGGGTGTGTTGTTTAGACCCATATATTTGTGAATTTGGGGGCCTTCCTCCTGTTATTGACAACCATATTCATTCTACTATGATCTTAGAAAGTCTTTTGAATAATTTGAATATTTTAAAATTTATTAAGACTTTCTTTGTGACCCAACATCTAGTCCATTCTGGAGAATGATCCATGAGCTCTTGAGAAAAATATGTATCCTGCAGTTCTGTGGTGTAGAATTTTATAAATGTCTGTCAAGTCTAGTTCATTTATTGTACTATTCAACATCTGTTTCCCTATTAATCTTCTGTCTAGATATTCTATCCATTGATGAGAGCAGTGTAGTGAAATCTCCAACTATTTTTGTAGAAGCATCTACTTCTCCCTTAAGTGTTGTCAGTGTGTGCCTCATGTATTTTGAGGCACTCTGACTTGGTGCATAAATATTTATGACAGTTATAAATTCTTGATGAATTATCCCTTTTATTAATATATAGTGTCCTTCATTGTCTCTTTTAACTGTTTTACATTTGAAGTCTAATTTGTGTGATAGTAATATAGCTACCCCTGCTCATTTCTGGTTGTTTTGGATGAAATGTCTTTTCCAACCTTTCCCTTTCTCCTTGTTTCTAAAGTGAGTCTCTTGTAGACAGCATATATATTGTTCCTGTTTTTTAAACTACTCTGCCAGTCTATGTCTTTCAATAAAAAGTTTAATCCATCACCATTTAATTTTATTACTGTAACAGCAGTACCTTCTTCTATCATTTTGTCTTCTGGATTTTATGTGTTATATCTTATTTTTTATCTCTCTCCTTTTACACTTCCTAATAGTCTTCATTTCTACACACTTCTTCAAACTTCTTTCTCTTGTCTTTTCCCATCAGCCTGTAGCACTCCCTTTAGTATTTCTTGTAAAGCAGGTCTCCTGTTCATGAACTTTCTCAGTGTCTGCTTGTCTGAAAATATTTTAAACACTCTCTCATTTATTCAAGGACAATTTTGCCAGGTATAGAATTGTTGTTTGGCATTTTTCTCTTTCAGTATTTTAAATGTGTCATAGCATTGCCTTTTTCCCTCTATGTTTCTTCTGAGAAATCCACACATAATCTTATCAAGCTTCCCTTGTTGGTGATGGATTGCTTTCCTCTTGCTGCTTTCAGATTTTTCTCCTCATCTTTGAAATTTCAAAACCTGATAAAAGTAAGTGACTTGGAGTAGGTCTATGTGGATCTATTCTATTTGGAGTATGCTGTGCTTCTTGGATCTGTAACTTTATGTCTTTCATAAGTGTTGTGAAAGTTTCAGTGATTATTTCCTCCATTATTCTTTATTCCCCCTTTCCCTTCTCAACTTCTGGGATACCCATGACATGTATATTCATGTTCTTCATGTTGCTGTTCAATTCCCTGGGACCCTGCTGATATTCTTCCTTTCTTTTCCCTATAGTTCCTTTATGTGTAGGATTTCAGATTGTTTTTTCATCTCTTCTATTGTGCTTTTCATTCCCATAAGTTCTGCATTCGTTTTCTCAAATTTGTGAGTTCTTCTTTATTTTCACTGAATATCTTCTTTATATCCTTCATCTCTTTTGCCATATCTTCCCTCATCTCATTGATTTGATTTTTGATGCGATTTTGCTTTTTTCTTTGAGCAACTTTTGCTAGTTGTTTCAACTTCTCTATCTGTGTGAAATGTTATTTGTCTCCTTTAATGGCTTTATCTTCATTTTTCCTAGGGTGACTCATAAACTTTGCTGGGGTCTAGGCATCTGACTTCTTTGATTCACTTATTCTGGAACTCATTTTCACTCTTTTACCTAGGGTTTTCTTTTTGGTTGCTTTTGTTTTCTAACTGTTCTTTGGCATTCAGTTCAAATTATTCTAGACCTCTAGCACAGCATCTGTTTAATTGATCATAATTTTTCAGCTCTATTTTTGGTTCTTGCCCTGCCTTTATAGACACTTACTTTATGAGAATGGTCTTCTCAGATATGATCAACCTCAATCAGATTTTCACAGGCTAGACAGGCCCAGGTTTCAATATGAGGGTGTAATCAGTATCAAGTTTCCCTGAGGATGAGATTGAGAAGGTTGTCAGACTTTCCTGTGAGGCCTCTAGACTCCTTATCCTGTCCAGCAGGTGGCATTTGAAATTCTACAGCTTTCCACCAGTGTAAAGAGGTTCAATGCCTTTAATTCTCAACAGACCCTATCCAGTTCTTTGTTGCAATCTCAGCTGTTCCACCCTTTCCAGAATGGCTTACAATGT